>NW_009242974.1:488913-490764 GCF_000388065.1 Fonticula alba
GGCCGGCGCCGGCCGCCCGCGGCCCGCCGTTGCATCACTCTGCCCGCCGGCGGCCCATGGTGGCCCCCGTCCCTCCGGCGGCCCGTGAACGCGCGCAAGCATCCCCTCCCAGGGCCCGGGCCTTGGGCGGGGAGCGACCCTCCCGGTGGTGTGTGGCCGCCAACGCCCAAGCTACGAGCGCGGTCAACCGCGTCCACGGGAGCGCATCCCCCGTTGCCACGTAGGAGGGGCCCGCAGCACGCGGCCAACGCCATCTGACGCGCCCGTCCCTGGGCCGCCACCCCCGCCCCCCCCCCCCGGGCTCCCGTTAAGTAAGAAACCATGCGCCTGCCCCGCAGGGCTGCGGGCGAGCGACCCATACGCGGGGGCCCTCTAGGGGAAGTGGCCACCTGGCTGCCCGCCCCCCCTTCTGGAGAGGGCGCGCTCCTTCCCCCCCCCCCCCCTCCGCGCACATTGAGAGGTGTCCTTCCTCCGTCCGCCCCATCACGCTCTAACCCGCCCAAGGGCCCTAAACCCACCAGGGAAAAGTGGCACGCGAATACCGCCGCAGCCCAATCATCCGCCCTTCGGAGCACGTGCGCGGGGCACGCGATATGCCCGCGCCCGGTCCCCTCCCCGCGCCCCAACGGCGAGCTGGTCCCGGGGGCGACTCTCGGTCTCTTTCTCTATGCGCGCGTGTATTATACACACCATGGCCGACGGGCATTAACTGAGCTCCAGCAGCTTGGCGATGTGCGGCCAGTTCTCAATCATGATCACGAATGCCTGCGTCCGGTTCTGGACATTCCGCTGCGAGGGGCCCGGCCCGGTGGCGACGTCCAGCGCGGCCACCTGAGCCATGAGCGATGCCGCATCCGCCGGGGTCGTCGGCAGCCCGGCCGCCGGGGGCAGGAGAGCCCCCCCGCCGCGGCCCGGCGCCAGTGACCCGCCAAAGAGGTTCGGCGCGAAGCAGGTGCAGATGTTGCTGCTCGTCATGAGGTTGGTCTTGCTGTTGGAGATGACGCTGTGTGTGTGTGTGTGTGTGTGCGTACGCGTACACCCATCAGCGGATCGAGACCATGTGTCAGAGAGTGGGGAAGGGATGTGGCAGGCAAAAATAGACGGAGTGGGACATATGTAGAGTGGGGCAGCGCGCGCGCCAGCTCTTCTCCCAGGGCAGGATCACGCACCGGTGCAGGTGGCCCATCAGCGAGCACACCGCGTCGAAGTGGTCCGGAGGCAGGAGGGCCACCGCCTCAGACACGAGCTTCACAACCACCGTATGGGGCTGGTCAGACTCTGTGTGCGTGTGTGCAGGTGCGGCCCAGCGCCCCGAAGGCGGCCCCGGAGGAGGGGTGGGTGTTTTTTTTTTGGCCCAAGGTCAGACACGCAGGCACACACATGCGCACGCATGGGGGGAGACACGCAGGGACAGGCAGGCGTGGACCAGGCATGTCACGTACCGACAGCCGCCTCAAAGGGGGCCGCATGTGTCGCATCCGCCAGCAGGGGAACCGGCAGCTCGCGCAGCAGAAGCTTCAGGGTGGCCGCCACCACGTGCACATCCCCAGGCAGAGAAATGCCACTGGAATCGGCTGTACATGGCAAAAAGTGAGCGAGGCAAGGGGGATGCCAGGGGCGAGTTAGACGCAGCGCATTCACAGCAGGCAAGTCGTCTGCCCTTGGTGATAGAGGAGCAGGGAGGGGAGAGGGGGAGGCGTTGCTCCGACAGCGCAGGAGCATACATCCACCATCTTACTCAGGCACGCAAGGACACAGGGACTTAAGCGCACATGCCTACAAGGTCACAAGGAAACAGGCCTACAAGGACACAAGCGCACAAGCACACAAGCATAGAAACACACAAACACA
>NW_009242974.1:491514-493398 GCF_000388065.1 Fonticula alba
AAGCATAGAAACACACAAACACAGAAGCATAGAAACACACAAACACACAAGCATAGAAACACACGTACAAGAGTGCGCGATCATGTCGCGGAAGGCCTGGACCTGAGTCAGGGACCCGGACAGACGGTAGATGCCCTCCTCGGTCAGGCCGGCGCTCTTCTCCACGGCGGCAATCAGCCACCGCATGACGGCCGTGGTCCGGGCGTCCAGCGGGTGGCCAAACACCGACTCCGTCAGCGGCGAGGGCGGCGGCGCCAGGGCCGACGCGAAGGGGCTCGGCGCCGGGCGGAAGGAGAACCCGGGCAGCGTGTCGCCGACGAGCTGCACCCCGCGACCGGGGACATGGTGCTCGGCCGGCGTGACCGTCACCCCGATGTCCAGACACAGGACCCCGCCCCCGAGGAGAGCCAGCACCACCGGGTGCTCGACCGGCCCGCCGAAGGACGACTGCCCCGGGTCCGGGAGACACCCCACCAGCAGCAGCCCCATGCCCCGGTGGTCGCCGCCGCCCAGCAGCACCGATGACGAAGCCAGCTGCAGGTCAGTGCTCGGGTTGATGGCGGCATCCACCTGCGGGATGGAATGGGCCGCCGGGGCCGGGGCATAGTACACCGATGTCGGCCGACTGGCCGGGCCGCCGCCAACCAGGGACATGGCCGTGGTCGAGGGCGACAGCGATGCCAAATCCACCATGGAGGCCGCGGGCCCGGTGGCGGCGGCGGCGGCGGCGGCGGCGGTGGTGCCGGGGGTGACCAGTGTCCCGGCCGCCGGCTGCTGCTCGCGCAGGACAAATACCAGCTGCCGAGCCGCATGCAGCGAAACATCCAGCACCGCGTCCGGCCAAGTGACCCCGGTGTGGTCGGAGTGCGGGTCGACCGGGGCCGGCCGCGACCGGGCCGCCAGCACCCCATCCACAAAGAGGTCCACCGAGAAATGGGCCCCAGTGGCGGGGACCTGCTGCACCGGGGACTGGTGCATGGCCGGGCCCGGTGCCCCGGGGGAGCCGCCGAGATCCGCCAGCCCGGGCGAAGCCCCACCGCCAGCCCGCCGGGCCAGCCCCTCGGCCGAGCGCAATCGCACGCGCAGACCGCCGGTCACCGTGAGCCCGGGCTCCGGCGGGGTGGCCATCCGCCGAACCATGCAGGCGATGGCCACCCCGAGCCGGGCAAAGCTCAGCGACAATAGCCGATTGTACTCCACCTGCCGGGTGTGCATGTGGCCCAGGTGGTCTGCCCCGCGGGAGGCCTCCTGCCCGGCGCGGATGATTCGGTCCAGCGATCGGATCCACAGATCCCGCTGCTCGCGGTTCTTGCACGCGAAGACATACGTCCGCTCGGATGACTCCCCGGTGGCGGAGCTGCCGGCGCCGGCATCGGCGCCGCCGCCGCCGCCGCCGCCGCCAGTGCCGGCGCCCGACCGGATCGACACTTGGAAGGCATTGTCTCGCCGGTAGGCATCGGTGGCCGTGACCCCGGTTGCGTGGTCCAGCAGGAGGACCCCGCGCGGGGCATCGCCCCCGGTGTCGGCGCCCCCGGCAGCCATGGCGGCAGCCTTCCGCGCCAGCGGCGACTCGGCCATCGGCGAATGGCAGGCGCCGGCCTCGCGGGCATCCTGCATGTCGCTGTAGTACCGGAGCTCGCGACTGCGCCGGTCGAGTGTGCAGAACCGTGTCTACGGGATGTACGGGATGTACGTGTGCATGTGAGGGGGAGGGAGGGAGAATGGGAGAGGAAGGAGAGGAGAGGGAGGAAGGGGATGAAAGAGTAGCGAGATGGAAGAATGACGAGAGGAAGGAATAAAAAGATAGAAGAATAACGAGAGGAAAGAATAAAAAGATGGAAGAACAACGAGAGGAAAGAATAAAAAGATGGAAGAATAACGAGA
>NW_009242974.1:493833-494831 GCF_000388065.1 Fonticula alba
AACGAGAGGAAAGAATAAAAAGATGGAAGAATAACGAGATGGAAGAGAGAATGCATGGGCGTTTGCGTTCACAAAGGCAGGTCAGCGTGAGCATGGTCATGCGGTGCCCAGGGCGGCACGAGGGACTGGCGAAAGGGGAAAAGGAGGCCGGGCTGCCACCCGGCCGGGTGCCGGCACAGGCTCGCCTCCCATGCGCTCCTCCGCCGCTCGACACGCACCTGCCAGTGCAAGCGCAGGCGATTGCGCCAGCTCTTCAGATCCCCCCCGACCTTGGCCAGGTTCCCCTCGAGCGGGAGCTTGGCCAGGCGCTCCAGACATTGTGATGACCGGATGTACACCACCAGGCTGTCCTGCGCCGAGAGCTCGTCATCCGAGCCGAAGGGCGTATTCACGTCGTCCTCGTCCAGCGGGGTGGTCGAGCCATCGCGCAGCGGCGAGCCCGCCAGGAGGGACACCGGTCGGCTGGCGCGCCCGGAGGACGCCGCCGACGGCGCCGGCGGGGCACAGAAGAACGCCCGGAAATCCGAGTAGTCGATGCGCCCGCGCTGGTCCCGATCCGCCTGGGCGAAGAGCGACTGCACCAGCATGTCCCAGTCGCCGGCCATGCCGAGGCGCTGCTCCAGGCCCAGCTGCTCCAGGCTGGCTCGGAAGCCGCGGTGGCTGATGAAGAGATCGGACAGGGCATCGGCCGCGGCCCCGGTCCCGGCCGCACCGCCGCCCCCCGACCCATCGGTGATCGGCGAGCTGATGACACTGGCAAAGGCATCCCCGGCGCAGTCACGCATCAGGTCACTCACGCCGAGCATCGCATCGAAGGCCTCCCGGATGAGGGCCTCCTGATCCGGCGAGGCGGAGGGGAGCTGTCGCGAGAGCGACGCATACCGGCCGACACAGCTCGTGTCGAAGTTGGCCACCAGCGGCTGCAGGCGTGTATGGGTAAGGCTGATGGCGTGGTGTGTGTGTGTATCGATGCGGAGTCGAGCAAAGGCAAAGGAGCG
>NW_009242974.1:494881-517067 GCF_000388065.1 Fonticula alba
CCCCCCCCCTCCCATCCCTGAAAGGCGCTGGTTAAATTGCCCCAAAGACCAAGCACGTACTTGGTGCTGTAGTGCGCGTCCGACCAGTCCAGCCAGTAGCGTGTCGCATGGAAGGACACAAAGAACATGGGCGGGCTGCCAGACAGGGTCATCTTCGAGTCGCTGGGCCCGGCCCCCGGCCGAAGGCGGACATGCTGCGTGAACTCGGCCTTGACCGTGTCACGGACCTCCACCGCCAGCGGCAGGAGGGTATTCTCCTCCAGATAGCCCTCGGTCACCTGGGACCAGCTGGAGCTGGTGACATTGATGGTGGCCGTCAGCGGGGTGGCCGGGCTGCTGGGGGGCGTGTCGGACCCGGTGGAGGCCCCGGCGCCAGCCAGCTTGCCACTCTCGATGCGCGACAGCTCGTGCGCAATCCGGTGCGAGCAAACTGCCTTGTCGGAGTTGAGGGCCAAGCGCGCGTAGAGGGACTTCCGCCCGTCGGGCGGCATGTACCCGACATTGGCATCGTGCTTGGGGGTCAGCGTGTCCGGGCTGAGCCACGTCGCGCAGAGGTAGTTCCAGAGCGCGCGCGCGTCGCGTTCAACTTCGACGCCGGCCCCACGAGCACGAGCGAGGCGTCGGCAGGGAGGCAATCGGGATGTGTCAGTGCCGGGGCATTTGGGCCGGGCGAGAGTCACGGTCGGCCGGCTGGCACGTACTCTCCTCGAGGATGTGCTCGGTGTTGATGGTCGGCATGCTGAGGTAGTCCTCGGCGCCATCGGCCGGGGTGGCCTGGGTGAGGCGATCGCGCAGTCGGGCCACGCGCTTGGCGACCGAGGCCTGCAGCGAGGCGTCCGAGTTGTGCAGGCGCAGGAACTGGCAGGTCCGCACGTCAACCTGCGTGGGGCAAGGGCGCCATGGTCAGCGGCGGGGCTGGCCCCTTGGCAGCTTGTGTGCACCCCCCCCCCCCCCCCCCCGATGTCGGGCGCGTCTGGACGTACAATGAATGAGATCTCGCAATCGTAGTCGTCGCGATCCTGGGGGGCACCGGTCAGCAGGCAGAAGGCCGACGGCTCGTACTGGGTGACGCGCGCGCGCGTGCCGCCCGGGAGCAGGCGCACGGCCACCGATCGCCGGGTGTACTGCCGGACGGGCGCCAGCGCGGGAACCGAGCTAATGTCGCCGGCCTGTGGGTGTATGCATTGAGGCACATCCATGGGCGTGCCCGTGCACATGTGTGTGTGTGCGTGCGTGTGAGCGTCGACAGGAAGAGGACAGGGCAGGGCGAAGGGGGAGTGCCGCCGCGCCGGAGGGCCACCAGGCCACATACCTGGTGGCTGACCAGCGTGGCCGACGTGTGGGTCATGCTGACATTCACCGACCAGATCTGCCCCGGGCGGCCATTCAACAGCCAGTGTTTCTGGGGGGCGCTCTGCCGGATGGCTCCCTTCTGTCGGTAGACCGCCTGGACCGAGCGCAGCGTCGGTGCCATGCCGCTCGTGGAAATGGTCAGCGGCGCCACCGCCACGGCCTGACCGTCGGCCGACGTGTGGAAGACATTCTTCCGCGCGAGGGCGGACTTCATGGCGCGTCAGGGGAGGAGGCAGAGGGAGGCCGGCCGTCTGTGCGCGCGCGTGCGTGTGCGTGTGTGTGTGTGTGTGTGTGTGTGTGTGTGGAGGGGGGGGGAGAGGAGGGGGAGGAGGAGGTGTATGCACGTGGGCGCGAAATGGGCAGAGAGGGATCGGGGCACCGCGGCCACCCGAAGAGGCGGCCAGCCACCCAAAAACCGTCCCTGCCGGGCGCGATCAGCCCTCGTCCGTATACGAGGCCCGGCCAGGGGGTGGCCGTTGGGCGGCGGTTGCCCTCGGCCCCTCCCCGAGCCGGCTGGGCCCCCCTGAAGCGGGCGCCGTGTCGGTCCGAAGTCACGACTGTCGCGTCGCGGCCCCCCTGCTCTGCGCCGGGCTTGCACCGCCGCTCCCAGTGATTCGAGCGCGAATAAATTGGAATGCGGCGGCCCTTCCCGGCACGGCGCCCGCCCCGCCCCCGCGCACGGTTCGCGGTCCGCCCCCGGCAACACACCCACGCACCGACTTGGCCGCGGGCCGACGCCCGCCCTCTGCACGGTATTCCGCACCTGAAACAGGATACCGGTGCCGTTGCGCGCGACCGCCCTCCGCCCGGCCGCCTGGGACCCTGGCAACATGGGCCATTTACCGGCCCCCTCCCCTGGCTGCTCCTCGCGGCCCCCGAGGGGGGCTGGAGCGAGCTCATATGGGTCCTGCCCCCGTATTTGAAGGTCCAGAGGCAGGTACCCGCTCACGGGCGGGTACCCTGGCCAGCTCGGCCCGGCCCAGGCCGGCCTGGCCCGGCCCGGCCCGGCCGTGGAGCCGGGGCGCCCGCGCGATCCAAATGAAACACGCGGCGCATGAGCGCGCCGCTGCTTGCTCCCCCTCTTTTGGTGCGTGCCTCGGGGCCCACCGCTCCCAGGTGCGCGCGGCCGCACGCACAAACACACACACACACACACGGCCCGACCTTGGCCCGGTGTCCGTCCAGGCCGGCTCCCCTGGCGCTTGAGGGCGGTCGCCGCTGTTGCGCGTGCGATGGGGCCGGGGCGCGGGCAGGCGCGCATTTTCCGGCCCATCCCGCTCCCGCTTACAGTCCCACCCTGCGCAGGGCGAGGGGAGCGCGAAAGGGGAGGTTGGGTCTGCGAATGCGAGCGCGAACGCGAATGCGTGCCCCCCGGGCGAGGGGGGCAAGTTCGCGCCCGGAGTCCGGCGCCGATCCGGCCCTCCCGTCCCCGCGCCGTGTTATTGTCCCCAGCTGCGCTCCCCACCCTCTGGCGATGTGTCGGAGCCTCCCCCGGCCGGGCCACCTCGCCGCTTGAAGGTGCCCATGTTCGTCGTGCGGCCCTGGGTGCCGGCCCGACCCGGCCCGGCCCCCCCCTTCCCCGGTTGAGACTCCAGCGGACACACGCCCCTCCTTCTCGGTCCTCGTTGTGCGCGCCACCCCGCCCCCCCCCCCGCGTGAGGCCGGCGGGGCGGAAATGGCGCGCGTTCAGGTACGTTGGCACCCGTGCACATTCCCACGATACCTTCGCCGGGCTGGTCCAGAGCGTCGGGGCAGGACAGCATACACACACGCACATACGAATCGCCTGGCCGGTCCCCCCCCCCGGCGCGCCCTCCCTCCTATGGTGGCTCCCGCACGGGCACAGGCCCTCTCCCAGGGCAATCAATGCATGTGTAAGTGTACTTGCACGCGCGCATGACTGTGCCCCCATTCCCCCCCCCCCCCCTCCCGCGTCTGAAGGCAGAGCAGATCCCGCAAGTCTATTCGGTTGCCGCGGCCGAGGTGGCCTTCTTGCGGGGGCGCCGGGTCTGCCGGGCCGGGGCCGGGGCCTCTTCCGTGGCCGCGTGCGATGGCTGGGCTTCGGGCAGGCTGCCAGGATCGTCGGCCGGCGATTTGACCGTGGACTTGGCCTTAGACTTGCGCGGGGGCTTGGGCGTCGTGTCGGCCTGCGACTCGGCATCGACATCTGCGGCCTGCTTGGCCTTGGGCTTTGCGGCGCGGCTCGCGCGGCCACGAGTGGCCGGAGCTTTGGCCGGCGCGGCAGCACCCTCGTCGGCGCCATGCGGATCGGAACCCGGCGGCAGCGCATCCTCCACCGAGCTGGGCACCAGCAGGCAGCATTCCTCCCCCGACCGGGGGTCACATCGGCAGCCCAGAACTCGGCCGACATTGTACAGGGCCTGGTCTCGCCAGAGGGCCGTGGCCACCGCCTGCAGCAGGGCATCACTCATGTCGTCCTTCTTTTGGGCGGCGTGAAAGCGCGCCGCCAGGTGCTCCGGCACATGGAGCGTACGCGCCAGCGGCCAAAAGCCCTGGCCATCGGCATCGGTGGCCGTCATCGCCAGGCGGTTGTCCGCGCTGATGCCAGTGCCCCCGGGAAGGGCCAGGCTGGAGTCCGGGGCCGCCAGCAACCTTTCCACCAGGCGCATGGAGCTATTCTTCTTGCGACTATAGCCCTGCGCCAGGTCGAAGATGCCGGCCACCAGCTTCGGATTGGCCTCGGCCGAAGCCAGACCACAGAAGAAGGGATCCCTCGCCGGAGCCAGGGGCATGACCCGACGCAGGAGGGCCACCTGCAGCTGCCCGGAGATGATGTTGATCGAGTCGCCGATGGAGGAGTTACTGGCGAATACTCGCATCTGCCGTTCCAGGACATTCACATCGGCCAAGGGCAGGCGCTGATCCACGAAGTCGCTGACCGCGCGGGCATACTGCGGCAGGTTGAAGGCATCCGGCAGCCCGTCCACCGGGATGACCATCCACTCGAGCAGACGCAAGGGCGGCAGCAGGGGCCTCGCGGCCGCCTCGGCCAGTGCCGGCCGCCGGGCCTCGATCAGCGCCAGGGCCATGTTCCGCAGCCCGACATCGATGCTGAGGATGGTCTGCCCAGTGGGGCGGAGAAATGCCGGCACCGGAGCCCCAAAGACCGGGCGGCCGTCGGTGTCCGCCGTCGGCTCGGCGCCATGCTGCGCCGCGGCCACCATGCCCAGGATGCGGACCAGCTCCTCCTTGCGATGGGTCGATGCCCCGACGCCGACCGAGAACACAAGCTCCTGGATGTCGGCCCGTCGGGCGCCGATGATGCTGACCACCACATGTGTCCATTTGCCACGGTGTCAGACATGGGCGAGAGGGAGGCCCACAGCCAGGAGGGCCGCTGGCCAGCTGGACTGGGCGGTGATAGGATGGGGGCATGATCAGGGAGCGACGCACGTTTCAATGTGGCTACAGGGGAATCGCCTTGCCATGGTCAAGCGCAGCCGGGGGCACCAGGAGGCGACCGGGAAGGGTTCCGCGAAGAGGAAGGGACACGGTCGACGCCAAGAGCAGGGGGACCAAGAAAATGCACCGCCACGCGTTGAGAGAACTCGAGGCAGCAGAGGGAGGGGGAGGGAGGGGGGGGGGGGGGGGCAAGGCAGGTGTGCGCTTGGGGACGGTGCGGCACACCGGCGGCCGATGTGGCCCGCGAGATCGCTCCCTCCTCAAGTGCCAACGTTCCGGTTGGGGTGGACCGCAGAAAGCACAGCACGAAGCCCTTTTGGTGGGTTGTCTATTTGTGCCGGGGGGGGGGGGGGGGGGGGGGGCCTCTCCCGGCGCCGGGAGGAGGAGGGGGAGGCGGGGCGATCCGTGGGCGCGTGCACGCACGCACACACACGCACGCACGCACGCACGCACAGAGGGGGGAAAAAAGAAAAAAGAAAAAAAGCAAGAGCCGGGCTCAGGCATCGGCCCGCGGGCCTATGCCGCGTTGTCGAGGAACGCCTCGACCTGGTGGGTGAAGCCCCACGGGTCGTCGGCGTGGATCCAGTGGCCGGTGTCCAGCATGCGCAGGCTCCAGCCCTCCTTGGCGTCCGGGTCGGCCGGGTCCTCGACGAAGGGCCCAAAGTGCCCGGCCAGGGTGGCCGCCACCCGGGACGGGTCATCCGGCACGTAGTCCGCCTTGCGGCCGCCGACAAAGAGACTCCGGCCGGAGTACACCTGGTCCGGGCTGTATGCCGGCACGGCCATGATCTCCCCGAGGGCCGCCTGCAGGGCGCGGGTGTTGCACCGGAAGTAGAACTGCTCGTCCGTGTGCCCGGGCAGCGCCGCGGCCAGGGCCTCCGGCAGCTGGCCCTTCACCAGGTTGGTCCCGACGAAGGCCCGCACGCGCTCATTGGTCACCCCCATGTCGGCCAGGATCTGCTCGGCCTCGGGCCGGGTCCCGACGCGGCGCTCCTCCGTGGTGATCATGGCCTGGAGGATCTCCGAGAAGGAGGCATTCGGCGACTGCTCAGGCAGGATGTCCGCCACGACGATGCGCCCGGGCTGCAGATCGAATGGGGCATTCAGGGCATAGTGCATGACGGTCTTGCCGCCCTGCAAGTGCCGCGAGCAAAGTGGCAGGAGGGGGGGGGGCGGAGGAAGGACCGGGGCGAAGGCTTCCATGTGAGACACAGGCAGTCGGGCGGACGGTGTGGGCAGGCGGGGCTGAGGAGCCGTGCAGACAGGGGGGAAAAAAAAGAAGGGGAAGCCCTCCAACGGCGCGCACCATGGAGTGGCCCAGCAGCACGAAGTCTCGGTCGAACTCGGACAGGTGCTCGGTCACGAAGGCCGCAATGTCGGCGGCCATGTAGTCGTAGCCAGCATGCTCGGGCGCCGACCAGGGGCTGCTGCCATGGTTGCGCATGTCCAGCGAGAAGACCGTGCGCCCGGTGCGCGAGGCCAGCAGCTTGCTCATCGAGCGCCAGTTCTGCCGCGACCCGAGCAGCCCGGGCAGGATGATGATCGGGGACTTGAACAAGCGGACATTGTCCGCCGGCGGGTCCTGCCGGTGGAAGTCCAGCGGCACGGCCTTCCCCTGGAAGAAGGCCTCGCTGGCCGGGGCAACGCTGAAGTGCGCACGGGCCAAGGGGGCGCCGGCCGCACTGGAGGCGGCCACGGCACGGGCGGCGGTGCCGGCAACAAGGGACCGGGCAGTGGAGAGCATGGTCGTGCGCGCTGGGACAGGGGACCCGGACTGTCTGGTTCAAGGGGAGGGTGGAAGGTGCGATGCGAGCAGCGCGATGGAGGGGGCGGGGGCGGGGGCGGGGGCGGGGGCGGGGGCGGGGGCGGGGGCGGTGCGAGAGGGGGGTGGCATGCCTGCTGTGACCGGGGAGCAGGGGCACCGATGCCGGTCCAGATGGGGGCCGGAAAAAATGGGCCACCCCGTTCCGCTGCGGGGCCCTGTGTCCTCGGACGGCCGCGCCCCTCTCGCCGCACCATATGTCTAAAAAAAAGGCAGCACGCCAGGCAGGAGGGCCCCGGCCCACTGGCGTGGGGCTCCCCCCCCCCCCCCCCCGGGGGGAGGGGGGAGAGAGGGAGACAAGGCGGTCGAGGCAGGCTGGCATGGCGGGCAGGTACACGTGCGGGGCACGCCAAGGACGAGTGCGCGGTGGGACCGATATCACGTGCTGGAATACTCTCCGCGGAGCTCTCCATTCGGCCCAGCGACCCGTGGGATTTTACCGGGCGCCCGATTGGATGTCCCAAATGTACGCGCGTGTGGGCATACGGTGTTTCTTCCCTCGTTCCGGGGGGGGGGGGGGCAGGGGGGATTCTTCGGGCCGAACGGGGCGGCTCACCCCGGTCGGGGCATGGTTCTTTCGATCTGCGACCCTTTCCCGGGCCCCAGACGGGGGGGCTGTCCCCCCCCCCCCCCCCTTGCCCTCCTCATCGTTCCCGGTCCCGCCCCCGGGGACTAAAGGGAGATCGTGGGCCTTGCGGGGTGCGGCGTCGGGACCGGCGCTCGCGGAAGCCCGGGGGCGTGGGATCGCTGCGCGACCGGCGACCTCCTTTGACCTTCTCCGCCGATATCCTCCCCCGGGGGGAGGGGACAAAAAAAAAAAAGAAGAAGAAGAAAGAGCCGGTGCGGTTCCGGGAGACGTTAGCGCGGCGCACGCAAAGGCCACCTGGACATAGGGAGCCGGCCGCGGTGTGAGCCGCTCATGCCATGCTGACACTCCTTCATGCATGGACATTCGCCGGTCTTCCTGCGGGAAATCAGGTCTGCTTTCGGGCCGCCGGGCCGATCCCCCCCCCCCCCCCCGCTTCCCCCAGGGGGGGCCCTCAACCATATGGCCTCTCGTTTGGGCGAGGCGGAGTAAACATCCGCATTGGGCTTGCCCGCGGGAAGCGTGCGCGCGCATGTTTACCCGCCCCGGCTGTCCGTGTGTCTGCCGCTGCTTCGGCGGTCTTCGTCGCCCTTCCCCCGAGCCCGGTGATCCGTGTTTTTGGAATGGGCGGCAGGAGCCACGGCACGCACCGGTACGCAGAGCGCGCCCTCCTCGCCCCGTGGCGCTGCAATCCGGACGGAGTGCCCCAGCATTCCACCGGGCCCCGGAGCATGCGGGCCGCACGATCGCCCTCCCACCCCAACGGGGCGCCGGTGCGGCGACAACAGAGGAGGGGGGCCGCACAAATAATCACGGCAGGGTGCTGGGCCCTTTTGAGGGACCCCCTGGCGAGGCCCCCTCGTCCGAGATTGGGGCATTTCAAATACTTCCTACACATTTTCCAGCGTATGCCCCCCCCCCCCCCCCTCCTCCCCTCCCCCCTCCGGCTTTTCACCCTCTCTGTGCCTCGCCTCCCCCCGCCCATGCAGCCTGACCTTTGCGCTTGCCTCGTCGCCGTGTGAAGGACACACACGCACTCTTGCCTCGGGTCCTCCCAGCCCCGATCTAGAAAAAACCCCGCCGTTGCCATTCACCGGCATCATCCGCCGTCCTTTCCCCTGGCCTCCATCGTGGAATGGACTGCTGCAATCCCTGGATTGAATCGCTCCTAAGTTGCTTTACTGGTTCCACTTCGAGCGACGACGACCGCCGCCATCCCCCCCGGCCAGCGGCTCTTCCCGACTGGCGGCGTGCCGAGCAAGAACGCGATCCGGCCGATTTCCGCCCGGAGAAGGCTGACCCCGCGCGTAAGGAGTCTGCCCTCGGTGTTTCACTGTCGCGTGGCAGCCTCGCCCAAGGCCCCGGTTCCTCGGCCTCCCTCCACCGGCTGAGTGTGTACGACGCCCGGCCCGCGCAGCCAGCAGCCCCGGAGGGCCTTGTTTCCCGGTCGGCCAGTGGCCTGAGCCTGCACCAAGCACAGCAGCACCCCTCGCCCTCGGCGTCTGCCTCGTCCAGTCAGCTTGCCCGAGCCAAGTCCGTCACGCCCAAAGCCCGGGCAAGGGAGTCCGAGCTTTCTCGATCCGGGTCGTCGCAGCTCCTGCGCAAGGCCCTCCAACGCACGCGAAACAAGATGGGCTCCAGTCTCCGCAAAGGCGGGGCCGAGGCATCGGCCTCCGGCGACCTGACCGCCGAGTGCAGCTCCTACAGCGTGGACGACGGGCTGTCCATCACGCGGTCCTACTCGTGTGTGGTCGGTCGCAGCGGCGGCGGCGCCTCCTCCGACGCGTTGGCCGCCTCGGCGTCGGGCTCCGGCTCGTTGGCCGCGGCGGGGCGACAGGGCCCGGGGGCCCCCGGGCCCGGCTGGCCTGGGGCGCCATCGGGCCGCGCCAACGGCATAGTCTGGGCCAACACCCTGCTGACGGCCGACGAGCGTGCCGAATCGGAGTCCATGCTGAGCGAGTCGCGCGAGAGCACCTCTCGCATGGTGGCCTCCATCAACGAGACGTCCAAGGTGGCGGTCAACCTGTCGAAGAACCTGTACCAGCAGGGCGGTGCGTGTTTCTTTTTTTTTTTTTGGCCGCGCCCCCTCCGCACGCCGATGTGTCTGGGCATGCGTGTGGCGGTGTCGGGTGTCGGGTGTCCTGTTTTTTTTCTTCTGTGTGCCAGCGATCGCTCCCCTCCCCAGAGCCCGGCTTGCCGCATTGTCCTTCGCCCGCTCCCCCCCTCCCTCCCCCCCTTGCGCCGCACTGACCCTCTCCGCATGTGCATCGGCCGGGTCCGGGAAACAGAGCAAATCGACCGGATTTCCGGCATGCAGGACGAAATGGAAGGCATGTTGGTGGACGCGGACCGCGATTCGAAGAAGGTCAGCAGCTTCTGGCGCGGGGTCTTCCGCCGGAGCAGCAAGCGTTCCAGCTCCGGCGAGCTGTCCTCTTCTTCCGGCGGCGCCCCGGCGGCCTCCAAGGCGGCCGGCCGAGCTGGCAACCTGACGGAGGTCCCCCGGCCGGGGACCCGCGCAGCTCAGGTCAGCTCCATGAAGGCGCTGGCCATCGCTGAGGCCGGGTCTCGGCGTCCAACCAACGAGGCCGGCGATTTGTTGGCCCGGTCCAACCGCGACATTGACGAGGGCCTGGACACGGTGTCCGGCTGCCTGGACGCCCTGCGCGATGCCTCCATCGGCTTGGGCCTGGAGCTGGACCGTCAGAACAGCGCGCTCGGGGACATCACCGTGCGCGCGGTCCGTCACAAGGAGAAGCTCAAGCAGATCACCCACCGACTCAAGTAGCTGCCTGCCTCTGTGCCCGAGCTGCCGCGCCCCGT
This sequence comes from Fonticula alba, assembly GCF_000388065.1. Taxonomy (NCBI): domain Eukaryota; order Rotosphaerida; family Fonticulaceae; genus Fonticula; species Fonticula alba. The sequence continues at coordinate 504,886 of NW_009242974.1, forward strand.
CCCGGCACCTCTCTTCCTCGCCGCGCCCCGCGCCCCGCGCCCCGCGCCCCGCGCCCCGGATGAGGCCAACAGCAGACCAGTGCATGAGTGTGCCAATCCAGTTGCATGGTACCTCGCCGCGCCGCCCCCCCTGTGCTGGGCCAACACTTGCGTCTGTGGCCTTCTCCTCCCCCCCCCCCCCCTCGCCGTTCTTGTGGTCCTCTGTCCTTGGTCGGGACGAGGGGCTGGTCGAGGGTCCAACCAATGTACTTCGCATGCACCTCCTCTATCTCCCCCTCCTCGCGTTGTTTGTGCTTCATTCGTGTGTTCCCTGGGTGCACACCTGGGGGGGGGGGGGGGGGGGCAGCGGGCGAGCAGCCGTATATGTTGTGGGGTAGAGGCCAAGGTGCGCCACATGCCAACGTAGGCGTGGACCACAAAAGGGCGCCCGTCCTGGGCGGCGATCGGGACCGGAGGCCTGGGGCAGTTGCCGTGCCCGTGTTTCGCCGTCCCCCTCCGCCTGGACCCGTGTCCACTTTGTCTAGCCCCCTCCCCTCTCGCCACCTCGCCACCTCGCCACCTCGCCACCTCGCCACCTCGCCATCGCTCTCCGTCCCGGTCTCTCCCCCCATCCATCCCCCATCGCTCGGCGTCTACTCCTGATCCGCGCTTCATCATGATTGATAGCCAGACAAAGGTCAGTCCCGGCCGGCGCCACTTCCCGTTCTCCCCCTGTGTCCTCCCGCGCACGCTGACCTGTCCCCCCTCTCCCCCTGGTGGTCTCCTCCGTATCCGCCCACTCTCGTGCCTGCTTTCGGCTGGCTCTTTTCACAGAAGGAGGTCGAGAAGGTGTCGCTTTTGACCAGCCGGGCCGGGCCATTGGAGCTCGACCAGTGGCCGAACCGTCTGGCCGAGGAGTACCAGTCCTTGATTCAGGTGCGCGCGATCCGCCCGATGCAACGGCCCTAGCACCTCTGAGGGTGCCATGCAAGTGTACCTCCGCTCACCCCCCTGGCGGCTCTTGTTCGCGCCCCCTCCGGTTGACCACCAGCTCGTGAACTTCAACAAGGAGTCCGATGCAGACTTCTTCTCCATCGAGGCCAATGAGGCCGGGACCATGTGCGTGGCCTCTTGCCCTGTTGCGTCATGTTGCATTTCCTCGATGGGGCTGCCTTCCCATCGTCCCCCACTAATCACCGTCTTCTCCAGCTGGACCGGCACGGCCTGGCACATCCACAACAGCGTGCGGTACTCCTTCGCCATCGAGCTGGTACTCTCCATCTCGTACCCCTTCTCCCCGCCGGAGATCCGAATCCCCGAGCTGGACGGCCTCTCGGTGAAGATGTACCGGTGCGTGCACCAGTCACTTCGGCCTCCTGTTGCTGTACCCCCTGCCCCGACATTCCACTCACCCCCTGCCGGTCCCCCCCCCTCTCTCTCTCTCTCTCTCTGCCCCGCCCCCACCCCTGGCATTTGGCTGGGCTACTCTCATCCCCTTGCATCCCGAAGCAACGGCCTCATTTGCACGAGTTCCCACTTTGAGCCGCTCTGGCGGAAGAATGCCCCGAAGTTTGGCATCGCCCACGCGCTCACCCTCGGCGTATGTCCCCCCCGCTGCTTGTCGCCCCCTCCAGCGCATCAGAGCCTAACCTTCTTTGCCATCCCCACATGTTCCGTCGCCTCCTGCCCTGCCTCCTTCCCGCCCCAACCCAGCTCAAGCCCTGGCTGTCGGTTGAAATCCCACTCCTGGTCGAGGAGGGGAAGATCACCCCCAAGTAATGGACACACCCATTCCAGGCCGCAAGTGCGGATCCCCTCCCCTGGAGCCATATCCTGCGAGCATGTCCCAGCATTTCAACGGAAAGGGGGATGACGAGGGGGGGGGGGGGGAGGCGGCGACACGCGAGTGGGGCGCGCGCCAGGTCTATACGTGAACTCCGGTCGTGGCTGTTGCCGAACGCCGAGGAGGGGGGGGGAGGGTTGGGGATGAGGAGGAGAGGACCCGGAAGGGCGGGGGAAGACGCGCGAGAATCAGTGCCGATGGCGCTTGAAGTGCGGATGCTCCGGCTCGCCACCGCGAGGACGTTGGTGGTGGTGGTGGTGGTAAGGGGGGTGGTGGGCCCTCTTTCCACCAGGGGGAGGGCGACGGTAGTCCGGTGGCCCAGGGGCCCAGGAACCCGGCGTGGGCGGCGGCAACAGGGGAATGGCACCGGGAGGCGGGGGCAGAGACGGCATGCCCGACGCCGGGGCCGGGGGAAGGAGGGGTGCGCCTGGTGGCCGTCCTGGACCGGGGCCCATGCCCGGAGGCGGGGGCAAGATCGGCACACGAGCCCCTCCGGGAGGCGGCAAGTAGGTCGGATGCGGGGAAAGAGCATGCCCGGGTGTCGGGCCGGGCGCAGACGCCCCGCCGGCCGGCACATTGACCGGCGGCAAGGATGGCGGGGGCGCGGCGTTCGAGGGCCCGGCAGGCGAGCGGCGAGGTGCCTCCGGCTCCGGGGCCCATGTCATGATGGCCTTGCGCCGAGTGGCGTCATCAATCAACTCGCGCAACAGGCCGTGGCTCCTCAGGGTGTCAATGTGGCCGACAACGATTTGCATGAAACGCGCGCGGGTGAGGGCCACATTCAGGCGCTGCTGGTCGGCCACGAAGGACAGCGAGTCGGCCGACGGGTTTCCCCGCATGGTGGCCCGCACGCAGGAGAGCAGCATGATGTCCTTCTCCCGGCCCTGGAACCCGTCGACCGTGTTCACCTCGATGTCCCCCAGGTCCGGATTCATTTGGAGCTGTGCGCGGATCTCGAACACCTGGTCCTTGTAGGGGGTAATGATGCCAACGTGATCGGCGATCGAGAAGTCCAGCGCCGAGGCCAGGCGCTCGATGATGATGCGAATGGCCTGGGCTTCTTTGGCGTTGATGCGCGAGTGGGAGCCGACGTTGCGATGTTCCTGCGCGCGTGAGGATGGGGTGAGGGAAGGGGGAGGGGGGAGGGGGGTGAGACATCGTCGACAGGGAGACTGTGGGGTGATGTGCATGTGTGTGTGTGTGTGTGTGTATGTGGGGGGGGGGGCGGGGAGAGGAGCGGAGCGGGCTGAGAGAAATGCAAGGGAGACGGGAAATGCACACGCACCTGGCCAGGCAGATCGATGAAGACGAATGGCCGGGTGAAGAGCGGGTGGTTGATGAAGCCAGGCCGGGAGCTGCGGACGGGACGGCGCATGCGCATGTGAATGCGTGCGTGGGGGATGCAGGTGGGCGTGTGGCAAGGGAGTCAGGAAGAGAAGGGCCGGGGGGGGGGGGAGAGGGGGATGGGCAGGTGTGGAATGTGGTCCATGGGGCCGGGAAGGGGGGCGAGCGCACATCACCAGCGACGAGTCGCGAAGCTTGCCGTTGTAGAAAGTCCGCGAAGGGAAGGACGAGATCTCCGGGTGCATGCGGTACTGGACATCCAGGAAGTAGGTTTCATCCGGACGAATGGCATCCAGGCGCTCGAAGATACTGCGCTCGAAGCGGAAGGGCTGTGTAGCAGGCGGGGCCCAGCAGCAGGGCGCACAGGGACACCAGTGGCGGAGGCAAGAAGGCGAGAAATGCGCGCCGAGTCAGACACAGAGGGCATTGGATGTTGCAAAATGGGCATGTATGCGGGGAAAGAGAGAGAGAGAGAGAGAGAGAGAGAGAGAAAGGAGGACATGTGGGTTTGCGTGCGCACACTCAGGTTATGCGACAAAACCGTGGCTGGCAGCTGCTTCGGATCGCCAACCAGGATAAAGCGTCGGGACTTAAAGCGCAGGGCCATCAGAACACTGGGCTCGGTGGCCTGGCCCGCTTCATCGACGATGATCGCGTCGAAGGTGGTCCCACGGGCCAGCTCGTCAAAGACATCCGAGCCGAGCAGGTTGAGGGTACTGGGGCACGGTGAGTGTGATGGGGCACGAGCGGCAGGGATCGGGAGGAGGGCCGGCCACAGGGTCGGTGAAGGGTGGCCGGGACATACCTGCAAATGACACGGCTCCGACGCAGGAGATCCTGCTTCCAGTGGAGTTTGCGCGTCTCTGGCCATTTGGTCGAAGGGCAAAAGGGACACAGGGCCAAAGTAAGTGGCATGCCCTGCACAAGGGAAAGAGCCCCCCCCGCCCCCCCTGTCCCGCGGAATAGTGCTCGCGCACAAAGCCCCCGCAACATACCGACATTCATCTGCCTCAGCAGCTCATCCAAGCTGTTGTCGCGGATCTGCTGATGGACCGTGTTGATGGCCTCCTGCCCGAGAACACGAATGGGCGTCAGGTCGCTGTTGCTCCGGCTGGACGCGATGCCCGAGAGGGAGGTCAGAAAGGGGAGCCAGCCATGTGGGCAGGTAAGACAAGGGGATGACGATGCCATCGCCATGGGCGGAGTCAAGCATGCACAGGAGGATGAGACGGAGGGAGGAGCCAAGGAGGAAGGACAAACGCGAGGCGAGTGTTCAACACCAGCGGGGGAGGAACGCACAGCAGCCGAAGCATCACCTCATCGACCGCCACATTGGAGTGAGAGCAGACCAGGATTTTCATGGTGTTTGACCGGCTGCTGTTGAGCATCTGACAAATGAGCTCCTTGATGACACGCGTCTTGCCGGTGCCCGGCGGGCCCTGAATCAGCATGAGCCCGGTGCTGTTGATGGCCCCCTCCATGGCGGCCACCTGTGAGGCATTGAACACCGGGTCATCGGTGTCGCCGGAGGCGGTACCCCGGCGCTCCTGCGCCGGGTAGCGATACTTAACCAGGGCAGGGGCACGGCCTGCCTTGCCGAGGATTTGCATCTCCAGCTGGCGGTCGACGGCGAAATTCTGCGACGCACATGTGTACATGGGAGAGAGAGAGAGAGAGAGAGCAGGGAGTCGGAGGCGAAGAGCCAGGGAGGGCAGGCATGATGAGGACCGGGTCAGCCAACAGGCACATGCCCCGCCGGGTGGCCATCAACGAAGGGGGCAAAAGGCAAAATGGAAGGAAGCCCAGGGCAGAGGGACCTTGAGCGCGCGGTACTCCAAAAAGAAGGCGACCACCGAGAGGAGGCGGGAAATCTCCCACTTCTGCATGCTGTAATTGGGGCCGAGCTTGCCGAAGATCGATCGGCACTCGATCTGGCTGCGTTCATTGCTGATGCGCAGGATGGCCAGCAGGATGCCATGGTTGGCGCGCTGCTGCCGGTGGCTGGAGGCGCCATGCGGCGTCAAAATGACCAGGTCCATTTCCGACACCTGGTTGAGGATCTTCGGGCAGTGGATGACCACATTGTCGAACTTCTTCCCCCGGGGGGAGGACACAATCTTGGCGGGGAAGCTGGTGCACGCGCGCGCGGGGAAAAAAAAAAAAGGGAGCAGGAGGACCAGCCCTGAGGGTCAGCGAGCAGGAACGCACGCCGGCGGCCGGCAGGGAGCAACGGTGGCCGGCAGTCGGCACGTACAAGTCCGGCTTTGGGTAGTGCGTCATGCAGATGTTGGCCCGGGTCTCGTGCAGGAAGAGCGGCAGGAAGTAGTCCAGATACTGGCGTATCGAGTGGAAGCTGCACCAATGGGCAATGTCCGTCAGTGTTAACTGCGTCTTTGGCGTCAGAGTGACAGCGAGCGAGAGGGAGGAGGCAGGGCATGTACACGGAGGGAATGGTGCGAGGGGGCTTGGCCAGCTCCGCCGGCAGGGCGGGCTCCTTGCGGAAGATCAGACAGTCCATCGGCAGGGTCAGGACCGCCTCCCAGAACTCCTCATCCTCGGTGGAGTTCTCCGTGGTGGAGGGGGCCCGAATGAGGCAGCTGGAGGGGGGAGGGAGTTGCAAGCGAAGGTCAGGTGTTTTTTTGGACAATGGGTCTCTCGCCAGACAAGCCGGGGAAGGGGGATACCTGGCAGCCGGTCCGCCCGTCGAAAAGAGGGGCGTGGCCATGGGCCTCGAGGGCTGGAGCGAGGCACGCAGCATGGCGGTCGTCTTGCTCAATGAGCCTGCCGCGGGCCGGGGGAGGGGAACACTCGGGCGGCTGGGCGAGGAGGTGCCATAGAGCTACGGGGACCGGGGTCGGGTGCATTGGTCAGGGGGCGGGGGATGGGCAGGTGGCCGAACGCGGGCAGTGGCGAGCACATCCGCGCCCGAGGAGAGACGTACGGCCGCGAGGGTCGACGAGATGGAGGACTTCCTGGCCGGAGGGGGGTTCTTGATGACGGGCGCCGAGGCGGCCGCGGTGGGCAGGGAGGCCGGGCGCTTGAAGGTGACCGGCCTGGCGGCCGGGGCCTGCTCCTCGGGGTCCGAATCGGAGAAGCCGGCCTCGGGCGAGTCCGACAGGACGATGGCCTCATCGCTGGAGTCGGAGTCGGAGCCGCTGGTCAGGATGACAGGCGAATCCGGGGCTAACCCCGGGGCCGGCGCCTCCACCGGCTCAGGAGTGCGAGGGCTATCAGGCTCGGGCCGAGGGCCGACGGTGGTCCTGGACCCCGGGTCGGCTGCAGCACCGGGAGCAAGGGCCATCGACTCGGAGCTGGGAGCCGGCTCGGGGGACGTGCTTAACTCGAGGGCATCCTCCGGGGAGGAGGTGAGCCCGGGCGGCGAGTCGGATGCGGACGCAGTCAGCGGCACGACCACAGCCGCACCGGTAGCATTGGGGGCCGGACCGGCAACCGGCGTGGCAGCCGCTAAGACCACCGGCACGGCCACTGGCGGGGCAGCGGCCATCGGCGTCGACGCGGCGCCCCGGGTGTTGCCGGGCTCGGCGGCGGGTGTAGCGGCGGCTGGCCGGGCCGCGAGTGGCCCCGGCGGCGGGGCAATCGGCACGGTCACCGGCGATGGCGGGCGCCCATCAGCCTGCACCAAGCGGGAGAGATCGATCAGCGTCGGCACGCGGGGAGGCTTGGCGGGGGTCGCCGGCGAGGAGTCCATCAAGTCGATGGTCAACTGATCCAACTCGTCCAGCCCCTCAACCGCGTCGTGGGGGATGCTGGCGGCACACGGGAGGACGCCGGCCGGCGGGGAGTCGGCCACCCGGGGGGCGGGGCCGGGCGCCGGGGCCGGGGCCGGGGCCGGCGCGACCATCATGTTCGCCAGCGGGCTCCGGGCCACTTGCGGGGAGGCCGGGGGGATGACGCCGGCCAATACCGCTGCAAGGGGGGAAAGGTTGTGGTCGACCGACTGCCGCCGCCGGGCCTGGGCATTCTGGAGGATGCTCTTGAGGGAGTTCACTTCCGAGAGGGCGTCATGCAGGCTGATGGACGACTGGCCGGCATCCGGGTCGGGCATGGGGGCCCGCTCAGCCGGGGCCGGGGTGCGCAGGGCAAGGGCACCGGCCGTGGTTGTGGACCGCCCCGCGGCAAGGGGCTCCAGGCCCATGGCCAGGGCGAGGGCCCGGTTGACCGGCGCCGGGTTGTCTGGCAAGCATGGGGTGATGCATGTGTGCGCATGCGTGCGTGAGATATGGCGATACGGCGGGCGGGCGGGGGCGGCGAGGGTGGGTGGGTGGGGGGGGGGGGGGGGGGAAGGGCAGAAGACGAACCGGCAGGCGGGGGCGGCGAGTCGGGCGGCACGCTCATGCTCGCTGGGCAGGGGGTGCGCGGGCCGGGACGTGCCGCTCCTTCGGGCTCTCGGCTCGAGAGGCGCCCAGACAGAGGGGTGCAGACAGGGGTGGCGGAAAGCGGGAAGGCAAGGCAAGGGGAGGGGGCAGCAGGGTGGAGGCGAAGGGGACGGGGATGAGGTGGGGGGGGGGGGGGGCGGGGGGGGGGGGGGGGGGGGGGGGGGGGGGGGGGGGGGGGGGGGGGGGGACAGATCGTGCGGCCGTGCGTTAGCAGAGCGCCTCTCTCTCTCTCTCTTTCCGGACACCAGCGCGCCTTGCAGTGAAGGGGATGGCCGCGGCGGCGGGGACCAGCAGGCCCGCACGGCGCGTAGATTTGGATCTCCCTGCCTGCGCACGGCCCGGGGTGCAGGGGGGGGGAGCCGGGGTTGGCATGCCGACGGCCGGCCACCCGCGGCCGCCAGCCGGCCGGTTGTCAGATCGCGGCTGGTTTCCCGGCTTGCCTCTCCCCCCTGCGGCGGGCCGGAGGGGGGGCGTGTGGACGGGGCCATCGTGTCAGGTGCCGACTCTTGGGCCGGGGCGAGGGTGGCGCCGACCGGCTGACGTGGCCACGGGGTCGGGAATCTGCGGGCGCAGGTTGGCGCGCGCGCCGGCCGGGGCCGGGCGCAGGGGGCACCGGGGGCCGGGTGGCCGGCCGGCCGGGCCTCCTGAGGGCGTTTTTCCATGCTCGGGAGTTCCCTGCGCGGTGGTTAGACTGCCTCGCGGGGAGTACCTTTGCATTCCAAATGCCGGTCCCGGCGCACTTCTGACCTTCCCAGGCGCTGTGCGTCGAGCTGGCCACTCAGACACGGAATGTGAGCTGGTTCGCTTCTGAGCCACAGCAATCCCGCTACTCCACGCTGGCGTCGCCGGTTTCCCACCGATTCCCAGCACTATTATCGGCGGAACATCCCCCCCCTTTTTTCTTTCCTCTCTTCGCCCTGCCCAAAATAATTGAAGTGTGTGTGGCCGACGTGTGTGTGTGTTTGTGTGTGTGTGCGCATGGGGCGGAAGAAGGGGAAAGGGCGGGGCTATGCGTTGGCTCGCGTCCCCACCCGTGTTCCTGCGCAGGGGAGCGCGGCATGTGGCCGACCGTGTGTCAGGCAGGGCCGTTGGTCTACGCCCCCCCCCCCCCCCCCCACATATGTACACACACATGAGAAGAGGAATGTTCTATTGCAGAGGGAGCCAACAGGAAGGAGAGAGAGAGAGGGAGCAGCGATGTGTGCCTGTGCATGTGTGAGCAACACACGCACGGAGGGAAGAGGGGAAGAAGGGAGAGGATACACACTTCCACACACCCACCATCAGATCAGCTCGTCATCGTAGTGGTCGATGCTGGCCGGGGGCACGGTGGAGGCCAGGTTGTGGGCGGTGTTGGTCAGGCGCCCGGCAATGCCGACAGTGGAGGCCGAGGAGGACGACGAGGCGGAGGTGATGTTGCCGCCGGTGGCGCGGGACATGGGCGACCCGCCAACGGCGCCCGTGAGCAGGCCCTTGTTGCCGGAGGCCGGGCCGCTGATGAGCCCGCGCACGGAATCCTGCGTGAGGAACAGATCGTGGCGCTGGTCCCGGTAGTTGAGCCACACTTCCGAGGCATTGAGCTGCTCCTGCAGCGTGGCCCCATGGACCGGGTCATTGGACAGGGCCTTGAGGCAGCGGACAATCTGGGCCTTGATGGCGGCGGCGCCCTCCTGCACGGCCAGCGGCTCCTGCAGCAACTTCAGGAAGACCGCCACCAGGCGCGTCTCCAGGGCCTGCTGGCCGAAGGACCCGCGGTTGTTGGCGAACTCCACCTCGAACATCAGGCGCAGGGTGTCGGCCACCAGGTTCACATGGTCCAGCGACTGGGCGGCCACATGCAGCAGCGGGGCCACGGTCGGGAAGCCGGCCATGGCCTCCAGGCAGGACGCATGCGAGCAGGTCTCATTGGCAATGATGACGGCCGCCTCGAGCACATGGATGTTGGTGGACGAGCGCATGATGGCAAACACGCGCTTCATGTAATCCAACCCGGCCAGGTAGGGGGCCAGGATGGGCTGCGACCGGATGAGCAGGGCCACCGCGGCGCCGATGAGCGCCAGCGGCTCGGCCACCGCCTGCTCCGTGGCTTCGGTGAAGAACCGCTCAAACAGGGCATTGAGGAAGTGCTTGGGATTGCGAATGCCCCAGTTGGGCTGGCGGATGAACAGCCGCAGGAACACCCCGCCAACGCACACCTCCGGCAGGCCGCCCTCCCCGCCGGCGGCCATGGCCGCCTCCTCGTAGAGGGGCGGCGCATCGTCAGCCGGCGGCTGCCACACCGCCCCACTGAGATCGCCATTCTGCAAATTGAAGAAGGCCCGGCACTGCCGGCGAATGGACGTCTGGATGTACTTGCGCATGTCGGCCGTCCAGATGAGCTCCGGGTTTTCGTCATCCCGCTCGAAGGTGAGCACCGCGGTTTCCGGATTTTCCCGGATGGTCTCCATGAACACCGGCGGCAGGAAGCGATTGACCAGCAGCACCACCCGCGGCCCGTGGAGCTTGTCCGAGGACATCTTGCCGAGCACCGCGGCGGCCGATGTCCGAACTTGGCCATTCTTCGAGTTGCAAATCAAGTGCAACAGATACAGCAGGCCACCCTTGCGCAGGGCCTCCTCCACCAGCTTGGAATTGGAGAAGAGCCCATGCAGCAGGTCCAGCACCGGCAGGAAGGCCACTTCCATCTTGGCAATCAGCACCAGGGCATTGTGCAGGACCCCGGCCTCGGCGATGGCCGTGATGCAAGCCCGGCTGGAGATGGTCCGCTCGATGGCCCGCAGGGCCACCACCGGGACCGGCACATCCGGCAGGGTGATGTCCGCCGAGGTGGACGCATTGTCCGAGTCGATGCTCAGGAAGAAGAAGAGCAGCTTGAAGCGCGACACGGTCAGCAGCTCCTCGGCGATGGCCGGCACGCTGGTCTGCCCGATGACCGTCGATTGCGAGGTCGACAACGACAGCAGGTGATACAGGGCAAGGAGAATCTGCCGCGACTCGCCGACGGCCGTGGCCGCCCGGCGGGTGAGATCCTCCGGGGTTTCCTCGGCCATGCCCGGGGTGGCCGGGGCCGGGGTCGGTGGCGGCGACACCCCGGCCGCCGCGGCCTTCTGCAGCTGCTGCGCCCGGAAGAGAACCTCGGCCGACAGGCGCAAGTGCCCGACCAGAGCCTGCATGAAGGCCGGCGGGTCTTCGATGATGAAGGTGGGGTCCTTGTTGAAGATGCGCACATAGATGTGCCCGACGTAGAGCTCATCCCGCAGGTCGCGGAAGTGGAAGTTGGCCCCGTGGCTGGGGTCGGCCCCGCCGCCACGCTCCATGGCGTCCAGCTGGGTCTGGACATAGTCCAGCAGCTCCACCCGGGTGGAGTTGTTCCAAATGAGGTACGGGTTCTCGGCATTGCTGGTGAGCATCTTCAGCGCCTCGGAGGCCGACTCGTTGGACAGCTGATGCGACAGGTACCAAGTGAGCAGGCTCTCCAGCCCGGCGCGGATCGGCAAGTTGCTGGGGCTGGTCAGGTCCATCTCGGCGAAGCCCTTCATGTTGTACGCATGGATGGAGGCGAACTCCGAGCTGCCATCCTCCGGCATGGAGGCGAAGGTCTGGCCGGCGGCGACCAGCTCGCCGGAGGCGGTGGTGGCACCCTCGATCACATTCACGCCGGTGTGAACACTCTCGGTGACCTCGCGCTGTGTGTGTGTGTGTGTGTGTGTGCGTGTGTGTGTGTGTGTGCGTGTGTGTGCGTGCATGTGTGCGTGTGTGAGCATGTGAAGAGGGGGGCCGGGGGCGGGAGGATGACAGTGTGACAAGGGCAGCCGGCGGGCACGTACCTTGAGCGAGATGATGCCGGTCAGGTAGCCACCCAGGCGGCCGAGCGCACGCAGGGCCAGCACCGCGCAGTGGTTGGCCGTCTGCTGGAAGCTGTGCTCGATGGACGTCTCGACGCCACTCTCGGCCAGGGTGTAATCATACTTGAAGAGCATGGGGATCAGGTGCCAGATGGCCCCATGGCGAGCCAGGGCATTCTGCAGGCTGGCATTCCGGGCAAAGTAGATGCACGACTCGATGGCGGCCACACGCATGCGCGGGATGTTGACAAAGCGCAAGGCCAGGGCCACATTGCGCACGACGTTGTCCCGGTCGACGATGGCGGCGCAGCAGTCGTCGAAGAGCGACGACACGGCGAACATGCGCATCAAGTGCGTCGAGGTGACAGCGGCGATGTCATTCTCCTGCGTGGTCAGGCCGATGATGTCCATGCACCGGATGAAGGCGTCGGAGGCCACATCGAAGCCGCCCTCGCGGAGGAGCTCCCGCGCATTGAGGGCCGACACGTTGACCGTGTGGAAGGCCAGCTCGGCGGCCGAGGGCAGCAAGGACAGCGACCGGGAGAAGAGCTTCTCATCGGCCGTCTCCATTTGCATGGTCTTAATGAGCAGCGGGTACCCGGCATACTTGTACGGCGACAGGGCCGGGCCATAGCGAGCAAAGAGGATCGACTGGGCCCGGATGATGGTCTCGATGTTGAGGGGGGTCGGGCCGTCGGCCGTCTTGGCCGAGAAGGACACCAGGAACTCGTAGGCCTTGTTGACACTGGAGGTGTGTGCATGTGTGTGTGTGTG
>NW_009242974.1:517077-519046 GCF_000388065.1 Fonticula alba
CGTCGCCCAGGGAGAGGGGGCAAGCAAGCAAGCAAGCAAGCAAGCAAACAAGCACACGCGGATGACGTACGACTCGAAGATCTCGCGGCCATCGGGGTTCTTGTCCGGATGGTACTTGGCCGCCATGCGGAAGTAGGCCTTGCGGATGTCCGCCTCGAGATAGGTCTTCTCCGGGGTCAAGCCGAGGACGCTGAGGGCACTGTCGTACGTGAGGACAGGCGGCTTCTTGTCGACCTCGCGCTTCCAGGCATCCAGCACGTCCTTGAGCAGCTCCACCTGCGCATGCATGTATATGTGTTGTACGTGTGCGCACACACGCCCACGAGCCAAGGCAAGCGCGCGGGACAGGCAGGAGGGGGAGACACAGTAGACATGTAAGTCATCGGGTGTACGTGGGGCAGGGGGAGAGGAGGCACATCATCACATGGGCCGGAGGTGACGCACCGGCCGGCTGATGGGCCAGTTGGGGAACTTGGCCGTGTTGGTCAGGTGGCGCAGGTAGTAAATGTTGCAGAAGAGCTCGTCGGCCAGCTGCGGGTAGGGGATGGTCGGGATGGGGTGGTACGAGTAGATGGCATAGGTGTTGGACATCAGGCGCGGGGTGAACTCGCTGATGTGGGCGGCGATCTTCTCGATCATCAGCCGGCGCATCTCGTGCGACCAGATGGCCTCCGGGGTGTCGAAGTCCCCGAGGAAGATCTTGGAGAACTTCTCGTGGCCGTGGTTTTGCAGATAGCACACCATGGCCACCGGCAGGATGGGCGACAGGACACTGCGCGCGGCGTCCGGATGCGAGAGGAACAGCTGCTCGTCGTCGTTGCGGTAGGCCTGCTTGTCGTGTGTCGCCTCCCAGAACCGAACCAACGGCAGGAGGTTGGACCCGGTGTACATGAGAGAGAAGAGGAAGGCACCGGTCTGGAAGAGCTTCGGCATGTTGGGGTTGTCCTCCATGATGTTGGTCAGCAGGGTGGCCGTCTTCTCCACCAGGGTCGGGTCGAAGGTGAGGAAGAGATTGACCAGGTGCGGCAGGCAGGTGGACTCGGACAGGATGCTGTTGGCGGGCGGCGGGCAGGGGAGAGAGGAGGGGGAAAAAAGGGGGGGGGAAGGGTCGGGTCAATAGAAGCGAATAAGCTCCCGCGCCTGCCGGGACAAGGGGCTGCAAATGTGTGTGTGTGTGTGTGTGTGTGTGTGTGGCAGCACAAAAAGATGGTCGGGGAAGAGATGCGCACCGCTTGATCTTCGGCAGCGGGCGGATGACCGCGCCATCGGCCTCGCGCGTGGGGAACATCTGGCAGACGCGGTTGAAGACGTCCAGCACCAGGACCGCCACCTGGGTCTCATTCATGATGCCGGGCTTGCCGTCGACCAGAGACCACTTGAGCTGGGCGACGGTCGACAGCTTGCGCCAGCCATCCATGCCAGGGGCCCAGCAGCGGGTGTCGTTGTTGATCTGTGGCGATGAAGCCGGGTCAGTCACGGCGGGTAGGGGCAAGAAGGGGGGGGGGGGAGAGGAGATGCCCCGGGCGGAGGGCCGAGAAGGTGGCAAAAGGCGAAGGCCCAGGCGGCCAGGGGGAAACGGGCGCGACACGTACCACCCCGGTGCGGAAGAGCTCCTTGAACTCGTCGAAGCCGAAGGGGCCCGTCTGGGCGTTGTTGTTGGAAGCATCGTTGTAGTACCACTCCTTCTCGGATTGGGGCTTGCTGTCGCCGGCCTCCAGGAGGTTCGACTGCAGGGGGGTCTGGGCACGGTCAATGTGGAAGTGCGCAAGAGTCAGCAGGTCCACAAAGAGGCGAATGCCCTTGGCTTCGATGAAGGCCTTGACGTTCTCACGCAGCATGAGCAGCTTGTCCAGGAAGATGAGCAGGCGATCGCGCTCCACCTTGGACGAAGTCAGGCGGAGGATCTGTACGATGTAGGGCAGATCGGTGAAGGGGCCTGCGCGCGGGTCATGGTTGTGGAAGGGAGGGA
>NW_009242974.1:519217-522701 GCF_000388065.1 Fonticula alba
GGGAGGGAGAGGGAGGGAGAGGAGGGGAGAGGAGGGGAGAGGGAGGGGAAAGAGGGAGAGGGAGGGAGAAATGCGTCAGGAAAGGAGGAGCCAGAGGGAGACACAGGAACATATGCAGCAAAGGAGAGGAGGAAACGACGCGCACCGATCTCCTCGCCATACCGGCCATAGACGATGGCCATGGCCTGCAGACAGAGCAGCTTCATGTGCTGCTGCTGCGTCAGCAGGAACCGGTGATACAGCTCGAAGAAGAAGTCCACCGGCTTGAGGACCCCGTAGCCGGTCTCCTGCTCCAGGAGCAGGCGCACATAATTGTCACCGATGCACAGCTCCTCGCTCAGGCTCTCGTAGGTAACCTCGAACTCGACGAAGTTCCAGGAGATGACCAGGTTCAGGCCGCCGAGCTCCTTGTCGACATTCAGGCCGCGCATCTCCGCCTCCAGGGCCTCCTTCAGCTCTTCGCGGGTCTTCTCATTCCAAATGAGGTCCGGCCGGGCGTGGTCCTGGCGGAAGTGGTAGTACAGCAGATCCCAGTTTTGCTCATGCCGGGCATGGGTGGCGCGCTTGCGGTACACCACCGGCCGGGGAGCCTCCTTGGGCTTCTTCTGCGTGAAGAGGGAGGAGTTGTTCCAATGCTCGATGAAGCGCTGTGCGAAGCGCGGGGGAGTTCCATTTTGCCCGACACCGGGAAGAGGAGGATGCCCAACAGCGGGTCGACCGAAAGTCAGCACATGCGATGGGGCGTGTGTGCGTGTGTGCGTGTGTGTGTGTGTATGTGTGTGTGTGTATGAGGGAGCAACCCTCGCCAAGTGCCGAGCACAGGAGGATTCACCGAGCGAGAGCGGGCGAATGGCAAGACAAACGAAGGAAGGGAAAAGGCCAGAGACGCAGCACCGGACATACCTCCACATGGCTCTGGCGCTTCTCGCGCTCGCCGGCGCGGACGTCGCGCGTGTCCAGCTCGATGTGGTCATCGGCCGGCGGGACATCCGAGCTGCTGAGGTACGCCACCAGGCCCTTGGGGAAAATGTGGCCCAGGAGGGCCACCGACTCGGCGTTGCCCTCGGTCCAGAGGGAAATCAGCTGGCGACTGATCTCGCGATTGGTGAGGGTATGGCGCTCGGAGCTGTTGGTGTAGAGGGCCGTGTACAGGTGCACCAGCAGCGACCCCTCCGACAGGGCCAGGTGCTGCAGACGCTCGAGCACCTCGCGCGGGGCCTCCTCGGCCATGGCACGCATCAGCAAGCCGGCCCCCTTGACAATGGTCACCGAAGGGTGCTGGAACAGGCGGAACAGGTTCCGGCCCAGGTCCGACAGCATCTTCAGCACCATGGCAAATTGGTCGGCGTCCGTGGTCAGGCTGTACGGCTGGCAGATGGCGTAGGTGAAGAAGTCCAGCAGGGCCGCGCAAATGAGGGCCCCGGTGCCCAGCTGCGAGTGGGTGCTCAGCAGCCGGCAGAGGTTGCCGACAAACTGCTCGGACTTGAGCAGGGCCCGCTTGTTGAGCTGCTCCTGGGCCGGGTCATACAGGTCGTGCATCGGCCGCATGAGGGCCGCCAGCAGGTCGATGGCCGCATACTTGACACCATCCGACGAGTGCCGCAGGGCCTGGACGATGCGCTGGCCGATGCGCGTGCGGAACCCATCCAGGCTGATGAATGCATCGAAGCCGACGCGCGAGGCCACCAGCCGCCGGAGGAACTCAAACTGCTCGGCCGCGCTGATGGCGTTGGCGTTGTACGACGCCTGGCCGGGACCGAAGACGGCGTTGATGGCGCCGTGGATCAGCTCGACCTCCTTGCTGTCCAGGATATCGTGCAGGTGGAGGCCGCTGTAGTCGACGTTGGCATTGAAGCTGGTCCGGCCAGGAAAATGTGTGCGTGTGTGTGGGGGGGGGGGAGGTGTCAGTGGCGGGAACAGGGCGAGATCGGGCGGAGGAAGGCCGAAGAAGGGCAGGCGGGATGGAGGGTCGCAGCGTCAGCCGGAGCAACACCGACACCAACGCCAACACCAGTGGCATGGATATCTCCCTCCCCCAGCCGGCCCGGGAGGGTTTGGGGAGGGGGGGGGGGGGCATGGACGCACCGGCTGATGAGCTGCTCAAAGGGCAGGCTGTTCGGGCCAAACTGTGCCACCATGGTCAGGCAGGTGAGCTGGATCTCCTCGTCCACCGGCTGGCTCCAGAGGCCGATGCGCTCGCTGCGGCTGGTCTCGCGCATCTTGATGCAGACATCGCGATTGCCGGAGGCACGCACGCCATCCAGCAACGAGGCCAGCAGGGAGTCGCGCTCGGTGCTGGTGTACCAGCGAATGGCCCCGGACTTGTACTCGATGGCAAACTGCTGGGGCTCGGTCTCGGACCGGACCAGGGCGAACACCTCGGACAGGGGCCGCACCGTGACCAGGGCATAGTAGCCCGGGTCGCGCTCGATGATGCAGCGCTCCGAGAAGCAGAGAATCCGGCTGACACCGAACTTCCCATGCCGGGGGCTGAGCTTGTGCACGCGGAACTCCGCGATCGAGGTGATGGAGTTGTCATCGGAGAAGGGCCCGAAGCGGGTGAGGATGAAGTCCTCCCGGCGGACCGGCTGGCCATTGGCCGACCGGTCGGCGAAGACCTTGAGATCCACACCGACATAGGTCAGGGCATTGTGGCGCATGCGCTTGAGGATCTCCTCGCGGTTGGGCGTGAAGAAGGCATGGCGGCGGGAGAAGGCGCCGTCTGGCGGTGGGGCGCGGCAAGGGAAGGTCAGCAAGAAGGGCCGATCACAGAAGGAAGGGGTGGGTGCGTGTGCGTGTGCGTGCGTGCGTGCGCGTGGCATCCCTCGCCCGGCCGGGGCCATGTGTTGCCGGTCATTCGGGGGGAGCCATGGCGCCGCCTCGCCCCGTGGCCGAGCAGCGAAAACGCACAGACAACCACAAAGCCACCGGGCACATCCTGCAGGATGTCGATGTGGGAGATGTCGCAGTAGTCGTAGGAGGCGATGACAATCGGGCCGGTGGCGTCCGGCGGGGTGGCCACCTGATCCAGGGACACCGGGTTGGCGGCCAGTTGGGTGGCCTTGTCGCGAGTGCTCCAGTGGATCTTGTGAGCCGGGAACACCTGGCTGGTGGGGGCCACGCCGAAGGTGGCCTTGTCCAGCGCGGCGAACTGGTGCCGGAAGCGGTTGGCCTGCGTCAGCAAGGCCGCCCGGTGGGGCGTGGAGAAGGTGGTGGCGCTGGACCGCGAGGAGGTCCGGCCCTTGCGGATGTGCAGGGAAAATTCATTCGCCGACTTCTCCACCGGGAGGATGTCCACCAGCTCGTCGACGTAGGGCCACTTGTTGGTGACTTGCCAAGTGGTGGGATTGGCCGTGAGGAGGCTGCAGAAGGGGAGGGGGGGGGGGGGGGGGCCGGTGCTGTGAGTGCGACATTCGAGGGGGCGCGAGTGGGGGACGCGGGCAGGGCACATGGTCGCCGGGCTTCCTCAGACGGACCTGTCATT
>NW_009242974.1:522936-524267 GCF_000388065.1 Fonticula alba
GCGGGCGGACCCGGACCCTGACCCCCTAGAGCCAATCGACCGCCCACGTACCCCGCGACCGGGACAACAACAAACTCCGCCAGGCGGGCGTGACCAGAAACAGCCGGGCAGATAGGCGCGTTTCCGGCTCCTCGTCTGAGAGCCCGGGGTGGGGATGGGGGGGGGGTCTGCTGGCGGAGAAAAGGCCTGACCACAGGGTGTGTGTGTGTGTGTGTGTGCGCGCGCGCCCAAGCGATTGACTCCCACACCTGCTCGGGTCGGCTCATTGGGCCTGCCCCAGGCCAGGGCGCCGCCATGCCCGCCGGCCAAAGCCCCCGCCCCAGGCGCGCACATGTTGCCACCCCATCCCGGGCCCGAGGAGAGAAGGCCGAAGGCGCGCAAAGGGGGACGATGACCCATGACAATAACAACGCCCGGGCCGGGGGGGGGGGGGGGGGGCAGCGGCCGAGCTGCCCGCCGGCCCGGGGTGGGGGATCCTGGAGCGCGCCAGGCGTCTTTAGATGCGCGGGGAAATATTTATATCCCAGGGCACCATCAGGGAGGAGGCATTATTTTTGCTGATTTATTATTATTTTCGCGGCTGGGTTTACAGTTTTCACCCGGCTCCCCCGTTCGCCGGCCTGCGCCGCGACCCTATGCATGGAGAACCAGCGGGGGGCCGCCTCGCCGCGCTTCTCTCTCTCTCTCTCCCTCTCCCCCCTCGCTCTTCCGCCCTTTCGAGGCACGCACAGCGGCCAACCGGCCAACATATGCGGCAACCAGTCTCCCCTCCTCTCCGGCCGGCACGCCAACACAACACGCTCGGACGATTGGCGGGACCGTCACATGACTGGCCGCCACCCGAAGAGTCATGCACGTGCGCTCATCACGCCCGATGCTCTTGACCGGTTAGGGATTTTCCCTGCCCGCCCCTCGGGGCGGGGCCGGGCGGGCGCCGGTATGCCCCTCGCCCCTGGGTGCATGCGCGCGCCCGGGTGCCGCACCCCCCCCCCCCCCCCGGGCTCAGGCCTCCGGCCAGGGGCGCATTCTCACAGTCGTCCGTGCGTCCTGGCTGCGTACGGTCCGGCCGGAAACAACTGCCCCTGGGTCCAGGCTCTCACACCCCTCCCGCCCCGACCCAACGCGGCGGCGGTCGATGTGTCGGGCATCAGCCTGATTCCCCGCCCCCCCGACGCGGGGGTCCGTGCCGCAGCCCCTCGCACCGGAGGGGATGGACGGCGCGGGCCGGGGCAGATCGACCCGCGGTTGGCAGCACCCTTTTTCCGGGACACCGGCCCCGCCTCACGAGCTTGTGTGGTGTGTGTCAACCGGCATCCTCCCCCCTCCCCCCC
>NW_009242974.1:524281-530762 GCF_000388065.1 Fonticula alba
CCCTCCCCCTCCCCCTCCCCCCTGAGAGCAGCTATGGCCTCGCCTCTTGCGACCACCGCTTCCAACCAGCCGCCCGTCGAGGCCAAGCTCGACTCGCTGCTGCTGGCCCTCAAGCGCATCACCGGCCTCCGCGAGCGGACCGTCCGTGCGATCGATGCGTTGAAATCCTCGCAGGAGATCGCCACCCCGGGTGGCACCGACGCCGGCCCCAACAAAAAGATTCTCGAACTGGAATCGCGCCTGGCACAGCTCTGGGCCGAGGAGCAGACGCTCCGGTTCCAGGCGCGCCTCCTCTCGTCACACGTCCAGGCGCACGGTCCGTTTGCTTTTTTTTTTTTTTTTTTTTTTTGCGCGCGAGGGCGCCCTCTGCTCGCCCTCCACAGTCACTTGGCCGCCCTCCACAGTCGCTTGGCCGCCCTCCACAGTCGCTTGTCGTCGAGCGCTGACAGTCTGTTCCCCCCCCCCTCCCCCCCTCCGTCCCTGATGGGCCTGCTGTCCGCACATGCACAGAGTCCAATCAGTCTTTCAGCTTTTCTCTCTCCCACACCCCCGTGTCGCAAAATGAGGCCATCGGTGCGTGGTGTCCGCCTGCCATCCGGAGTCGGGGCTGCCGCAACGCCTCTGACACTTCCCTCACCCCTTTTGTGGTCCCCACCTCCCCCGTCTTTCGGACCGCGGCCCTCATCCCGGGTACCTCGGCACAGAGACCTTCCAGTCCCAGCGGTCAATGGTGCTCTCCGGCCACGGGCTGACCGCGCTGCCGGAATCCCTTTTCTCCTTCTCCTCCATCGTCGTGCGTCGGCCCATCCCAGCTCTTCCCTCCTCCTCCGGCTCTTGCTTCTTCCCGTGGATCCACCAGCCTGCTCCATCTCCACCCGCCCACATCCACATACATGTCAGCAGATGGCTGCTCACCCTTCACTCACTTGCCGCCCGGCCCCCTGGATGTCACCTCCCTGCCCCCTGGATGTCACCTCCCTGCCCCCTGGCTCCTGCCCAGTCGCTCGACCTGTCCTCCAACCAGCTGGACACCCTGCCGGAGCAGCTCTTTTTCTCCCTCTCCTTCCTTGAGATCCTGGACGTGAGGTATGCTCCTGGCTCCGGGGCTGCTACACGCTCGTCCCTGCCTCTTCCATGACCCGCGACACAGCCTCCCCCCCCCCTCCCCCCCCCAGGCCGGGGGGCGACACAATCGGCCACAGCTAACCGCCGTTCCCTCGTGTCGCGCCCACCACCGCAGCAACAACAAGCTGACCACCATCTCCGGGGCCATCTCCAACCTGGTCAATCTGCGCCACCTTTTCCTCCAGTGCGTCTTCTTGCCCTCGCCCTCCCTTTTGCGGCCTTCCGACAAGCATCTCTGACCCCGCCCCCCCCCCCCCCCAGTGGCAACGCCATCGCCGGCGCCGAGGATGCCTCCTGGCTGACCGGCCTCGACCGGCTGGAGACCCTGCGGCTGAGCGGCAACCGCCTGACCGCCGACGCCGTCAGCAGCTGGGCCCTCCGGCCCTCGCTCCCCCTGAAGACCCTGGATCTGGCGCGCAATCCGCTGGAGTCGATCCCCGTGTGCCTGGGCAAGCTGGCCCAGTTGGCCCGGCTGTACCTGGACTCGTGCAGCCTCAATGACGCGGCGATCCGCGCCTACTTCGTGGACACCCCGGCGCCCCTGGGCCAGGCCCTGGACGGACTGAAGGTCCTCAGCCTCAATGACAATGGCCTGAGCACCCTGCCCAAGGAGGTCTTCCGCCTGTATCCGAGCTTGCGCGTGCTCTCCCTGGCGGATAACCGCTTCACCAGCGTCCCCTTTGTGGGCGCCTCTGTGGCGGTTCTCCGTGCGTGGCTGCCCCTTTCCTCCCGCCTTTCCCCCCCCTCTCTCTCTCTCTCCCCTCGCGATTGCGTGCACCACGCTGGCCCGATCTGACCATGCTGCCACCCCCCTTTCCTCCTCCTCCTCCCCCGCCGGTCCCTCGCGCGATCTTCCTCTCCCTTCCCCCCCCCCCCCGGCGTGCGACCCTCTTCGGGGGCCGGTGTTTCCGCCACATCTGGCCCACAAACACGGCAGGCCTCGACAGCAACCCCGTCCGGCCTTGACTCGGCGGGTGAATGTCCACACGCGCGTCCACACGCGCACTCCTCCCCCTCCCCTTACTTGTTTTCGCATTCATGTGCACACGCACGCACGCACGCACGCGCGTTTGGTGGCGGCCAGCTGGAACGAGGGCATCTCGGGCCGGGCCGGCGCCAAATAAAAGCACGTGACCGCACCGATCGGCCGCGGGCCGTGGCTACCTTTCGCGGGGCCGACCCCCGCGGGGGATCCGACGAACGAGGGCGTCGCCGGGAAGGGAGGTGGGGCGCGGGAGCGGCCGCGGCAGGGGAATGCACTTCTTGGGGTGTTTGTTTTTTCCCTCGGGTTTAAAAGTGTCTCTCGGGCAGGTCGGACGGACCGGCGGCAGGGGGCGGGGGAAAGATGCGTTCGCGCGGGTACCCCCGTCTGGGGCCCCGGCGGAGGGGGGGGTCGATCGATGCTGATCTGTTTACTTCTTCCCCGCCCGGTCTGGGCTCTGCCCCGGGGCGGCGGGGGGGCAGGACGCACGGCTGGTAGTTGGGCCGGCGTTGTCCGGTGCCGCGGTGCGGTGCGCCGCCCGGGGGTCACACAGTTCCCTCTCTCGCCCCTTCCTTCCCCCCTCCCTCTGTCTGCCCATATGCGCGCCCCGTTCCTCCTTCTCCTCGCCCTTCTGGCGGCCCTGCTCGCAGCGGCGTCCGGGCTGGACCTGCACCGGCTCAGCCAGCCGGTTGCCGGCCAGGCCTTCAATGATGCCGACACCGTGGACACCCTCCGGGAGATGGTCCGCATTGAGAGCATCTCCGGCAATGAGCTCCGCATGAGCCAGTGGTTGGCCGACCGGCTGATGGGTGCCGGCTGGGATGTCGAGCAGCAGCAGGTGGAGCCCAGCCGGTACAATGTGCTGGCCTACCACCCGGCCAACCGCCACCGGCTGAAGGCCCTCTTCAGCAGCCACATCGACACGGTGCCGCCCTTCCTGCCATTCAGCGAGAATGCCGAGACCATGTTCGGCCGCGGCACGGCCGATGCCAAGGGCAGTGTGTCGGCCATGATTCATGCGGCCGAGTCGCTGAACTCCACGATCGCCGCGGTCGAGGGTGTCATCGACCCGACGCAGCTGGGGTGCGTTTCCTTTTGGTGCCAGCTCCGCCTGGTCGGTCAACTTGCTACTGACCCGCGTCCTTTGCTTTCGCTTTCTCCTTGTCTCTCCTTGTCTCTCGTTGTCTCTCGTTGTCTCTCGTTGTCTCTCGTTGTCTCTCTCTCTCCCCCCCCCTTTCCGCGGCCGCGCTAGCCTGCTCTTCGTGGTGGGCGAGGAGGTCAACCACATCGGCATGCGCCATGCGAATGAGGTGCGCGCGCATGTCTCACACTTCCCCTTCGCTCGTGGCTTCTCGCCACCATATCCCCTCCATGGCCTACTCACTCCCCCGCCCGCCCCCCTTTCGCCTGCTCCCGCCGCTGTGCCCTGCTCCCCCTTCCAGCTCAATCTCCACTCGGTTGAGCACTTCGTGTCCGGCGAGCCCACCGAGTCCCTGCTGGCCGTGGGTCACAAGGGCATGTGGAAGTTCCGTCTGGAAATCTTTGGTCGTGCGGCGCACTCGGGCTACCCGCATCTTGGCGAGTCGGCCATCTCCCCGATGCTGGACCTCCTGCGCGAGTTGAACACCATGGTACTGTGCCGGGCTGGCGCCGCGCTCCTCTTCTCGTGGGTCCTCCTTGTCCCTTTCTAACGCACGCACGCACGCACGCACGCACGCACGCACGCACGCACGCACGCACGCACGCACGCACGCACGCACGCACACGCGCACGCACGCACGCACACGCACGCACGCACGCACGCACACGCGCACGCACGCACGCACGCACACGCACGCACGCACACGCACACGCACGCACATGCACACGCACGCACGCACACACACACAAGGCCCTTCCCGTGAGCGACTTGCTCGGCCCGACCACTCTGAACATCGGGATCTTGGGCGGCGGCGTGGCGGCCAATGTCGTGCCGGATTACGCCTCGGCCGAGATCATGGTCCGCGTGTCGACCAACCTGGCCGAGGTGAAGACCCTCATCGAGCGCGTGGTCCGGGACCGGGCCACCATCACTGACCTGTCGGAGAACGAGCCTTTCATCTGTGA
This sequence comes from Fonticula alba, assembly GCF_000388065.1. Classification (NCBI taxonomy): domain Eukaryota; order Rotosphaerida; family Fonticulaceae; genus Fonticula; species Fonticula alba. The sequence continues at coordinate 528,495 of NW_009242974.1, forward strand.
CACCATCCCCGGCTTCAACACCACCATTGTCGCCTACAACACCGGTGCGTGTGCTACCCTTTTGCCCCCCTGTCTGCCCGGAAGATCCTCCATCTCGCCTATATCCTCCTTGCAATGTGTGCGTGCGCGCGCGCGCGCGCGCGCGTGTGTGTGTGGGGCCTGCCACTGACCCCGCAAGTATGATGGCCGTCTTCTTTGCGCCCCTTCATCGTCGGCCCTGCCTTTCCTCCCCTCCCTCCCTCCCACAAGACCTTCCTTTCTTCGAGGGCGACCATAAGTCCTACCTCCTGGGCCCGGGCAGCATCACCGTGGCTCACACGGATGATGAGCAGATTTCCAAGCGAGAGCTTGTCGACGCGGTGGGGCTCTTCCGGCGCATGGCGGTCCACATGCTGGCGCAGTAGGGAAGGGCGGCAGTCTTAACCGAGCATGTCACGTGCATACAGCAATATATCACGAGCCCTTACGCGCCGGGTCAATTGTGGGCTCCGCCCTCGTCGGCCCCCGCGCCCTCGGGCGAGGGAAATACGTCCGTCCGGCGGAGTTCCCTGACAGGCGGGGTGGGGGGCGCGAAGAGCGGGGCCCAAATACGGAGGTGGCCGGTGGTGGTGGCCGGTGGTGGTGGTGGTGATGGTGGCCGGTGGTGTTACACGGCAGGAGAAACTGGATGGCCTCTCTGGTTTCCCCGTGGCTGGCGGCATCTCTCACGGGCCTGGGAGAGCCTTCGTGCATGCATGCATGGATATTGTGTGTGTGTGTGTGTGTGTGTGTGTGTGTGTGTGTGTGTGTGTGTGTGTGTCTGAGGACCTGGGGCGGAGCCCATGGGCCATGGTTTGATGATGGCCCCGCCGAGGGGAAGGCGGCGCCGCTTGTTCTTGGCGGACCAGGGGCGAGTGCCTGCCCTCGGTGTTCACCGCTCATCAGCGGGCCAGTGGGCGGAGAAGGCGTCGCTGTACAACCACCGGCAGGCAGGCACGGCCCAGGTGGCTAGCCACCTGGGCCGGGTGGCTGGGGGCCCATCGCCGCCGGGGGTGCATGGGCTGGTCTTGCGCTGCACGGCCTGGCGAGCGCCCGCTCGCGCCAGTTGGGGCAACCGCCTGGGGGCGGGTTTCGCACTGGCTGTGGGTCGCCGTGCGTGGACTGCCAACCGGCGCCGGGGTGGGGTCTGGAGCATGGGGGCGCGTGCCACACGCAGTGCAGCTCTCTCTCTCTCTCTCTCTGTATCTCTCTCTCTGCCTCTCTGCCTCTCTGCCTGTGTCTCCGACTCGCAGTCAGGTCCGGCGTCCGCTGGCTATTAACTTGGTGGCGGCAGCCCCGGGCACACGGACGTGGGCCTCCATGCCTGCCTGGGCTACATGCGAGTATCCGCGTATCCAGTGTGTGTGTGGAACCGGGGCGCGGTGCATTGTCGTGCCGGATGGGCGCGTGCGATGGCGCGCGCGGCAAAATGGCGCCCGACTCGGCGCCAGGGGAATATTGCCCCCTCGTTGCCGGGGGTCGAGGCTGGCGCATCGGCCGAGCCGGCCGGGCGGGCGCACCAGCAAATGGATACCTCCGGCGGGCTCCATTATTCTCGGCGGCACCGAGGGGAGCCGGTGCAAAAAAAAAGCCGGCCGAGTGGGACATGCTAGAGGGGCGGACGGGCGGGCAGGGCGGGCGGGCGACTGGTCTGCAAGGCCCAAGCCTGCCGGCGGCCCCTTGAGCGACATGATTTCTGCCACCGCCGCATGTCAGGCCATGTGTGGCGGCTGTCCGCCGGGCGTCTGGCGGGTATGTCCAAGCGCTGTCCGGACCGGGCGACTTCCCGGCAGGCAGGAGCCGTTCGAGGGGCGGCGGGGGCGGCGGGGGGCGCCGACGGCGCGAGGACCCCCGAGCGCGAGGGTCCACGCGAGGCGGAGACCGAGGGCCTTTCTTCCTTTCCGGACGCCCGCTTAGCGCGAAATTTAATTGTCCTCCCGGCACCGGGCTCAGGCCACCCTGCCCTGCCTCGGTGTCTCGGCGCTCCGACAGTTGCAGCGGCCTCGAGCAGGGCCTGGTCCTTATCGGGGCGCCCGGCATCGCCGACCAGGGCCGGCGGCATGCTGCAGCCGCCGGGGCCGGGCACTAGCCGGCCGCGCCCGGGGCAAGTCTGCCCGCAATTGTGACAGCTCCGTCGGCTGTGATGGGCGATGGGCCGGGTCGCGCCACCTGCTGTGGCCGGTCCCACCGCGTGCGGGGCCCCCTCCTCCCTGGCCCGGCCCCGGCCCCGGGCCTGCCCCCCCCCCCCCC
>NW_009242974.1:531547-533800 GCF_000388065.1 Fonticula alba
GGGGGGGGGGAACGGGTGTGCGGAAGGGGAGGCTTGCTGGCAGCAGTGGTGTATAGGCGCTGGGGCGCGGGCCGGCCGGGGCATGTGCGCCGGTGGCCAGCGCGCCGGAGAACCGGCACCCAGATACTCGATACATTGGCGCTTGGCGATCGCCAAGCGGCAGCAGGAGGCCCCCGGCCACAGAGAGACGCAGCGCCTACGGAGCCGAGACACACGGACACATGGAAGTGCGCGCGGGCGCGTGCCCCGGGCATGTGTGGCGCCCGAGGGAGGGGGCCGCCTCCGGGCGCACCCATCCGGCCCTTTCCCCGCCGGGTCTCCGGCTCGGCCGTAAGCGCGCGCGCGCGCACACACACACACACACGCGGAAACACCCAGGGGGGCACCCTCCTTAATATTGGCGCGTGCATGGCGGGGGCCCCCGAAGCTCGACTCGGGCAGGCAGGCACTTGTCCGCCCGGCCTCCGCCCGACCTCGCCCGCCGCCCCTGACCGCCGGCTCTGGGCGCTGGCTTCCGGGCTCGGGGATTAAGGGTTTCCCGGTCGCCGCCGCCGGCGGGGCCCGGGTGAGGGCTCGCGGCCTCTATTTGTATCATCACCCGGTCAACTTTGCGAGCTCGTGCAGCGAATAATAAGCCCGGCGGATGGCCGGCGGCATGATAGCACGGGCCGCCCTGGCGCGAGGACACGGGACGGGGGGGGGGGGGAGGCCCGGCGGCGCGCCCGACCAGCGCAACTGCCGCCGTCCCGAGGGTACCATTCGGGGCGGGGGCGGGGGGGAGGGCCGGGCTGAGGGCCGGTGCGACCCGAGCGCGCATTGCCCGCGAGGTGCAGGCGGCAGGTCCAGCGTGGGCGTGCGCCCCCGGCCACCGGAGCCTGTTGGAACAAATGCCCGCAACGGCAAATGCATCGAACACTCGCGGCGCGCTGGGGGAGGCGCGCAGCGCTCCCAGGAGGGTGGCCCGGGGCAAGGGGACCGCGGGCGGCGAAGCCCGCATGGCCCTGTGCCGGGGCCCCCCTCCCCTCGCGGGTGCTCTTTCCCCGGGGCCGAATGGTGTCACGCATGCGCGCCGGCGCATATTAGCAGCCCCCCGCTTGGCCCGGCCACCGGACCCCTCTTCCCCTGGTGACCGCGGCGGCGGCGGCGGCGGCGGCGGCGGCGGCGGCGGCAGGCACGCCCGTCCGCGCAAGCGGTGGCCGATGGCGTTCGCGGGCCCGGGCTTTTGTTTATCGGCCGGTGGGCCGGAAGTCCTGCCGACCGGAGGGCCCCTCCTGCGCAAAGGGGCGAAGGTTCCAGCGAAATGCCTCGGAGTCGCCCGGCTGCGCGGCCCGGGGCCTCCTGGCCACAGCGCCGTGGTGCGGGCCACCACATCCACACACACACGCACACACGCACACACAAGCATGGACTCGGCCGCCCCCCCCCCCCCCCACAGGGTCCAGTCCCCTTGTCGTGTGCCCGCCCGGCGCGAAAAGGCGCCGACCGAGGGGGCCCGCCTCGCCCCGGGGGGACCCATTGAACCCGGGGGCAGGGGGGCAGTGTCTCTCTCTGTCACACTATGGCTCCCGCACTACGTGCCCCCGCGCGCCCTTGGGCCGTTGCACCGCGCCCGCCAGGGGGCGCTCCGCGACCACGGCACGCGCGCCGAGCGCCGTACGTGCTCGGGCATCACGAGAACCTCCCCCCCCCCCCCCCCCCCCCCACAGGGCGCCTGGCAGGACGCGGGCGCCTGGAAGCAGGGGCCGCGCCCCCCGCTCCCCCGCCGAGCCCGGACACAAGCGGCACATGAAACCCGGCGGCCGGCTGGCAGTGTCTCTCTCTCTCTCTCTCTCCCTCTCTCTCTGTGTGTGTGTGTGTGTCTGTGGGGCGCTACACCGGGCGCGCATATGAGAGCACCGGGTCGGCGGCACGCCCTTCAACAGCGGACACCGGTCCGGCCCGACGCGCCTTAACTGCCCATCGGAAATGCGGCCCCAGGGTGCGAAGCCGCCGCAGGGGGCGGGCGAGGGCGGCCTCCCTCGCGCGTGGGCGCGCCCGCTCGCTGCCCAGCCAGCACGGTGGGTGGTCGACCAAGCCCGGCGGGGCTGGGGTCGGCCGGCCAATGAGCCGGATCAGGCTTCCCCCCCCCCCCAGCCCGCCCCACAATCGACCCGAGGATTGCGGGGTATCATTGCCGGCCCAGCCATCGCTCGCCCCAGCCCACAGGCACCGTCGGCCCACGTTCCCCATTCCGCCCGGCCGGCCCCTCGCCCT
>NW_009242974.1:535903-542738 GCF_000388065.1 Fonticula alba
CCCCGCCCCGCCCCTCCGGCCGAGCCTGGTCCAGCCGTCGGCTTGCCTGCCCGCGCATTCCTCGGCCCCGCTGGCTGCACCGTGTGCCGGCCGGACCTGGCGGAGAACCCACCGCAGCGCGGCCGCACGTGCGCGATCGCCTCCCCCCCCCCCGTCACTCCCCCGCCGGCACCACGCGAGATACGCGGGGCCGCCTGTCCCAGCCGCGAGCCTCCCCAGGGCGCAGGAGCGCGCGCGCGCACACACACACACACACACACAGACCCCGAGGCCGCCTACCATAGGGCGCCTGTCTGGGCCTCCTCCCCGCCATGAACTCCGAGGGCACATTCGGCCAAGGGCCGCACCACCTGCCGATGGGCGGCCAGCACGGCTTGTATTATGCGCCGGCCACGCCCGGCGGGCCGTACGGCGATCCGCTTGACCCGCTTTCCATGATGCAAGGTGCGCATCGCGCGGCCCGGGCCACTGGCCTGCTGGACCGCCCGGCCGGACACCCACACACGCGCGGACCTGGGGCTGACACTTGCGCGTGGCGGTCCTCCGGGGTCGCAGGCCCCGACGGCCAGCGTGGCGCCCCGCCGACCGAGCAGCAGCAGCAGCAGCAGCAGCAGCAGCAGCAGCCCCACGGGCGCATGGTCGTCCAGACGTCCTCCTCGCCGATGCCCAGCGGCCCGGCATATCACCACGCCCTTGCCGGGCCCGGTGGGCACTTTGCCCCGGGGACCGGCGTGTACGACGAGCTGAAGGCCCCGGCCGGGCCTCCCGGCGGCACGGCGCCCGGCCACGGGAAGTCCTCCTCGGCCGACCTGTCCATGACCTTTTCCCCGGTGGACCCGCATGCGACCGGCTATGCCGGGCCCATGTCCGGGCAAATGTACCCCCCGGGCCATTTGGCCTCTTCGCCGTCGGTGGCCGGCCCCGGGGGCTTTGCCCCGCCGCCGGGCGCCGGGCCCATGGTGCGTGTGGTCTCTTCGCGTTGGCGCCCCGACCGCGAGAGCTGCTACCTCCCCCCCCCCCTGTGTCCCTCTGCCTCGCCCCCTTGCCTTACCACTCGCCAGCTGTGTGTCGATGGTTGCCCTGTGTCGCTGCCTGTGTCGCTGCCTGTGTCGCTGCCTGTGTCGCTGCCTGTGTCTGTGTCTTGCCGCCCGAACCCTTGCGCCGGGCCAACACCGCGGCCTGCCTGGCCTCGGGGCTGCCCCTTCTAGGCCCCCCCCCCGCCCCCCCCGGCCTGAGGGCAGCCCCCCGCAATGCTCTCTGTTTCCCCTCGCCCGCCCCCTCACTCACGCACACGCACACGCACACATGCAAGCAGCTCCCCAACAGCATCATGATCCCCGGCGCCCCCGGCGACCACGGCAAGGACGGCGCCCCCGGGCAATCGGGCGGGCCGCCCGGCGTCGGGGGGCCGCCGCCCGCGGCCAATGGCGCCGGGCCGGCCCCCTCCTCACATGGCATCACCATCCAGACGTCCGGCTATGGCGGGCTCATGGCGGCGGCATCGCGCTCGGCGGCCTACCTGCCCCCGGCCGGGGCCCTTCTCCAGGCCGTCGGCCCGGGCTCCGGGCTGGGCCACGGGGCCTTTGTGTCGGCCGGGCCCGGGCCGATCCCCGGGCTGTCCGGGCCGGCGGGGGCGGCCTTTGCGGCCGCGGCCGCCGCCGCCGCCGGCGGCTACACCACCCTCCTGCCGGGGGGCCTGTTCGACCCGATGGCCGGGGTGCCCGGCGGGCCGGGGGTCGTGCGACCCGGCGACCTGGGCGTCATGCCCGGCAGCCTGGCCGACGAGGACTCCACCATGCAGCAGCGCCGGCAGGAGCGCAATCGAGCGGCCGCCCGGCGCAGCCGCGAAAAGAAGAAGGAGTACCTCAGCGAGCTGGAGACCACCAACCAGGCCCTGCTGGCCGGGACGCAGGACCTCCGCCGGCATGTGGAGCGCCTGCAGCGCGAGCTGTGCCGCCTGCACGGGGTCGACTTCGACCCGGACCTCGAGCCGGAGGCCCTGACCCGCCGGCTGCTGGAGCTCGGCAGCGGCCCGGCCGCGGGTAAGGCGGCCGCCCGTCCGGGGGGCCCGGGCCGCGGGGCCACCGGCCGAGCCCCGGCCCCGGCCCCGGTGTCCGTGGCCCTGGCCGCATGCCCGGCGGCGGCCGGCGCCTCGCCCGACAACGCCAGCGCCGGTGAGCAGGCCAGCGCGGCCATGTCGCCGCCGGCCGGCGACCGGGCCCCCCCGCCGGCCCTGGACATGGCCCTGTGCCGGGGCCCGGCGACCGGCGCCCCGGTGGCCGATGGCGGCGGCGGCGACCGGTCGGCCGCCGCCGCCGCCGCCGCGGACCCCGGTGCCGGCAGCTCGGCCCCCGCCTCCGGCCGGGCCTGCGCCATGTCGTCGGGCAGCGGCAGCGGCAGCCCGGACGGCCGGCCGGCCGGCGGGTCGCCCACGGCCACCGAGTATGCCCCGCTGCCGAGTGCAGGCGGCCAGCACCCGGGCCCGCAGCCGCACCATGCGTACTATCCGGCGCTCGGGGCCGAGGGCGATGGCCTGGCCACCGGCCAGGGCGCTCCTCTGGCGCACGAGGCAAGCCAGGGCCACCACCACGCGCACGCGCACGCGCACCACCACGCGCACGCGCACCCGCACCCGCACCACCCCCAGTACCATCCGGACCGTCTGTACCAGTATGCGCATGGGCACCACCTTGTGTCGAGCGACGAGCAGCTCGGGTCCTCCTCCTCGTCGCAACACATGGACCTCGACCGCGGGATGTCCTCCGGGCCGGATGAGCTGACTGCCGGTGCGTGCCCTCGCGTGCCCTTCCCTCCGGGTGCCAGCAGCGTCGCACATGCGTCCCCGCCGGCCGGGGCTCTCCCCCCAGTGGCAGCGGGTCCGAGGGGACCATGCACAGGGGAGGCCCCGCCCGCGCGTGGCCCTGGCGCCCCCCCCCCCCGCCAACAACACGCCGCCTTCCTACTGACAAGCCCCGGTCACCGCGTCGCACCTTTGCCCCCCCCCCCCCCGCCCGGTTTGCTGGGGCCTGCGGCACACACGCACACGCAATTATATGCACCCGCGTGCGCGGCCCTCTTCCTCACCCCGGACCCGGCGCTGCCTCGGCGAAAATCCCCCCACAGGCCTCCCCGGCGGCGTCGCAGCATGGTCCAGCGACGCCGGCCCGGGCGCGGCCATGATCTTCCACGAGCCCGGGCTGGGCCCCCCGGCCACCGGGCCAGGCGCCGGCTGTGCCCAGCCCAGCAGCACCGGCACCGGCACCGGCACCGGCACCGGCACCGGCAACGCCAGCGACACCGCCAACACCCCGGCAAGCACCAACCACACCGGCCCGGAAGCCGGCGCCGAGCAGGCCCACATCTCCCCGCCGTGCGCGGGAAAAGACCTCGGCCCGGGGGCCGGGGGGCTGGCCGAGGCGCCCCCCGGCCTGCCCGGGCCCCAGGCTGACGCGTATGCCCCGGACCCCGGGCCGGAGGCCGATGCCGCCGGGACCCCGGCCATGGCGTGCATGCTCTCCGGGCCGGGCCCCGGCGAGGACGCCCCCCCGGAGCCCGGCCACGATGCCGCCGACCGGGAGCCCCCCGGCCCCGGGGAGCCGGACAACACGACCGGCCGCCAGCCGGCCGACCAGGACCCGCCCGAGGAGCAGGCCGAGCCGGAAGCACCGCAGAGCCCCGGGGAGGAGCCCTGCTCGCCGGGCGGCGCCCCGGGGCACGGGCCCCCGGGCGGGTCCGGCAGCGGGGCCGGCCCGGCCGGCCGCATGCTGAGCCCCATCCCCCGGGGCGCCGGCGGGCCTGGCAGCAGCTGGACCCCGCCCGGCGGCAAGTCCGGCCTGCTGGCCGCGGCCGGCGTGGGCCGGCGGCGCTTCGGCGGCTCCAACCGCAAGGCAGCCACCGGGCTCCCCGCCGGGCGCCTGGCCGTGTGTGACATGGCCCTCTCCCGGGCGCGGTACCCGCCGTCGGCGACCGGCTCGTCCGCCTCGCCCGGCGGCATGGGGCTCCCCTCGGACCCGGCCAGCCCGCTGGTCATGCACCAGCCCCGGGCCGAGGGGGCTGCCAGTCTGGCGGCCACGCCGCCCGGCTCGGGGGCCGATCGCCTGGCCGGCACCGAGCCGGAGCACGGCGCCCCGGCCGGCCCCTCGGCATACTCGGGCCCCGGCCCGGCCGGCGCACCCCCTTCCCGGCCGCCGACGCCACAGCAGCCGCAGCCGCAGCCGCAGCCGCAGCCGCAGCAGCACCACGGGCAAGGCGGCGACCTGGGGGGCAAGCACCACCCGGGGCTCATGGCGGCCGGGCAGCACCCGTACCAGGCACCGGGCGGCGGCCAGCAGGCGGCCCCGGGCCCCTCTTCGCCGGGGCCCGGCAGCGCCCCCGGGTGCGGCACCGCGTCCGGGCCCAAGATCCAGCCCTTGCCGATGGCGGCCCTGACGGCGGCGGCCGCGCACCCGGCCCCCGGCCGGTCGCCAGCCTCCAGCCCGATCGTGCGCTTCCCCCCCGGCGGGGCGGGAGGCGGCCCGGGCGGGCAGCCGCTGGCCGGGGCCCGGCCCCGATCCCTGGGGCCCGGCGCCGGCGCCACCGCCGTCGCCGCCGCCGCCGCCGCCGCCGCCGCCGCCGCCGGGGCCCACCCGGCCGCCCGGTACATGGACGCCCATGGCGGTGGGGTGTTCTTCCCCCTGCAGGAGGACGGGCCCGGGGGGCTCGGCGGCAGCGCCAGCGCCGGCGCCCTCGGGCCAGGGTCCGCCCCCGGGCCCGGCAAGCTGCCCAAGTACCTGTACGGCCTGGATGGCGATGCCCTCGGGGTGGACGATCTGACGCAGAGCGCGCCGGCCGATCTGGCCGGCATCGTCTACCGGGCCCGGATGATGGAGGGGGCCGGGCATGCCGGCGGCAGCGCCCTGGCCACCACCATGACCGCGTCCTCCAGCTCCGGCGCCCTGGCCGACTCGATGGAGGATCTCCGGGCCCCGGCGGGGGGCCGGTCATCCGGGCATGCCTCCGGCGTGGCCACCCCGGTGGACGGGGCTCCATGCGCGGGCCCCGGCGGCGGGCCGCGCCCCGGTCCCGCCGGCGACGAGGGGTACTTCTCGCCGGAGGACCACCTGCACTACCTGCACCGCATGCCCAGCCCGGCCGGCGGCCAACAGCAGCAGCAGCAGCAGCCACCGGGCGTGGGCCCCACCGCCACCACCACCGCCGCCGCCACCACCACCACCACCCCGGGCCCGGCGGGTCACCTCGGCTACCAGCCGCACCACTCGGCCCAGGAGGAGCCCCCCGGGCCCCCGGGCCCCGGCGGCGAGTACTACTTTGGCGCCATGGCAGACGGCGCGACGATGGAGACGCTGCGCTCGGTCCCCGGGGCCGTGCCCGACACCGGAAGGTACTTCTTCCAGGAGGACTCGCTCGAGGGGGGAGGCCCGCCGGACGCGCAGCCCTATCCCCTCCATCCGCACCACCTCCACCACCACCTCCACCAGCCCCACCCCCAGCAGCAGCAGCAGCAGCAGCAGCAGCAGCAGCAGCACTTCCAGCACCCGCACCGGGGTCAGTTCCTCGGCGCGACCGTGGAGGATGCCCAGACGCTGGAGCTGCCCAGCTCGCGGCAGCACCCCCCGCCCGGCCGCGACGACGGGGGCTACCACCACTACCAGCAGCAGCAGCAGCACCACCAACACCACCACCACCACCACCACCACCAACGCCACCACCACCACAATCACCATGAGCAGCTCCATGAGGCACTCCCGGGCCACATGGCAGCCGAGGTGCTTGCCGCCCCCGCGGAGGGGCAGTTCCTCCAGCCCCGTGGCGGCGGGCCCCTGGCCGACGACCCCGGCCCGGCCAACGACCTCCGGGACATCGAGGGGGGCCCCTGGTCGCGGTGGCAGGCGGCCCCCGCCGGCGCGGCCCCCCAGCCCAGCCCCCCCATCGGCCGGGGGGGGGGCACCCTTGGCAGCGGAGGCAATGGTGCGGGCGCCCGGGCGTCCGGCATGATGATGGCCGAGGCGGCCCCGGCGTCGGCCGACATGGTTGCCATCCGCGGCGTCGAGGGCGCCCCGGATGCCGGCGGGTGTGGCGCCGCGCCGGCGCCGCCCCCTTCGGACGGCGGCCAGCACCACCCCTATCATCACCCCCTGGCGCCGGGGGAGAAGGCTGGCCACTTTGGGGCCGGGCTTTCGCCCTCCGGCCCGGCGGGCCTGGCCATGCCCGAGGACCTCCCGGCGCACCACCACCACCACCACCACCAGCAGCAGCAGCGCCACCACCACCACCACCACCACCAATTCCACCAGCCGTACTATGGCCAGCAAGTCCATGCCCCTGGCCAGCACCAGGGCCATCACGGCCTCCACCACATGAAGGACAGCCCGGCGCCGGCCATGACGCCGACCGGGCAGCAGCAGCAGCTGCTGCTGCTGCAGGTGCCTGGCAATGGCGGCGGGGGGCCGGGGGGAAGTTCCTCCTCCGGGACGCCGCGCCCGGCGGTGTCCGCCAGCAGTTCGTGGCAAGACCTCGATGCGGTCATGGCCTCGGCCGCCGAGTAGGGCAAAGTTGAAGCCGACGAGCCGTTGCGCGCATGTGTGTCTGCGCGCGCGCGCGAAAGCGTGCCTTCCTGCCGGCCGCGCCAGGCCGCCGGCGGGACTCACCTGTCCCGGGCTCACGAGGCCAGCAGTCAGCCTCCTCCGCCAAGGCACGGGTGCTGGATCCGAGGGAAAAAAAAGCAAAAAAAAAGAAAAGAAAAAGTGGCCGACCCTATTCCGGGAGGGCAGTGCGTCAAGCGCCCGAAATAGACCGAGCAACAGCGAAAAGCCAGCAGGGCATCGGTGGGCTTGTG
>NW_009242974.1:544815-547377 GCF_000388065.1 Fonticula alba
GGGCATGGGCGCACCCCCCCCCCCCCCCCCCCCCCCCCGTCTCTCCGCCCCGTGCCTTCTCCCCCGGGCGCCGGGCGCGCCCCTGTTGGGTCGGCGCGCGAGTGCCAACGGTGGCGAGTGATCGTCGGGGCACCTGAGCCCCGCACGTGCGCGGCCCCGTGCGCGGCGTTCGCCCAAAAGTTTTGATTGTGGGTTTCTGTCTGGGTGTTTTCCCCCGCCCCCGGGGGCGTACCGCGGCGCGGCCGTGTGGCCCCTGTGCTGCTGCCCTCCGGATCCCGCACGCCCGGCCCCTGTGCGCCTTGGCTCGGCTGCTGCTGGCGGAGGCTCATTTGAACCGGCCCGAGGGCTTCCGCAGGGGCCGGCCACTGATAAGTGTTTTTTGCCAACCTGCGTGCAGGGGCCCAGCGGGGGGGGGGGGGGGTGGCCGGGAGGAGGGGGCCGCGGAGGGCCCGGCCACCGGAAGCGGGCCAGCCCGTCCGCCGGGGGCGCGTCTCTCGCAGGCGAGGAGAGGGGGGGCGTGTTTTTCGTCGCGGAGCAGGGGTCCATTTTGTGGGGGGGGGGGGGGTTCTCTTCGGCCCCCTTGCCGCCCTTGGGAGCAAGGAGCAGGGGACAGACCGGCGAGCCGGGGGGGGGGGGATGGCCAGCGCGAGGAGAGGGCACCGGCGGGCCCGCAGCCCGGTCGAGCCGGGCACCGCGCCTTGGCGGGCTGGCAGGCCGGCCGGCCCGCATCTTCCACCTTCCGGTGTCCGCCGGGAGGTGCTTTGCTTTTGGCAGCGCCCCGCTTTTGGGGGTGCCGGCCTGCGCGCCCGGCCGGGCACCACCAAAATGGCTTGCCGGCCGGCCGGCCGCATGGCGAGCGTGTCATGGGGTTGGCATGCGCGGCGATCGGCGCGCGGGCCGGCGCATCGGCCTGCCAGCCCCGGCGCCGGCTTCGCGGGACAAACCGGGTGCTTCGGCTTCCCCGTATTCCGGCGGCAATGGCTGGGAAGCCATGTCCGTGCATGGGGCGCGCGCGCGCGCGCGCGCGTGCCTCGGCGAGGCGCCCGGGCTCGGCGGTGGCCAGAGGGCGCGAGGGGCGGGGCGTGTGTGGCGGAAGTCACTTCACAGCGCGACACCGGCTCGCCGGCCCTCGCGCGGCCCGCCCTCGGCAGGCCGCGCCATGCCCCCGCCCCTGCCCTTGCCCTGGGCCCGCTCCGGGACCCATCGCCGGCCGACGACCGGCCAGGGCGCACAGTATAAGCGCCGGTGGTTACCGCTGTCCGGGGGGCCGCCCGCGGTCCATGCACTCGCGCCCCGCCCCCCTACTCCCCTCCTTGACCAGCCGCTTTCCCGCTTGCGCCCAGCGTGCACCCCGCTGCCATCCCGCTGCCCTGCCCCGCTCCCCTCCGCGCGCACCTGCACCCTCCCCCGCCCCCCTCCCCCGCCTGTACTCACTTGCTCCGTCCTCCTCGCCCCCCCAAGGCCGAGAGACAGAGAGAGAGAGAGAGAGCGCTCGACAGCGAGCGTAGATCGCGTCATGGCTGCCTCGAGTCGCGGCCGCTTCGCGGCCTTCCGCCGGGTCACCTGCACCGCCGGCCTGCTGGTCCTTTGCCTGGCGGCCCTGTGCCGGGGCCCCGGGGCGCAAGCCCTGCCGGTGGTGCAGACGCCCGACACGGCGGCCAGCGCCTCCGGCCAGTCCTTCGTGCCGTCGTACGTGATCATGCCGCCGATCAAGCCGCCGCAGCCGGAGTCCTTCATCCTGGAGCTGAAGGCCCCGAGCCCGGTGCACAACAAGACCTTCGCCGAGATGATCGAGCGCCACCTGCAGAAGATCGTTTCGTCGGCCGGCTCCGGCAGCATGGCCGGCGTGGCGCTGGAAGACCTGGACGACCGCGACGATGACTGGCCCGAGGCCGAGCCCGGGCCCGGCGCGCCGGCGGTCCGCGCATACCGGACTGCCCTGGCCGAGGCCGGCCTCGGGCTGGCCTCCAACCGGACCCCGCGCGCGCGCACCATCATCGGCGGCAACCAGTATGGCTACTGGATCCGCCTGGACTACGAGTATGAGGTGATCTTCATCTGGCGGCCGCTGCCTTCCAAGACCGGGTCCGGCATCAGCCGCTACCCCAGCAAGGAGGGTCTGGTCACTGTGAGCAGCAGCAGCAGCACCATCACCACCAACCAGGCCTCGGTGCTCATGGACTCGGGCTCGGGCTCGGGTCGGGCCACCGGCGAGCTGCCCTTCCCGACGAATGGCACCCTGCCGGGGGGCCTGGAGGACATCGTCACCTCGGTGGACGGCGACGAGGACAGGAAATCCCCGCAGGTGGTCCGAGTGAACAACCGCCTCCAGCACAAGGGCCTCCTCAGCATCCAGGGCGCCACGGCCGACATGATTGACGACATCCGCAACTGGGCCGAGATCAAGGGCATCGAGGTGCGGCCCGGGGCTCCTTTGCCGGGGGGAGAGGGCAGGGGGGGGGGGGGGGGGGCCTGCCCTGGCCAACTTGCCCTGGCGCGCCGTGTGCTGACATCGTCCCGCTTTGCTGGGTCCCGACTGGCGCCGGTGGCACGGGCCCGGTG
>NW_009242974.1:547387-550738 GCF_000388065.1 Fonticula alba
ATGCGCTCCAGCTGGTCTTGATAGCGGCTGTGTAGGGGGGAAGGGGGCGGGCGCCGGGTGGCGGAGAGGCCGAGGGAGCGAGGGAGCGAGAGAGAGACAGAGAGAGAGAGAGAGGGAGAGAGAGGGGTGGAGCGATGGGGACTAGGACGATGAAAAGGAAGCGCATGGAGGAGCCTAGGCGCGGTTGCTCGCATTGCTGGCCTGTGAGTGGGTGGGTGGGTGTGCTTGCCGGGTCCGAGCCGATGCGCTCGTCCCACGACAATGCCCCTGCATCTTGTCCCGAGGGAGGCAGCTGAAAGAGAAGGGCCCATGGGGATAGGCACAGGGCCAGATGCGGAGGAAGAGGACAATACACCAGGCCGGCAGCCACGCCCCCGTTGTCGGTACCCCCCCCCCCCCCATACACACACATGTATGCTGGACACCCGGGGTCAGCAGGCGTACGCACTTTCGGCGACGGGGCAGTGTACCGCGGGATGCCACGGGGGAGAGCCGCCGCGAGGCACAACCAACAGGAGCAGGGTGCCATCACCGACAGGGGCTATGTTGTTCTCTATTTGACGCCGGGGGCAGGGAGAGGGGATGGTGGTGGGCGACACACGATGCCCCCCCCCCCCCCCCCCCCCCGGTGGACAAGGGTGCACACACACACACACCCTCGCCAGGGTCTACACCGAGAGGTTGTCCTCAAACTGGGGGAAGAGACTCAGAGCCCAGGCGGCGAAGGCCGATTGCGAGCTGTTCAGGGTGAAGGAGGCCGGCGAGCCGGCCGCCTCGCGCCCGGTCACATCCCCCAGGCGCATGGACAGCAATTCCGCCAGCAGGGCCAGCTCCATCTCCCCATCGAAGAAGGCCACAAACGGGTCGGCCTGGGGCAGCCCCAGCGACGGGGAGGTCGGGCTGCCGGACGGGGCCCCATCCCCGGCCCCATCCCCGGCAAGGGCCTCAATCGACCGGGCCAGGACGCGCGCACGCCAGGCATCGGCCAGGCGCACGAAGCAGAAGGAAAACAGCCGGCCGGCGGCCCACCGGCCGATGTGGCCCAGAGCCTCCACATCGCCGGCCCCCACGCCCAGCAGGGTGACCGCCTCGCCGACCATGGCCAGCAGCACCGGCTTCAGCGGCGGCACCATGGCCAGCGCCGGGGACAGGGGCGGCCCGCCGGCGGCCGCCGCATCGCCAGCCAGGCTGCCAGCCGCCCGCGGCCGCAGGCACACATCCAACAGCCAGCCGGCCAGCTTCAGGGCCGCCGGGCCGAAGCCAAACCCGGTCACCTTGGCCTCGTCATGCACCGCGTGCCAGGGCTCCAAGTCCGGCGGGCCGCACCACGCCCCCCGGGCCATGGGGTCCGACCCGTGGCCGGTGTCCCCGGGCAGCGGCGACGGCGACAGGCCCTGGGCGATGCGCAAGACCCGGCGACACTCCACCGGCCGCAGGACCGCGAAGTCCAGCAGCAAGCCCAGCGCCCACTGGCCGCCCTGGAAGAAGTGCATGGTCACATCGGGCCCCGGCAGGCCGATGGCCGCCCAGCCGACCGCCGAGGGGGCCGCCGCCCCGGGCCCCGGCCCGGCACCCACCATGCGCTGGTAGTACCCGGAGGCCGAGAGGGCATCCGCCGAGGCCGGGGGCGGCTCCGAGGCGGAGCTCGGGTCGGCGCGCCAAAGGTGCGCGGCGGCTTGCGGAGCGGCCGCCGCGCCGGCGGCCGTCCCGCCGGCCAGCTGCTCCTGCAGGTGCGGCAGCATCGAATCATGGAAGACCCCGGAGAAGAGCCCCGGCTCGGGGGACGCCTGCCCGAGGGACTGGCACTCGGTGGCGAAGAGCGACCGCCAGAGGAGATCGAACTTCCGCGCATCCGACAGGGGCAGGGCCCCGGCGGTGGCCGGGTCGGCCGGCGCGTCGGCCAGCATGGCCGCCGCCGCCGCCGCGCCGCCAGACCGCGACAGGGTCCCCCCCGGCGAGGCGCCCCCGGGCGAGGCGGCCAGCGCCGCGGCCGAGGCCTGGCGCCGCGACCGGAGCGAGTACGACCGCCGGGCCGGCGAGGCCGCCCCCCCGGTGGGGCTGGCATCCAGCTCGGGGAACTCGCGCGACAGCTCCACCGCCTGGGCGGCCAGCAGATCGAACGCATGGATGGCGGCCAGGGCGGCATGCTCCGGGGCCTGGGGGTCCGACGCCCGGGTGCTGGACGCCGGCCAGCCGACCGGATGCGCCAGCCGGTCCAGATCCACCCCCGGCAGGCCGAGCAACGAGGCGAAGGTCCCGGCCGGGAGCAGCGGCCCCGGCGGGCCGGCCGACGGGAGGACCGACCCGGCCTTGGCCGCGGCCCCGGGAAGGGCCGGCCGCCGGCCGGCCCCCTGCCGGCGCATGCTCCCCCCGGAGAGGGTCCCGCCCGGGGACCCGGGGGCCGCGAACTCCGGCCCGGCCGTCGCCTCGACCAGCGCCTGCCCCATGTCCAGGCAGGTCAGGGCAAAGAGACGCCGGCGGTCCTCGAACGGGTGCAGCCGGCGCAACGGGCCGGCCGGCGCCCCGTCCGGCAGGGCATGCTGCACCACCGCCAGGCCGAGGGCCAGCAGGAAGACGTCCTCCATCTGGGCGGCCGGCCCGAAGGCCGTGGCCAGGCCCAGGGGAATGTGCGCCGGCAGGGCCGGCTTGCCCGGCGGGGCGGCGGCCGAGGTGGCCCCGTCGTCGTCGGCGGCGGCGGCAGCCGAGGTGAGGATGGAGGCCGGGGCGGGAGTGCCACCGGCGGTGGCCGGCGCGGCGGGCGACGCGACGGGCGCCGCCCCGCCGGGCCCGGTGGAGCCCGGGGGCGCCGGCTCGGCCGAGTTACTGGACGCTTGGCCAGCGCCCGGCCGCCGGGGGCGACCGTTGGTCAGCAGGCGCACCGATGCCCCGGCGAGGAAGGACCCAAGGAGAAGGAACAGCGCCATGCGCCCGAGGTCCCTGGATGGCAGGGCGGTGCCCAGGCGGGCGAACACGGACCGGAGCATTTGCAAGATGGCTCGGCCGGGCGGGAGGGGGCAGGGGGCAGGAAGACACGCGCGGGGCGAGGCGGCGGAAGGGAGGCGGGGGGGGGGGGGAGGGGGAGGCGGAGGAGGAGCAAGAGGAGGGCAAGTCGTGCGGGTGGGGTCGGTGGTGTCTGTGTGCGTCAAGAGTCCACGCCTGCGGGGGCGGGGCCGCTGGCGGAAAAAGCGCAACGGCGCGCGCACGGCGGCGGCCCTGGCGCGAGGCGGGGCGGGGAGGGGGGCCCACACCCGGGCCCTCGCCCGGACGTGAGATCCCCCCTGGATGTGGACCTCGGCCAGTGCGGGGGGGGGGGGCCTTGCAATCGGCTTCCGGCGCGGGGCGGATCGCCCG
>NW_009242974.1:555156-558860 GCF_000388065.1 Fonticula alba
GGGGCCTGCCCTGGCCAACTTGCCCTGGCGCGCCGTGTGCTGACATCGTCCCGCTTTGCTGGGTCCCGACTGGCGCCGGTGGCACGGGCCCGGTGCGTGGGCTTTCGCTGTCGGCCGCCCTCCAGGAGGAGGCCCGGATCTATGCCCTGAATGAGGAAGGCTCGAAGGCCACGGTTGGTCAGCAGGCGCTGGAGCCGAACCAGCTGAACCTGGACAGCCTGTCGAAGGTGCGCCGCTCGGTACCTGTGTGTGTGTGTGTGTGTGTGTGTGTGTGTGTGTGTGTGTGTGTGTGTGTGTATATGTGTCCGTGTGTGCCCGTGTGCCCGTGTGCCCGTGTGCCCGTGTGCCCGTGTGCCCGTGTGCCCGTGTGCCCGTGGGCCCGTGTGAGAGTGTGTGCGCACTGTGCTAATGCCTGGGATCCATGGTCTCCCTCGGGTCGCGCGCGTGTGCCCCCGCGCTTCCCCATGTGCACACGCGCCGGCGGGGGCGATATGCAGGACAACTTCGGCATCTTCTCCGGCTCGTACCAGTACAACTTCACCGGGCGCAATGTGACGGTCTTCGTTCTGGACACCGGCCTGTGGGTCAACCACCTGGAGTTCGAGGGCCGCGCCCAGCTGTACGAGTCGTATGCCGGCAGCGACTGCGCCGACTGCAACGGCCATGGCACGCATGTGGGCGGCATCGTCGGCGGCAAGACCTTCGGCGTGGCCAAGGAGGCCAATATCTTCTCCATCAAGGGTGCGCACCGGCGCGCGGCTGCCTTCTCCGGGGGGCGGGGGAGGGGGGGGGGGTGGCCCTCTTTCGCCGTGGCCCATGGCCGCGCCGGTACTTGGTTCTCGATGTCTGACCGGCAACCGCGCCGGCGGGGTAACCCGCTTCGCGCTGCGCTCCCTGTGTGTCTCGGTGCCCCGGTGCCCGGACCTACCTCTGTGGCCGCCGCCGCCGCCGCCGTCCCCCTATATCCCGCCCTTGCCTACGTCGCCATGCGCCGTCTTTCCCGGCTGCTCGCTGGCCCATCCTCGCCCCTCCCCCCCTCCCCCCTCCCCCCGATGCATGCAGTCCTTGGCGACGACGGCAATGGCACCATGTTCGACCTGATCACCGGCATCTACGACGTGGCGGACAGCCCCTTCTTCCCCAAGGTGGCGGTCATGTCCCTCGGTGGGACCGTGGCCAGCGCGGCCCTGGAGAAGGCCCTCGAGTGCGTGCCATGCAGGGTGTCCCCCCGCATGGGGGTCCCTTTTGCGCCCTCCTCGCCGGGCCCCATGCCGGAGCTTCTGCGCGTGTCTCTCGCTGTGTCCCTCTCTCTCTCTCTCGCCCCTCCCCCGCCCAGTTGGCAGGAAGGAGCACCACTGACCGCCATCCTGTGCACATGCTGCCATTCTCGGCCATCCCGCCGCTGCTCTCCTCGCCCCGGCCCGGGCACCATATTGTCTCCGGTCTCGCGCGTGCCCGCACACACACACACACACACACAGATACGCCCATAAGCGCGGGGTGGTGCTGGTGGCCGCCGCTGGCAATGAGGCCGACAATGCATGCTCCTATGCCCCGGGCAAGTCGAAGTTCGTCATCTCGGTGGGTGGTACGTATGCCGCCGGGGGGCCCGTGCTCGGGCCTGCCCGCCGGTGGGTCCCCCCCTCCCCCCGCCTCCATGCCGCGCCCCGAGAGGGGATCACCATTGCCCGGCTTGCGTGCGCGCCAAGGCCCCCTCACACACGTGGCTCTCGTTTTTTCGCCCCCCCTCCCCCCCGCTCCCGCTCCCGGTCCCGGTCCCGGGGTCGGCCCCAGCCCACGACTCGAACGGCGTCCCCAGCTCCTTCAGCAACTACGGCGAGTGCATCGACATCTATGCGCCGGGGAATCGCATTCGCAGCGCCGTGTCCGGCACCCATGACCAGGAGATGTTCATCCAGACGAGCGCCATCAACCCACTGGTGTCGAAGAAGGACGCCCGCAATGCGATGGTCGGCTACAAGTCCGGAACCAGGTGCGTGCGCCCGGCCAAGGGGCCGGGGGCCGGGGGAGGCGTCTGTCGACCTGTCGCTCCCCCCCCCCCCCTCGCTCCACAAAGAGCGGCCGCCTCCCGCCGGGCCTGTGCCGTGTGCCAGCACTGCCGGTGCTCCGGTGCAGGCACAGTGCCCGTCCTTTTTTTTTTTCCCCATATGACCGCCGACTCACATGCTGTGGCACGCCGTTCCGCGCCGCGCGATGGCCATGGGGCGCACCCAGTGTGGCGGCCCCCCATGTGGCCGGCATCGCGGCCATGCTCCTCGAGCAGAACCCCCTCCTGACGCCCGACGAAACCAAGGCCCTGATCCTGGCCCAGACCAAGATCACCGGGGTCACCGAGTCGGCCGAGAACGGCGGCACCACCAAGCCCGCGGCCTACTCCCTGATCCAGGCCTCGCCGTGCGACGGCTTCTGCGACGCCTTCCTCATTGACCTGATCCCCCGGACCAGCGGCCGGACGCCGACCTTCTACCCGCCGGGAGCGGGGCCGCTCAAGGCCTGGCTCACCTGGCGCGAGGAGGACATCCTGCCGGAAATGCTGAGCATCCGCTTGCAGAAGTTCTCCCCCAAGTCGGAGTCCTGGGAGGACATCGACAATCTGACCGAGCCGAAGGTCCTGGTCGACGGCCTGGGCACCAAGCTCCAGCCCCAGCGCCAGGTGGCCATCCGCTTCGAGGTGCCGACCGCCGGCGAGCCGTACCGCTATGTGGTCTCGCTGAAGCAGGTGCGTGCTGTGTGGGGCCCCTTTCTCCGGCCCCGGGGCGGGGGCATTTCCTCCGCTCTTTGGCCATTGTCGGCGGCGGCGGCGGCGGCGGCGGCGGTGGCGGTGGCGCGCGCCGACCACCAACAAATGCCCGCCTGCTCTACCGAGGGATGTGTGTGTGTGTGTGTACTGACCCCCGGAAGTCCCACTGGGGCCGGCCTCTGCGCACTGGCATTCATGCGTGCATGTGTGCGTGCGCCTGTGTCCGTGCCTGTGCCCCGACACGGTCCGTCTTCCCTGCACCCCGGGGGGAACGGGCACGCGCGCCTCTCCCGCCGGCCGAAACAGCCCTACTACCAGACCTTCAAGGTCCTCATCAACTCGCAGACCACGCCGGCCTGCGTGGCTGAGACCGACTGCAATGGCAACGGCATCTGCAGCCGGGAGTCTTACCGCAGTGAGGTACGTGTGCGCGCGCGCGCCCGGCGGCCCGGCCGGGCCCCGCCCTCCCTCGCTTCTTCGCCGGCACCTTTGCCGGGGCTTCGCGCCGGCATAGAGGCCCTGCTCTTTGCCGCTCGCTTGTGCGGGCCCTTGCTCTCCTTTCGCGCGAGAGAGCTCCCCGCAGGCCTCTCCTCCCGCCCTGGAGCGTGTATATCATCACACGCGAAGGGGGGGGGGGAGGCGAGGGCACCTAAACTCGGCGCCGCGCGCGCCCGTGCACATGCATTAACCGGAAGTACCTCCCGACCCTGGCGGTTTCCCCGCCCCCCCCGGCCGCGGCGCGTCATGCGCCCTCGGTCAGGTGCCCCTGCGCGTGCAGGCCGCAGACATGTGCATCTGCTCCAAGGAGTTCGCCGGGGACGCGTGCAACCGGCGGTCCTTCCACACCATGACCAAGTGCGTGGGCTCTTGCTTCTTTCCCTTCCCCGCCGCCCGCCCCCCCCCCCCCGGGGCCCGGCCGGCCTTTTTCCCTTTTGCTCGCGCG
>NW_009242974.1:559182-560651 GCF_000388065.1 Fonticula alba
GGAGGCCGGGGGGCGGACAGGTCTCATTGGTGTCACGGTCCGGTGGCACCTGGGAGTTGTGGGCTTGCGCATCATGTTCGCGGGCGCATACGGGGGGGGGGGACCGCCGCTCTCCCACTCAGAGCCCGCAATCTGCCGGGGCTCCGCCTGTCCAGTGTCTAACCATGCAACCGCCCCCCGCCCCCTTGCCCGTGTTCCTCCTCCCTCTGGTGGGGTCCCCGCGCGTGTGCGCGCCCCACCGGCATCCCGGCCGCCCGTCGCCATATCACAACCGACGTGCCCCGCCGCCTCCCCCCCCCCCCGGCACAGGTGGCTGATGACCGGACTGGGCGTGGTGTTCCTCGTTGTGTCGGTGGTGTACCTGATTTACGAGGAGACGTGCGGCCGCCGGCGCCGGCAGCAGCGCGCCCTGGCCAAGCAGCAGCAGCTGGCCAACAAGCAGGCTAAGAAGGCCAAGAGCGCGGCCGCGGCCGCGGCAGCCGCGGCCCCGGTGGCCGCCCAGCCGGTGATGGCTCCGGCCCCGGCTCCGGCCCAGCCGGCGTCGGCCTTCGCGGCACCGGTCACCGAGGTCCCGGTCACCCCGTCGGAGATGATGCGTGCCCGTGCGTCCCGCCCCCTTGGGGTTGTCGTCTCGCACTGTGGCGGGCAGATACTCCCCTTGATCTCCGTGGCGCCCTGTGCTCCTCGCTCGCCCCTGCTCGGCTTTTTTTTTTCATCTGCACGCCCTGTCACCTCATGTTGCCCATGACCAATGGCTCCCTCCCATCCCCCCCCCCCCTCCGCGCCCGCTCGCCCGCTCGCCCGCCCCACCCGGCCCCCCGCCCGCGGGTGGGCATATCTCCTCCCGATGCGCCGCTGCCCTTCGGGGCGCATATGGGTGTCCGTGTGTGTGTGCGCGCCCGGGGCCGGCAGTGCATGAGCACCATTACGCCAACCTGGCATCCGGCCGGCCGAGCTCCAGCGCAGGGCCAGTGCACTATCCCTCGCCCTACTATCGCTAGACGCCTCCATTAGTACCCCAGACCGCGCTCAAGCATATGGGCCCCAATGTCTGTCTGTCTGTGTGTGTGTGTGTGTGTGGGCGCGCGCGAGAGGAGGAGGAGGGCGCATCATCCCGGAGTCCGTGCGGGGGAACACGCTCGAGCGACGCGTCCGGAGGCTGCCAGAAATACGGTCCTGCCTGTGCCCCCGCCCCCTCGGGGCCCGCCCGCCCGCCCGCCAACTGTGTCTTCCAGCGGGAGAGATGGCGAAAAAGGGACCACCCGCAAGGCCCACCCTGTGTCGGGCGGGCGGCGGCACATTTCGCCGCACCCCTGCGGGGGAAGAGACGCGAGCCCGCGCCCCGCCCCCCGCCCCGTCCCGGCGCGCGCGCCGCCTCTCGCCTCGTGGGCTTGGGGCTCGGCGATAAAAGAGCGCTGCCATTTTGTATCGGCCCCCCCTCCCTCCCCACCCAAAATCCCCCCAACGCG
>NW_009242974.1:561036-562668 GCF_000388065.1 Fonticula alba
GGGGGGGGGGGGGCGCCGAGCTGTCGGCCGGGGGCCGGAGACGGGCGCGAGCGCCCTTGCGCCGCGAGAATTTGGCCGACGTTGCCCCGGTCCCCGGCGTTTGGCGAGGCCTTGCCCCCTTTTTCCGGCGACACAGGGGACCGCAGGCAGGGCCGAAGGGCCGTGCACCGGGGCCTGTGTGCGAGGCCGTGCGCGCGGCTGCTTGCGAGCGAGGGCGCCCGGCAAGGGCAAGACAAACGCCCCGCCACCGCTCCCAAGGCGCTGGGGCCCGCCCGGCGGGAGGGCCAAAACGATCTGACAGGACCTGGCCAGGCGCATGCCCCGCGCCGGCGACAAAGGGAAAGAGGCCCCTGCATGTTGCCCCGCCCCCGCCCCCCCGCCACCCCGGCCCCTTGCCAGGTTAACTGGCGCCCGTCCTCCCTGGGCACGCACACGTCCAAGAGGGCGGTGCGAGGCCCGGCCGACACGCGGGAGGGCCCCATGTGCCTGCCGGTGTGCCGGTGTGAATGGGCGAAAAAAAATAATGAAATAATACATGCGCCTGCGTGTGTGCTTGTCTGTGTGTGTGTGTGTGTGTGTGGGCCAGAGGGCGGCAGCGCCGGCGACGGGCGACTGGCCCCTCGCCGGCGGTGCGGTGCGGCCCATGCCGCCCTCCAGCCGTGGGCTCCCTCGCGGCCCGGCCTCGGCCTCGGCCCCGGCCCGGTCCCACCACAGGGGAGGGCCAAGGGGAAATGTCACCCTTTTGTGGGGCCCATCGCGAGGGATATTTAAAATGCGCCTCCCGCGGTCTGGGCGCCCCGTCCCAGGGTGACAGCTTGTGGCGGGCCCTGGGCGGCACGCCACCGGCGCCCGACCCGCCTCCCCGGGCCTTCCCTTGCGCTGGTTTTTTTTTTCCCTCCAGGCCGCCGGGCCATTTTCCTCGCCCCCCCCCCCCCCCCCCCCCCCCCCCCCCCCCACCCCCCACCCGACCCGCCCCCCCCCCCCCCCCCCCCGGCCGACCGCCCCCCCCACCAATTCGGGTGTCATTTTTCCGGTCCCCCCCCCCCCGCCCCCCTGGGGGCGACGAGCCTGGCCGAGGCGCGCTGGGCCCGGGCCCGGCCCCGAGAGGCCGGCCCCGGACGGAGGCCGAGCGCAGGGGGGGCCGGTGGTGCGGCGGTGCTCCGGCAGGGGGAGGGTGTGGGGAATCCGGACGCCGCAAGGGCGGGCGCCCCCTTGCACAAAGCGCGCCCCTGGGGCCGGCGCACACCGCGAGCGCTTTGCCTCCGGCCAAGGGGGCGGCCGCCCCTACAGGGAAGGTGTGTGATGGCCGGCAGCGCGACCGACACCCGGCCCCCCTCCCTGCACGGCGACCCTCTGATGTGCGCGCGCACAGGCGCCGGAGAATGCCCGGGTCCCCGGCTGCCCGGCCCGCCAGGAGCCGACAGCCGCTCCGGAATCCACGGCGGCCGGCTCGATTGAGGGGCACCTGCAGCCGGGTGCACACCGAAGAGGAAGGACGCCCGTGTGTGCGCCGGTACGAGGGGCAGGGTGGAGTCGACAGATGTGGCGGCGCCCGGCAGCCCCCTCAGACTGACAGCAGCGCTGACACCGGCCGGTGGAGTGTGGCAACCGGGGCGGGCTTGCTCGGGGGGG
>NW_009242974.1:563696-564483 GCF_000388065.1 Fonticula alba
CCCCCTGCCACCCGGCCGGCTCCTAGCCCGCGACCGGTATCGGCGCCCAAAGCCGCCGTCCTTCGAGGGGCAGCCCGGGGCGAGGGGCAGCCCGGGGGCGCGGGCAGGCAGATTAAGGCGCCGCCGCCGGTGCCGGCACGCCTGCGCCCGCCGGCGCCCGGCCCGTGCCATGAGCACCAGCGAGCCACATGGGGATATTTCAATTGACTATGTGCCCGATCGCACGTCTCGCAGAGGGGGTACACCGCCCCACAGGTAACATAGCCCTCCCTCTCCACTCTCCCCCCCCCCTGCTTTCTGTCTTCCGCCGCCGTGTATGTCTGCGCCCATTGTCCGGGGCCCTTTCTCCTCGCGCCCCCTCGCGGCCTTTCTTGCTTTTCCTTTTCGCCTCCTGTCCTGTGTGTTCGCGCCTTGCCCTGCGGCGGTGGTCCGTGGTGTGTGTGTGTGTGTGTGTGCCGCCGTGGCTTTCGCGTGCTTGTGGCCGGGCGCCGCGGCAGGCCAGCGCCCGGTCCCGCGGGCAAACGGCCCCGCGCCGCCCTCGCCCGGTGCCGCGGCCACCGCGCCTCGGGCCCTGCTCGTGTCATGGACGGCCCGGAATCGTGTGGCGGACAGGCCGCCGGTTGGTGGCGGCCGGTTCCGCGACCGCCGCCACCGACAGAGAGCCCCTTGGGCCGGGGGCGCGCGCACTTTCGCGCCTCTGGCTGCCCCGCGAACGGAAGACCCGCCCGTCCGGGGGATGTGCGGCGGGACTGGCGGGCATATATCGGCATGGGGAAAGGAAGAAAAA
>NW_009242974.1:566405-567396 GCF_000388065.1 Fonticula alba
GTGACCCCACCGCGCACTCTTTGGCTCGGGAATGATCTCCAGGACGGCCTTCTTTGTGGGCCTTCTGGCCGTTGTTACGGTCGGCGGGCTGGTCAGCCGCGTCGAGGCTGACTCCCCCAGCAATAGTGCAAAGTGCGTGTTCCTCCCCGCGTGGTCGGCCTACGTCAATGAGGACCTCAAGCGTGACTGCCAAGATCACCCGCTGTGGAAGCCGGTCCTAACAATGGTGGACAAATTCAACGCCCGCAGGACCGCAGCGCGGACCCGCCGCGATGGCGGCCTGCAGCAGCGCCAGTACCAGCGCCGGGAGGCCGCGGCCATGCGCAAGGCGCGCCACGACCGCCGCCAGGATGACCGCGACGACGACGACGACGACGATGACGACGACGAGGAGGACGAGCGCCGGAAGATGATCCAGGCCTCGGCCGCCCTGACCGAGGACCAGCTGATCGACTCGCACCCGCCGGCGTGGCTCTTCAACATGCACGACACCAACCAGGACAAGGCCCTGGACATGGGCGAGCTCCGCCGGGTGTACTCCGGCTATGGAGATGCGGAGGTGCGTTTGGAGGCGCTGCCCCTGGCTGCCGGGCTTTTCATTTCCCCCCTGCTTGTCCTGGAGGTGGAGGGGGGGGGGGGGCGGAGAGAGTAAGTTGCCGTCGGGGTAGTACCATGGGACTTGGCCAGGCCCGGAGACACCACTGACCCTGGACGCTTGCTTGGGACTGGGGGGGATCCCCATGGGGCGTGTTTCCTTCTTCGCCGCCATGCAGTCCATCGCCCGCACGGTCATGAACGAGTTCGACGAGAACCGCGACGGGCGTCTGTCGGCCGCCGAGTTCGACAAGGCCCTGCGTGTGGCTTCCGAGCATGAGAAGGACGGCCGCCCTTCGATCCCCTTCCCTCATCAGTCGGTCCGCGATGATGAGGACGATGATGAGGATGACGAGGACGAGGAGGAGGAGGACGACGACGATGACGACGAGGAGGA
>NW_009242974.1:570636-573237 GCF_000388065.1 Fonticula alba
CTCTTGCATCGTGAACATGATGGCGTGAGCTGCGCATGGGCCGCGTCCAGCCCGGCACATGCGCAGACATCCTCCATGTGCCCGCTGATGGCCGGGGGATCGGGCAAAGGCGTGCATCTGCGGTGATAGGCTGCAGGGCACACAAGCGTGCATCTCTCTCCGCGCCCCCTCCCTCCCTCCCCGTTCCCCGTCCTCCCCCTCGGTGCTCCTACGATTGTCTGCTCCCCGGTGTGCGGCCTCGACTCTCTCCAAGGCCTCCCCCGCTCCTCGCCACACCCCGCTCCTCGACTGCCGGCGTCTTTCTGTCTCTGTCCCCACTCCCGTCTCTCTCTGCCCCCCGATTGGTCGCTCTCTCTCCCTCCCCCCCTCGGCACACTTGCCTCCTGCCTGCCTCCCATCTGTACATTAGCTCCTCCCTTCCGCCTCGTGCCCCTCTCCTCCTCCCCGCAGACGCCTCTCGCCCCCTTCTCAAACCCCTTCGCCGGCCATTCGACCTCTTCCCTGCAGTCGCAGTGCTGCTGCTGCTGTTGTTGCTGCTGCTGCTGCTGCTGCTGCTGCTGCTGCCGCCTCCCCTCTTCCCCCCCTCCCCCTCTCGCCCATCCCTTTCTCTCTTAGTGCCTCCGCCTGTCGACCCGCCTTTCTACCTCTCTGCAACCTGCGGGGCACTTCCTTGCCTCTGGTCTGCACCTCCGCCATTTCCCCTCCCCTTCCCTCGCCCCCGGCAGTTTCCCCTCTCCCCCGGTGACCCATGCATATGGATCTCTCCCCCATCCCGTGTTCCCCTCTCCGCCTCCGCTCTCCGCTCGTAACAAAGAGCAAGCAGATGCCTCTCCCCCCCCCCCGGAAAAGACAACATGTAGTAGCAGCCAGAGAAGAGGATCATCACCACCATTCTTTGCGCGCAAACACACACATACCTGAGCAATCAAAGGACCGCATACACCCCCCCCCTATCCACATACACCAACATCCACACAGACACCGACACATTGACCCCTGCACACATGCACCGGTAAAAGCATGCATACATGCACACCCGGGTGTGCATGGTCTCGCACGCAATTCACCACGTCGGGGGGAAGCGGCGGGGGGGGGGGCCGGTCCAGGGCCGAGGCAGGGATCAAGGACCGCAGCGAGAGCCACGCTGAGGGAGGGGGGGCAGCCAGGGGGAAAGAGGTAAACACCGGGCACCTGCTCCGCGGCTCATCTACCCTCGCCCCTGTCTCCCATGGTCGGGCCAGCGCGGCCGAACAAAGTACCACGCTCGACAGTGTGTATCATACAGGAGAGGACCAGCCGGTGGTAAGCAACCAGGGGCGCAAGAAAGGAAGGCACGCAGGACAGAAGAGGTGGAACCACGGAAGGCGGCAATGTGAATATTTCCAACGAGGGTTGACGGGGAGGAGGGGCCAGACTCCATGCGGAGGGGACAAGAAAGGGCCGAAAAGGCCGACCGGCGATATACATATACCATGCCGTCGGCGCTGAGCGGACATATGCCAATCTACGGTGCGAGCCACCGAACCGCCCGCCCGGCGATCGCCGACACGACATCATCGTCCTGGTGCGTGCGTAGATGCATGTGCGTGCGTGCGTATGCGTGTACGCGTGTATGCGTGCACGGGTGGGTGGGCCAAGCCGAACGGCCTGTGAGTGACTGAACAACCGGACAGGGGCCAGTGCAGCAGAGGCCGAGAGGGGGAGAGAGACAAGGAAATGGAAAGCCAGGACGACACGCACCTCAAAGCTCCACCGAACTTCCAGGCCACAGATGGTGGCGTTCGGGTCCTCGGCCGGCAGCGGGTCCTCGGGGGCTGGCGATCCGTCCACGGCCTCGGACACCGTGGACAGCCGGGCCGCCTCATTGGCTGGCACGTGCTGGAGGAAACGCAGCCGAACCGTGTGGCCAACATGGATGCCATGCTCCTCGACCATGCGCACAAGGATGTTCTGTTCCAGGAAGAAGGCCCGGCTCCGGTGGAAGAACCGCCGGGCCAGGTGCTCCAGCGCCGCAGAGCCGGTCGTCTCGGCCGAATCCAATGCCCCCTCCTCGTCCAGGTGAACCGGCAGCCGGAAGACCGCCCGGAAGGTCACCTCGTGCAGGGGCCGGTCGGCCAACTTCCCCAGCTCCGCTGGCGAGATCAGGCGCAGCGGCTCGAACTGAATGGCCGGCCGGGGGACCGTGTGTGATGATGATCGAGATGAGGTTGAGGGTGGGGGTGAGAATAAGGGTGAGAATAAGGGTGAGAATAAGGGTGAGAATGAGGGCGAGGATGAGGGCGAGGATGATGATTGGCCAGGGCACCCGCCGAGAGGGGCAAAGAGCGAGAGGCACGGCGTACAGGCGCATCCGTCGACCGGACCACAAACCCGTGGACCTTGACCACTGGCCGCGACGCAGCCACCGAGAGCGAATGCTGGGAGGCCACTGGAGCAGGCGAGACGGGCCGGTTAGCAGGCAGGCACGGGAAGACATATCCGTAGGCAAATGCATGGAGCAGAGGCATGAACAGAAGCGGGGGGCGTGGGGTGGGGGAGACGCGCGCGCGCGCGCGTGGTGTCAGCCCTCCCCCCCCCCCCCCGGAGATATCTCTCCCTGTC
>NW_009242974.1:577672-580325 GCF_000388065.1 Fonticula alba
CCCCCCCCCGGAGATACACGCACCCTCGGCCTCGGCGATCGCCGGATCATACATCGCCTGGTCGACCACCGACTTGGCCAGAACCACCGGGAACTCGTTGTTCGGGGGGATTTCGATTGGCACGTCGTTGCGCGGGAAGAAGCAATCCGTCCCGGGGAACTCCTTGATGATCTGCCAGCTGAGGAAGGCCCTGTGCGGAGGAGCCCCATCACAGGCACAGACGCGCGCGCGCAGACACGCATGTACACACACACACACGCGCACACACACATACACACACACACACGCACGCACATTGACAGGGCCGCCGTATCAGGGAAAAGGAACGAGTCCGGTGCCGGGAGAAAGAGCACGCAGGAGCAAAGCAAGGAGATCCGAGGCAGGGGAGATGGTCAGACACGGGAGGACGGGCGGGCGGGGCAGACATCGGCCGGGGGGGGAGGGAAGCCGATGCTGAGCGAGTTCCCCCGGGGCGGTGCGTACATTTTCTTCTTTTCGCCATGCACCAGCATCACCTTGCGCGGCTTGGCCATGTGGATGAGCTGCATGATGCCCTTGGCATCGGCGTGCGCCGAGAAGGACATGTTGCGCACGCTCAGGTTCACCGGGATGTATTTCTTGTCGATCTCAATCTGCCAGCCGGACACAGCGGCGTCAGAACACACGGTCAGCGGCGGGCGCGGGAGCGGGAGCAGCAGGATCGCCCGATGGGCGGCCAGCCCGGGTACGCACCTCCTTCTGGCCGGCCAGGACGCGGGCACCGACCGTGCCGGCCACGCAGTAGCCCGGCATGATGAGCATGTTCCGCGGATCGGGCGCCCACTTCTTGAAGACCTCCAGCGAGGTGCCTGCATGCGGGTCGTCGGGAGCCACGGGCGTGAGAGGCGGGAAGGCGGCCGAGAAAACCGGAGCTCAAAATGCAGGGGGGGGGGGCGGGGAGGAGGAAAGTGGCCAAGGGAGCCTGAGGCACCGGCATGCAGCATGCCCGGCGTGGCGAAGAGAACCATCGGCCCCGGGAGGTCGGCATAACTCCGGTCGAAGCTGCGAATGTACTTGAAGTCGAAGGCATTTCGCCGGACAAAGGTCTTCTTGATCCGGTCGTTGGTCCAGTTGATGAAGAGTTTGTAGTAGTGGTTGGCCTTGTCGGTCATGCCGGCGCTAAAGTAGACCGGCACGCTGAGGTTGTTCCGGTCCCAGAACTGCTCGATCAGGATGCACAGCTCCTGCGCGCGGCCCAGCGCGAAGCAGGGGATCAGCACCTTGCCCCCGCGCGACACGCACTCGTGCACCTTGGTCAGGAAGTCGCGCTCGCGGGCGCGCTTCGACTCGCGCACGGTCGTCGCGTAGCTGAGGTAGCCGGGGGGGGGGCGGGGGGCGGGGGGGGGGGGCGAGACCGAACGCCACGGGTCAAGGCGTGAATGGGGAGGGAGGGTGAGGGGGAGCCCGAAAGGAGGAGGCACGGGAGGCAAAGAGGGGGAGACACGCGGCAGGGTGCGGATAGGAGCAGAGGGAGGGAAGAAGGAGGGGGAGGGAGGCGGCGCAGGAGGAGAGGAAGGCAGGCCGGAGCATCAGGACGCACGTCGACTCGGTGATCAGCAAGTCCGGTCGGAGGGGCTCGATCCAGGCCGCACCCAGGTGTCGATCTGGGGTCATGTTGTAGTCGCCCGTGTAGACGACCGACTGGTGCCCGACACGGATGTGGAACATGGCCGCGCCGATGACCTTCATTCGCCGGGGGAAGGAAATGGAGTCAGCGATTTTGGAGGACGGCAGAGGAGCGAAGACAACCGAGGCAACATCCCGCCCGCAGGGGAGGGCCTCCGGAAACACATACATGCCCGGCATAGTAGGCGCGGATTTCCAGCTCGTCATCCACCTTGATTGTCTGGTGGATGTTGACCGTGACCACTGTGGCATGGGGAGGGGGGGGGGCGGGGAACGGCGCGGGGGGACAGGCAACGAAGAAAGTCAGCACGGCGCGGGGCAGACCGGCAGGACGGCCGAGGGCCCATGCACCTGGGCAGGCACGCACCCTTCTTCATGCAGTTCCAGATGTCCTCGGTGGTGAAGAAGTCGCTTTCGCCCTTCTTCTCGACGACGATTCGCCGGAAATCCTCCAGCAAAATGGGCGAGATGGCCTTCGTCGGGTGCGTCATGTAGATGGGCCCATTGTAGCCGCACTTCTCCGTGAAGTGTGGCAGTGCACCGCAATGGTCCAGGTGGCTGCGGCAGCGAGAAAAGATGCATGCGGTCAGTGTCGGGCCGGCGTGTGGGTGTGTGCGTGCGTGCGTGCGTGCGTGCGTGCGTGCGTGCGTGTGCGCATTCACCATCACGGCGGGTCGGGGCGGGCAGGCTGGTCGCAAGGCTGACGCACAAATGGGTGATAATGACAGCGTCGATGACTTTCTCGAAGCTCCCGGGCGAGGGATTGGCGATGAGCGAGAAGTTCGGGAACCGCCGGTGGTCCTCGTAGCCCATGTGCATGCCGCAGTCGAACATCACTTGCTTGTTGCCGATCTTGACAAGCACACAACTCCGGCCGACGTCCTGGCCAGCACCTAGCGATACATGGCATGTGAGTTATCCGGGGGAGGGGGGGAGGGGGGGGAGGCAGAAGTGGAAGCACTCAGGAGCGTGGAGTGATCAGCAGGGG
>NW_009242974.1:580335-584185 GCF_000388065.1 Fonticula alba
GGGGGGGGGCACACGCACATAGAGATCGATGTCCGAGCGCCCACGGCTGAAGGCGATCACCAGGCAGGAGAACCCATTGAACAGCTGGCACATTTGGCCGGCAATCAGGAAAGGCAGGATCATGTTCAGACGGCCGATGGTCGAGCCGAGGAGGCCGCCCTCGCGCGAGCCGGACCGGGCACGACCGGTCGCGCCGCCGGCCACGGCCACCGAGGAGGTCGACCCGCCAACACCAGCCCCGGCCAAGGGCGGGCAGATGACGCCGGGCGTGGACTCGGTGGAGGTAAGGGCGCCGGAGTCGCCGGCCGCCGCGAGGGAGGCCGCCGCCGCGGTGGCCGCCGCGGTGGCCGTCGCCGAGGCAGACGACCCGGCGGAGGCGGCGGCCACGGCGGCCGCCATGGCCGCCGTGCTGGCCGCCGACACCGACGGCGTCAGCGGCGAGACCGGCGACAGGATGGACGAGGCCGTCCGAGACCCGGGGCCGTCGACGACGATCGCCGCGTCGCCGGACACCACATCCAGGGGCCGACGCTTGCCCAGGGTGCGCAGGGTGCGCAGCCGGCCCATCTGGTACCGGAACTGCAGGAGCTGGATGGCGCCGACGATGATGTAGAAGAGGTTGATCTGCTGCCGGGTGACCGGGAAGTTGGGCAGGTCCGGCCAGACCAGCAGGATCCCCGACAGCAGGGCCGACAGGTAGTGGTGGATGAGCCACCAGCTGTGGATGCGCGACCCGTTGACAAGGAGGATGTGATCGCGCAGGGACAGGGTGCAATAGTAGTAGAGGACCAGGAAGTTGAAGATGGCTATCGGGAGAGGGAGAGCCACGGGCAGCCGGGCGGGGTGAGTGGCCGGGAGCCGAGCACATGGGCAGGGAGGGCATGGGGGGGGGGCTGTCTGCCTGTCTGCTTGTTTGTCTGCCTGTCTGCCTGTCTGCCTGTCTGCTTGTTTGTCTGCCTGTCTGTCTTTCTGTCTGTATGCCTATGTGCTGACCTAATGCCCAGCGGCAGCACAGTGATGGGGGTCTGCTGCACCAGCGGTGCGGCAGGAGACGCGGATGTCGGCCCCATGACTGTTCGTGGCCAGGGAGAAAGGGAGACGCCCTGCCTCCTATCAGGAAGGTCTTGAAGCGGGGAGTTCAGGGGGGAGAGAGAGAGAGAGAGAGAGAGAGAGAGAGAGAGAGAGAGAGAGAGAGAGAGAGAGAGAGAGAGATGGGGCGGCGGGCAAAGATACGCGAAAGGGCAGACGGAGAAGAGCACAGATGGCTGTATGGCCCGCACGGCGCCCGGACCCCAGGAAGGGGCGCGGCCGGCCGAAAAAGCCCGAACGCCCGCGATCGACGCCCGGCCAATGCGGGCCGAGCGTTGGGTCCTCGACATTAATAGGATCATGTGCCCCTTGCGCGTGCCATAGCGCCGCACGCGCGTCCCACCCTGGCCGCTGGCGCTCTCCCGCGGGCGGGGGGCACACACCGGCGGGTCGATCTTGTTCCGGCTGCGAGGGGTCGGGTGTCTTTCGGCCGGCCTCCTCCAGGCCCGGAACGACGGGGCCGTCCAAAAGAACGTCTCCTCCCCCCTCCCCCCTCCCCCCTCGCCCCTCTCTTTCTCTCTTTCTCTCTTCCCCCCCCCCCCGCCCCCACACGCCCCGCCCCACACCCAGGCACACGCACAGCCATGTTCAAGCGTGCTCTGAGCCACGTCTACAACCGGGCCCTCCACGGCGAGGATGAGGACTTCAACAATGACGCTGTTGAGGCCCACTCGGACGACTCGTCCGAGGAGTCGGACCTGAGTGTGTCGGACTCGGAGCTGGATTCCGACACCGACGAGATTGACCGGCTGCGCTTCAAGATCCGCAAGCTGGAGGATCGCAACGCCAAGGGCAGCGACGATGACGACTCCACCGAGGACGATGACAGCGCGGAGGATGATGACCAGCCCCGGCGCAAGATTTTCGGCTGCCAGCTCTGCTCCAACAAGTTCTTCCATTCCGAGGCTGAAGTGGAGGAGCACCTGAAGAGCAAGGTGCGCGCGCCCTGCGACGAGCCGCATGCATGTGCTTTGCCTGTGGATCCATTCGTTTGGTGTTTCCTTTTTGGCCTCCCTCTGTTGTTGCCCTGCCTTGCCCCTGTGTGTGTCTGTTTGTCTGTTTGTCTGTTTGTCTGTCTGTTTGTCTGTTTGTCTGTTTGTCTGTCTGTCTGTCTGCCTGTCTGCTTGTTTGTCTGCCTGTCTGCCTGTCTGCTTGTTTGTCTGCCTGTCTGCCTGTCTGCCTGTCTGCCTGTCTGTCTGTTTGCCTGTCTGTCTGCTTGTCTGTCTGTCTGCTTGTCTGTCTGTCTTTCTGTCTGCTTGTCTGTCTGCTTGTTTGTCTGCCTGTCTGCCTGTCTGCTTGTTTGTCTGCCTGTCTGCCTGTCTGCTTGTTTGTCTGCCTGTCTGTCTTTCTGTCTGTATGCCTATGTGCTGACCTAATGCCCGCTCTTACAGGGTCACCTGCGTCGTGTGCGCAGCACCACCCTGGCCAGCATGACCTCCGAGGAGATCGAGGCCCAGAAGCAAAAGCGCCGGATGAAGGTGGCTCGCAAGATTGCCCGCAACATCCCGGAGGCTGCGGCTGCGCTGGAAGCCGGCGACCTGGAGAAGGTTTTCCAAATCGCCTCCCAGCAGAAGAAGCGCCCGGGCCGGAAGCGCGCCCGGCCGGGGAAGCGCGCTCGCCAGGCGGCCGCTGCCGCTGGTGGTGATGTCGCCACTGCCACGCCCGAGAAGAGCAAGAAGGACGCCGCGGCCACGCCCGAAAAGGCCAAGAAGGCCGCCGCGGCCACGCCCGAGAAGGCCAAGAAGGCCGCCGCGGCCACGCCCGAGAAGGCCAAGAAGGCCGCCGCGGCCACGCCCGAGAAGGCCAAGAAGGACGCCGCTGCCACGCCCGAGAAGGCCAAGAAGGACGCCGCTGCCACGCCCGAGAAGAGCAAGAAGGACACCGCGGCCACGCCCGAGAAGAGCAAGAAGGCCGCCGCTGCCGATCTTACCCCGGCCGAGGCCACCCCGGCCAAGAAGGCCAGCACTCCGGAGAAGACCAAGACCCGCTCGTCCAAGAAGGCCGCCAAGTCCAAGTAGGAGGCGCGCGGCCGTTGCGTGCGCGTCCAAGCCCGCTCTCCCTGTCCTGCGTCCTCAGCAGGGACGAGATACGAGGCCCAAAATAGATGACCGAAACACATTGCCACAGACAGCAGCATGCTTTATATATTGTTGTGAAGGGAGGGGGAGCAGCCCACACACACCCGGAGGGAGGGACGAGCACCATGGTGGAGGGAGGGGGGCATCCCCCGCACGGGGGACCACACAGGGAGCGCGCGCCGCGATCAGCTGGCATTGACCATGCGGATGTCCGCCTGCTCGGAGGGGATGCGCGCCGAGGAGGAGATGACCACGGTGTCGGTCTCCTCGTCGACCGAGTGCTCCAGGTCGCCGGTGCCCGGAGGCTCGGCGCCCGGCTCGACATCCGGGTCGTCATTGCTGAAGACGACGCGCGGCCGCGACACCGCCGGGGCGGGCTCCGGGGGGGGCTGCGACACCGGCTCCGGGTGTGGCTCAGCCGGTGCTGGCGCCGCGTCCGGGACGACGACGGGGGGGGCGGCCGGCCCCGGGGCGGCGGCCGTCCCGCAGGCGGGCTGGTGCTTCAGGAGGTTCTGGCGCTGGCGCTCCTTCTCGGTGGCCCGGCGAACGGCCTCCCGGAGGTTGCGGCTCCGGACGAGCTTCCCATGATAGATGCGCAAGGTGGTGTACATGTTGCCGGAGCCGGTGATGAGGAAGAGGACCGCGGCGGCGAGGGCCTGAGCAGCGGGGTGGCGGCGGGGTGG
>NW_009242974.1:584971-585971 GCF_000388065.1 Fonticula alba
AAGACGCACCATTGAGCCAAGTCTGATCGATGAAGATGTACGCCAGGGTAGCCATGACAAGCTGGATGATGGTGAAGCGGAACTTGAAGGTCTCATACTCGGCCTTGTAGCGGAAGCGGTCCTTGAAGGCCATGGCCACATTCGCCGACCCGAGGGACAGGCGAAGCATGGCCCTGCGATGCCAGGCAGGCACAGGGGGGGAGGGGGGGGGGAGGGGGGTTAGGTATCATCGCAGCCACGCCGGGCGGCGCGGGCCGGGAACACCAGGAGGGCCGTACCGCGAGGGCCGGGGGAATCGGGAGTCCAGGTTGTCGAGGCGCTTGGACAGCTCATCGATCTCTTCGAGCTCCTGCTTGGAGGCGCCTGGGAGGACAAAGTCGGTCAATACGTGAGGGAGGCCGGGAGGGGGCGGGGAGGGGGAAGGAACACGGGCCCGGCCGGCGGGGGGCGTACCCTGCTCGAGCATGAGCGACTGCAAGGTCTTGACGCGCTTGATCTGAGCGACGACCTCGCCGCGGCTGGGTGTTGGGCCGGGGGGGCGAGGGGGGGGGGGCAGAGGGGAAAGGAGGGAAGGGGGGACGGCGCAGGGGGATGGAAGAGCGCAAAAAGAGGTCAGCATGATCGCGCACGAAGGGACCGGCGAAGTACGGCCAGGCACACGCACCAGGACTCGGTGTCCTTCAGGAGCTTGCTCTCGGTCCGTCGGAGGGCGACGCTGGTCTGCTCCAGAACACGCAGTTGCGAGTGAATTGACTGGAGCTCCGGCGTGCTGGCGGTGGCACGCAGGATCGTGGTGGCCGGGACCTCGGCCGGATCGGCCGGGCGCGCCGACGCCGACGCCGACGGGTCCGGCCGGGAGGATGGGGCTGAAGACAGCGGCGCCATCTGTGCGGTAGGGGGACCAGGGAGCGGGGAGGGGGGAAAGGGTGGGGGGGGGGGAGCGCGGAGGAGGAGGGCGGGAGGCAGGAGCAAGGCGGGGGAAGGGGGGTGCCCTGAGCTC
>NW_009242974.1:586306-592501 GCF_000388065.1 Fonticula alba
GGGGGCGGGAGCGGGTGCCACCCCCGGGCCCTGGACGCGTTCGCCGCCGGGTAGGACCGGGGGCGGGGGCTCCACCGATCCCGGGCGAAAGACCGGGCCCGTGCCCCGGAGAGCGAGGCAGGACACCGAGAAGCGGCGTGAACACCACAGGTCGCCGGGGCAATATTAAAGGCGCTTTAATGCGCGCATATTCCCCGCCGGGACAGCCGGACCCCGGGAGGTCCTCGGAGTCGAGAAGGACCAGGCTGACGACCGGCGCATCGCAGCCGGCCCCTGCCCACGAACGGTGGGGGGCTTCCATTCGCTGTGGTGGCTGATTGTGTGCCTGGTCCCCCCCTCGGCGGATCTGTGCTTCACACTGGGCAGGCGGCGCGCCAGCTGCTGGTGACTCGAACCCCAAACATGGTAACTCGATCGCCGGCGCATGACCGGCCGGAGAGGCATGATCGGGCCTGATCACGCGCCGGATTGTGGACTCTACAGTTGGCGGTTCCGCCTGCGCCCGCCCGGCGGGCAGGGCGGCATAGAGCCTACGACTAGCGGTGTGCTGCTTCCGGCTCCCTCCCTCGGCCACTCTCTCTCGGTGCCAGCATTTTGCCTGCATGAGGGATCCCACTGCCAGCCAAATATACCAGCCATGGTTGTCGATCCGCGGGCCCCAGCACAAGCGCGAGGATGATGCATGCAGGGAAAAAACGACTGGTGATGGGGGGGGGACAGGGATTTCTATTGTTGGTGCGAGGGCGCATGTGCGCCTCCTCGCCAACCTGGGCAAGGGTGTGGGGGGTGGAGGGAAAGGGCGGGGGGTGGCGGCGGGTGGGGAGCAAAAGGCAAAGCAGCTGTGTCCGGTGACCCCGGAGGCACGCAAGGGGGGGGGGGGGTGTTGGCGCGCATCGGGCGATGCGCGAGGCATGCGCCGACGCGCACACAAACAAGGATCTATCTCGTCGAGGGGGCACGCGCGCTCGCGCTCTCCTTTCCTCTCGCGCGCCTTCTCTCTTCCTCTCTCTGGATCGTGCGCCTGGTCGGTCGTCGCTTGCTCTGTCTCTTCGAATACATACGGTCACTTGCTTGCCTCCGTGTCACCCCGCGAGCGAGGCGCCGGAGCATGGCGAGCCATATGGGAGGGAGATGGGGAGGGGAAAAGAGTGAAGGACAGGGAGGGGTGTGGCGGGCCGCAAGAAGGCGCGCGCGCGCGCGCGAAGGGGGCGGCCGTGCGTCTATATGGCGCGGCCTTGTGTGCATATGCCCGCATATACAAAGGCGGACACACAGAGGCAGACACACACACACACACACACACATGAGGCTACGCGCGCGCGCACGGCCACCACTTCTCTTCGGCTGGCTGGTCCTCGGACCGCTCTCGGGTCCTCGCGCGCCCCGCGAATGTGCCCCCGCGCGCGCGCCACTTCGTCGGTGTCGGTTCATGGGCCCCGGGCCGTGCAAGATATGTCCTCCTCGGAGGGGGCGAGCGTGTGCCCTTTTTTCTCCGCCGAAGCCTGTATCTTTCACATGCACTCGCAATATATGCCAGCCTCCAGGCCGGTGTGGGCGCGCACGGGGCGCGTGCGGGGCGTGCGCATGTGTGTTGGCGTGGACCGACGCCCAGGACAGCTGCCTCTACTGAATGCCGAAACTGGTGGCGTGCTCGATGGCCACCTCCAACTTCTCAAGGAGCTGGGCCTTCGAAGTGTAGGGGGGGATATCGATGCGGTTGAAGCTGGGGTGGGGGACGCGGGGGGGGCGCGCCACAAGTGCGGGGCCAGAGGCGGACATGTGAGCATGTGCGTATGTGCGAGAGAGAGGGAGGGAGGGAGGAAGAGAGAGGATGCCTGCACGCCCTCAGCATGGACACCTCCCTCCCCACCAAGAGGAGGGAGGGAGCGGCCGGTCATATGGCCGGGCGCGGGAGGGAAGTGGACTGGTAGGCGTGTATGCGTGTGCGCGGGAGATGGGCCGCGCGGAGGGGAGCGGGTGGGAAAGGGAAGGCCGTGTGTGCGTACCATGTGTGGCTCTGAGGCAGGGAGTCGCCCGAGTGCGAGGCGTCCCACTTCTCGATGCAAAAGCGCCGGATGCCGGACGACCCGACCAGGTCGCCGAAGCCGGTGGCCGGGACACGCTCGGACCCGGTGACAAACTGCAAGAGTTTCCGCCTCTTGGAGGGATCCCAACTGCGAATGACCTGAGTCGCGTGCGCGTTTTTTTTCCATCCCGAGAGTGTCAGAGAGCGCAAGAAGCCATCCGAAGGTGCGGTCCCCTTCATTGGCGGCCCAACCCCCCGACCACCCCGGAAAGCTAGCCAAAGCAACTAGGTGCGCAACCGGCGCGCGCGCGCGCGCGTGCGCGCGTAAGCACACCCCCGCCCCAGAGGCCAGGATGGGCGGGAAAAACCCGGCACGGGGGCGGCAGATGTCGCCGGCCGGGGGAGAGGAGACGCGGGGAATTTGCGCCCCCCCCCCCCCCCCCCCTGCACAAGTGCCCTGCACCATGGGCCGGATATAACGCACCTCCCAGAACCAAACGATCTGCGGGTCAACAGGGGTGTACTTCTTGTAGATGGTGTTGCGGAACCAGTCGTCGAGGTCGATGTCATCGCGGCCGCCGATCAGGAGCTGAATGCGCGCGTGCGTGGGTGCGGGCAGGCGCGGCGAAAAGGGCCTCGAATGTCAGCACATAGGTCCGCCCTGGGCAGGCGGCTCTCCCCCCAGACCACAGCACTGATTGTGCATATGTGTGCATGTGTGTGCGCGCGCGCACCTCCAACTCCGATGGCTCAAATGCCTGCAGCATGGAGCGCGGGATGACCTCGTGCAGGCCGTGCAGGATGGCCGTCATCTGGGCCTCGGTGCCATGGGCGCACCGCCATGCGACATACTTCTCCACATACTCATGCTTGTTGTCATCGGTCACTTCGATGTCCTCGCCGCCGGGAGGGGGGGGGGGGGAAGGAGGGGCATCCACGCATCCACGGAGGGGAGGGGGTCCCAGGGCGATGGGGAGAGCAAATCGTCAGTTGCGCATGTTTGTGCGTGTATGTGCAGTTGTGAGGCCATTCGCGCGCGGGGAGCAGGCCGGTTCTCTTGCCGGCAAGCCCCCCACCACCAAGCAGGAGGGCCGGGGAAATGGAGCGGGGGGCAGGAACAGGGCCGGGAACGCACCGGGTACCAGCTCAACGCGGCGAACCTGGCCGAGGTATTCGTAGGCCGCACTGAAGTTCTCATAGATGACCCCCTCGATGGGGTTGGACAGCATCCAGTTGAAGGACCGGTAGTGCTCGGCATCGATGGACTCCAGGTCCGACAGTGCAACGCTGTGCCCGAGGAGACTGCGTATGGTGGCGGCGGCGGGGGCGAAGCAAAGTGTGTCAGCGTCTGGCCAGGGCCACGGGCAAAGGGCAAGCGCGCGCGCGCGTCGAGAAGCAGGCCCGCCCAGTGGCCTGGCGTCCCTGATCCCTGCGCCTGGCCTCGCCCCCCCCCCCTCGGTTGGTACTCTTGTGTCCCAATGTGGATTGTGCGCGTACCGCTTGTAGAAGCTCGTGACAAAGAAGGCATCCAAGTACTTGTCGTGTAGGATGGCCATGCCAATCAAACGGCCTGGGCGGCGGTCGAGGTGACAGAGAGCAGCAGGCGTCCCGCGTGGCCAGACAGGGCATATCAGTGGATGTGGGCAAGTGCGTGCGTGTGCACGCCTGGTCGGCCGCGCACGAGGGCAATGTGGACGGGCCACCCCCGCGCCCCTTGGCATGTCCCCCCCCCCCCCCCCCCCCCAGCCGGCGGTCCACGTACCGACAAAGCGGAAGTACTCCAAATGCGAGGGATTGACCCCGCTGACGCGGCTCACGTCCAGCAGGTACTGGCCGGACTTGGCATACTCGAAGAGCCCATAGTCCGGACTGAAGGCCAGCTTGCTGACGGCGGCGAACCACTCGCGCTGCACGCCGCCATAGTCTAGGGCGCTCTCGCCGGCGAAGGTGACATTCAGCGGCCGGCGGAGGTGCTGCGGGTCGGCCCGGATGACCGCCCGGTAGGAGTCGTCCAGCAGGCGGGACCGGCGCACGCGGATGTTGAACTTCTGCACGCGCTGCGCCGCGCGGCGCGAGCTCGAGGAGGACCCGGAGGCCATGGCCGCCGCCGCGCGGCGGCTGCTCGAGGCGGCCGATCCGGCCGACCCATCGTCCGGGGCGCTGGCCGCCGCATTCTTGATGACATTCAGCGCACGCTGCAGGGCCTTGTGCTTGACGGAAAACCGGTCCACCAGGTCGCTGGAGTGTCGCGGGGTGGTGGCGCCGGCGGCGGCCCCGGGCCCGGGCCCGGCCCCGGCAGGGTCCGTCTGGGGCTGCTTTGCCGGCGCCACCGAGAAGGCCGAGGCCTCCTCCGTGTCGCCAGTCTCCGGGCGGGCCTGCTGCTGCTGCTGCTGCTGCTGCTGCTGCGAGCGCTGTGCGCCGGCCGCGGGGGCGAGCATGGACGAGGAGGAGCCGGCGGTGGGGCCCGGCCCGAGGGCCGCATCGACGGCCACGGTGACCGAGGATGCCGAGGCCGAGGCCGCCCCCGACGCCGGGGCCGAGGGCGGCCGGGCCGGCAGCGGCGGCCCCGCCCCGGGGCGCTGCCGCGCGGCCAGGTACTTGTCCAGGGTGTACGGCTGCCGGGCGGCCGCCCCGGCCGAGCCGCCCTCAGCCACCATGCCCAGGGCCGAGGCCAGGGTGCGCGTCGAGCTCCCCGGCCAGGAGGGGTTCGTGGCGCCGAGGCCGCTGGCGTGATTGCGGAAGACACTGGGCGGGGACATCTTGGCCACGTTGGTCTGGAAGTTGTGGTAGTAATAGAGCCCATGGCCGTCGGTGTACATGCGCCAATCGCCGAGGGCCCGCGGCCCGTGGTAGTTCGGGTCGCCGGAGGCCACCGGCCGAGCGGCGGGCAGGTGCCCGGCGGCCGTCGGGCCCGGGCCGGCAGCCCGACGGCCGGCCCCCGCCCCGACGCTGCTCCCGATCGACCGCGCCCGCAGGAGGTCCGCCCCGCCGAAGGGGCCGGAGCGCGGCTGTGTCGCCGGGCCAGGAGCGGCGGCGGTGCCGGTGGCAGCGGCAGCAGCCGGGGCACTGGCCGACCGGGTGGCCGACCGGGGGAGGGTGCTGGAGGCGGTGGTGGTGGGCGGCGGGCGCGCGGCGCCGGCCCGGTGGGCCGTGCCACTGCGCACCGAGGGCGACTGGTTGGCCGGCAGGGTGGGCCGGTCCCACTGGGTCTCGCGCAGGTGGTGGTTGGCGTAGTAGCGCCGGCCATCATGGTCGAAGCGCTCCTCCCAGCTGCGGGCATCGGCGGCATGGGGCCCGGCGTGTGCAGCCGGGGCGGAGGACCGAGACAGGCGGCCGGGCAGCGGGAAGGTCAGGCACGGAGCGCGCGCGCCCGCGCATGGGGTCTGTCGGCGAAGGTGGGCAAGGGCGTGCACAGGTGAATGCCCGCGCGGTGGCGGGCCAGAACGCACCCTTCGGGCAGGCCGGCCGACGTGGTGAGCCGGGCCGCGGCCGCCGGCCGAGGAGGAAGCGCCGGCTGGTGCGAGGTGACCACCACCGTGGCCCCGCCGCTGCCGGCCCCGCCGCCCATGGCCGCGGCCTGCCCCATGCTCAGCACCCCGATGGAGGTGAGGGCCGCCGCCGTGCCGGACAGGGTGAACAGCTGGGCCGACGGGTTGGCAGCCGGGGGGATGGCCGCCGGCGGCCCCTGGGCCGCGTCATAGAAGTCGCTTTCGTCGCTGGTGCTGTTGGTCAGCGGCACGGCCGGCGCCTGGATGACGGTCAGATGCCCGCCGGTGGACAGCCGCCGGCCGGAGACGTGGGGATTCGAGACCCCCGCCGGCCCCCGGGGGTCGGTGGGCGAAGCGGGCGCGCCGGGGCGCGGGCGCGCCACATGCAGCGGCAGGCCCCCGGCGGCCGGAGGCCGCGCGACCGGCGGCCCGGGATGGATGGAGACTGGGTGTGGCCCAGGGGGAAAGGGGGTGGGGGGAATGTCAGCAGGGGGGGGGGGGGGCAGGCGCGCGTGTGCGACCCCCCTTGGGGCCGCTTGAGACGCGGAGGAGGGCCGCCGGGCTCCGGCGGTCGGTGGAGTCCACGCACTCTGGAGGTGGAGTGTGGCGTCGCTGCCGCGGCCGGGGTATTGCATCAGGCGACGCCCCTGGCGGTCGGTGAGCCTGCGCGCCAGAGGCAGC
>NW_009242974.1:594657-596322 GCF_000388065.1 Fonticula alba
GGGGCAGGAGCGGGGGGACGGCGGCGGCGGACGAGCCGAGCGCCTGCGCCGAAAGGGGCCGCTCGAAGGCCCGGCGCATACGGGGCCCGAGTGTGGCCCGCGCGCGCGCGCGCGGCCGTTGTTGGCACGCGGCCCGTGTGCCGACACTGCGACGGCCAGCCGAGCCCATTTGCCGTGTGTAACGCCGGGTGCGGATGGGGGAGGGGGGAGGCTGTGCGGGTGTGTGGCGCCCATGCACGGGGGCGTTCCCCCTTCGGCGCCGGAGGGGCACTGTCAGCGCGGTGCGCCCTGGCCTCGAGAGCCGAAATGGGCCGGCGTGCCCCGGCGGCGGGTCGGGCTTGACCGGGGGTGTCCACGCGCCCTGGAACGCTGAAAAGGGTCGCCCGACTGGCGGGGAGCGCCTTCGCGCCCTGGCGCACCCCCCCCCCCCCCCCCCCGTCTGCCGGCTGCCCCCCCCCCCCCGCCCCCCCCCCCCGGGGGGGGGGGGGGGGGGGGGGGGGGGGGGGGGGGGGGGGGGGGGGGGGGGGGGGGGGGGGGGTTCTGCGCCCCCTTCGCCAGACTCAGTCCCGGGAGCGGGCACACTTGGCTGGGGGCGACGGGGGCGGCGGCGGCGGCGGCGGCCGGGGTCGGATTTCGGCGCATCCTCCCGATCGGGGGAGGGATGTGGGTGGTGCGCGTGTTGCTCGATGGCAGGCTGCTTACCGGCAGGGGCCGGGGGCGCTTGGAAAGCTGGGCCACGCCCGGCTCATGCCCCGCGGACGGGGGCGAGAAAATATCCAGCCAATTTTTGGCCGATCCCCCGGGCCGGCGCGGGTGTGACCACCGGTGACCCACAACACCCGGGGGCCTCCCCTCTCGGGGGGAAGGGGGGGGGGGGGGCGAGAAGCCGAGCATTGAACTGCTGCTGGCTGACCGGGGCCGGAGTGGTGGTGTCCGGGACATACCGGTCGGAGGGCTCTTGCGCGCGCGTGTGCGAGGGCGAGGGGGGCGGGGCGCTTCGCCCTGCGGTATACGGGCACACGGGTGGTCGTGGGTGGGGTGTGTGGGGGCGTGTGCGGGGGGCCCGGGGGGGGGGGGGGGGCGGGGGAGATCCCAGCGGCCACGGCCGCTTGCCGAACCGGGGGGACGATGCGTCTCAAGTGGTGGCGTTGTGCGGGAGGAAGCGGGCACGGGGGGTATCTTCGCCCAGTCGCGCGCCTGGGCCCCCGGCCGGCCGGCTACAGGAGGGCCGCCCATTCGGGCGGCCGAGGCGGGAAAGCCCCCCCCGCGACCGGTGTTGACTTGACCGGTCGGCCAGCCGACTGCCGGTGTGCGTGCGCACGCGCGGGGCCATTCTCCGCCGGCCCCCCGACGGCACCTCCCCCCCGTTGTCGGTCACTATTGTGTGCCCCCCCCCCCCGTGTGCCTGGGTGTATGTGTAAGCCTGCGTGCGTGTACATATGTGTGTGTGTGTGTGTGTGTGTGTGTGTGTGTGGCAGGAGGGGGAGAAGGTCCTGCGATGGCGCGACGCCTCCCCGCGCTCGCCACATGCTCAAGCCAACGTCTTCTCGTCGGCGAGAGACAGCCGGGGCCAAGGGCCGGGGGGGGGGGGGGGGGGGAGGAGGGCAGGCAGGCGCAGAAGAGGGACGGATGCTGCTGCCGCTCAGGTGGGGCCTCCCGAGGACG
>NW_009242974.1:596332-598110 GCF_000388065.1 Fonticula alba
GGGGGGCGGTGCGCGCGCGGTCGCCCACAGGGGCATGTAGATGGGCCGGGAGGCCGACGCACTGGTGGGAGAGCTGGACCGGGACACAGCCGGGCGTGGTGCGCGGGTCGCCGTGCAAGTTCAACAGGTACCGCATGCTGAGGCTGGCAAAGCCGATGCACCGCTC
This sequence comes from Fonticula alba, assembly GCF_000388065.1. Lineage (NCBI taxonomy): Eukaryota > Rotosphaerida > Fonticulaceae > Fonticula > Fonticula alba. The sequence continues at coordinate 596,499 of NW_009242974.1, forward strand.
CGGTCCGATGGAGCTCCGAGTGCACACCTTCAGCGAGACCGTGTGATCGGCCGAGAGGTGGCTGCCATGTGGGCGTGCCGCGCGAGGGGACGAGAGCAGGGCAGGCCGAGAGGGGACACCGAGGGGCGTGGATGGAACACCCGGGGCCCGGTGGCAAGGGGGCGGGGGGAGGGGGGGGGAGGGGTCAGTGACTGGGCGGGCGTGCGAGACGGCGAGCCGGGCTGCCTGCCACGCGGACCGGGCCAGAGGCGCGCACAATTGGAAGGTCTCATCCCAGGCGGGACTGGTGGTGTGCCGGCAGATGTTGGTGGTGAAGCGCTGGGTCTTGTTGTCGAGCGACAGCTTGACGTAGCAATCCGGGTACGAGCTCCGGAAGAAGGACTCCTGCTTGTAGGGCAGGTCCTGGATCTCGACAACTGTCGGGGAATCGATGTGGGTCACGGGTCAGAGACATGCCGACCCCCGGGGGCCTGGCGCGGAGAAGAGGCAGTGCAGGGGGAGCGTGCTCACATACCGGTCAGGTCGAGGAAGTACATTTTCCCCGGGGCCCAGGATTCCGACGGGCGTTCGGGCAGGCCGGCAGGCGGGCACAGGGGGTGGAGGAGGCGGGGCCGGCGGCTGGGCGGGGCGATGGTAGCGGCAGGTGGGCTGGCTCCCCTGCTGGTGGACCGCGGTGCATCGGCAGCGCCGAGGGTGGGAGGGTCGGCGGGCGCTGGGGAGCGCTGGCGGATGTGAGGCGGGCAGGCCCTCACACGATGGCGGGTGAAAGCGCGTGCGTGTGCTCGAGTGGGTGTATGGCTGTGGGTATGCGGGATGCGCGCGCGCGCGCACGAAGGAGAGATGGGGAGAGCGCGAGGGGCCAGGCAACACAAGGGGGGCCGCACACAGGAGTCTGAGGTCGGGCCGCGAGAGCGGAAGGGGGGAGAGCGAGGAGGGGGACGCGCGCGTGTACGCAGGGCTAGCCGCGGGAAGGGGGGGGGGGAGGGAATGAGGTTGGTTATTCGACCATGAGCAGGCTCCCCGGCCCGGCGGAGGCGGCCGAAAAATGCCAGGGCGCAGGCCAAGGCACGGAGCATCCCCGGGGGTGTGTGTGTGTGCTTCCCGCCTCCCGGAGCCCGCCCGATCATCGAGGGACATACCCGGGGCGCGCGCGGGGGGGGGAGGGGGGGGGGGGGTCCGCGGGGAGGAGGGGCCGCGGGTGGGGGGCGGATGAGGAAGCACAGGCCGCCGGATCCACGATCGGCCCGGGGCCCGAATGGGGGCGCCGGGGGACACATGTGAAGGGAGGATGGGCGCCGGAGCCGGGGCGCCCCCTCGCCGCCAGGGGACGAGTGCGCCGGCCCGCAGCCGCGATCTGGCCCCCGGGCTTCTGCCCTCCCCTCCTTCCCGCCTGCTCCCTACTGGGCGCACGCCCCGGCGTGGCTGGCCCCTGGTGTGTGTGTGTGTGTGTGTGTGTGTGTGTGTGTGCCCCGCAGCCGGCCGAGGTCTGAAAGGGGGGTGCCCGGCTGCGCCGTATCCGAGGCCGGAGGCCGGCAGCCGTGTGCGCCGGCCGCGCCACGGGAGCCGGGGTGCGCGCATCGGCACGCGCGCCCGGCCCCGGGGACCGGGGGGG
>NW_009242974.1:600160-601330 GCF_000388065.1 Fonticula alba
CCCCCCCCCCGGCTCCGCCGAGAGCGGTCCCCAGCCCCACAAGCGCGGGCATCGGGCCTAGCCCACAGCCGGCGTGAGGGTGTCACGTGTTCTATTTCGGGCGTTCTTCTCTTTCGGATTGGGCGTTCAGCTTGTCCAGGAGGGCGGGATTCCGCCGGGCGCAGAGCCGGACGTCGTCCCCATTGATGACCACCCGCCGGGCGTGCCTGCGCCGTGTGGCGGGGGCGATGTGTGCGCGTGTGGGCATGGGCATGGGCATGGGCATGGGCATGGGCATGGGCATGGTTAGCGAAGTGCGGGTAAGCTGTCGGCTGGCGCGGCGGTCGGCCAGGGAGCCAGACGCGGCAGGGACATTGGCAGTGCGGATGGACGGCCAGGCACAGGCACAGGCACAGGCACAGGGACACATACCAGGCAAAGCCCTCCAGGTCGCTGGCCAGGGCGCCAGCTTGCTGGAGAACCATTTCGGCCAGGGCATCAGCGAAGCCGGCCTCGGTCCGGGCGCCGGACTGGCGCTCTGTGTGTGCGCAGTGTGATGTGTGGCGTGTGCACCGGGAACAGGGGGGATCGAGTCAGAGCGGCGGGACACCGGTCGCACAGGGCCGCCGGCGAGCGCCGGAAGGAGGGAGGGACACAAGCAGGAGAGGGCCGGGGCGGCAGGACACAGGCAAGGGAAGCGCGCACCTTCATGCTCGAGGACCGAGGCGACCAGACGCCGGACCGCCTCCCGGACAAGCGTGGGCCCGGAAGCAGCAGCTGCCCCATCCATGCCCAGGTTGGCGAGGTCGATTTCCACTTCGTCATCTCCGGAGGCCGGCGGGGAGCCTGGCCCGGGGGCAGGGCCGGCGCCCGGCGCCCGGCCCCCCGGGCTGCTCGGTGTGGCGATAACTTGCAGGATCTCGTGCGGATCATCCGCCAGCGTGGGCAGGGCGGCACCAGCATCATGGGCAGGCTGTGCCGAGGGGGGAGGCCGGGCGGCGGGGGCACCGTGCGCCGGGGCGCCCTCAGCCAGGCGCCCCTTCCGGGCGCACAGGCCGGCGCGCTGCCACGAAGCGGGCTGCGACATGTCCCAAGCACACGCGCGTGCTCTCGGCAGGCGATACACACAGGGAAGATGGAGGGAAGGTGAGTGGAGGGGGGGGGGGAGGCAATGCGGTGTTGCTCTCGCCG
>NW_009242974.1:604405-606392 GCF_000388065.1 Fonticula alba
GCCGCGCACAACAATCGGACCCCCACAGACCAGGGCGCGGGGCGGCGGGGGGAGGGGGGGCAATCGGGCGGCCAGCGCGCGGCCGGGATCGGTTGGCAGTTCAGGTGTATTCACGTGTTTCGCCGGCGGACAACCGAGCGGCCGGGCCGCGCACACGGCCCGGGGGGGGGGGGAGGGGAGGCCCGGCGACCGGAGGCCGCCTTCTCCGCGCTAGGGCAGCAGCAGCGCGCGGCCGGCGTCGGCGAAGTTGCACAGCCCGGGGCCGGTGGCCGCGAGGATGACGCGCACGCCGGCGCGCTGGCCGGCCAGGCGCAAGTCGGCCGCCTCGGCCGGGGTCGTTCCCCCGAGCAGGACCACCAGCAGGGTGGACGGTCCTCCGGTGGCCGAGGGGCCGGGCCCGGGGCCGGGGCCGGGGCCGGGCTCGGCGCCAGCCGGCGGGGCGGGCTGCTCGGGCGCGCGGGGGTGGTCCGCCCGGCCGGCCGGCCGGGGCTCGGGCCCGGTGGACGACGTGCGTGGCCGGCCGGCCGGGCTGGGCGGCTCGGGCCCGGGTGCCTGGCCGTCGGACCGGCCGGCGTCGGGCTCGGGGCCGCCCCCGAGCAGGGTGCTGAGGATGGCCCGGCCGCCGCGGGCCAGAGCCCCGCCCGGGGGCAGGACCCCGGCGATGCGCGCCCGGCGCCCGGCCCCGGTCAGGTAGCTGCTCAGGGCGGCCAGCGGCTGGTCCGGGGGCGAGGCGACGCCGGCCAGGCCGGGGGTGGCCGCCGGCCGGGCCCCGCCGGCCCGGGCCCCGCCCGGGTCCGATTGGCCGGCCGCCCCGGCCGCCACCTCCAGCGGGTCCGGCGACCCGGCCGGCGAGAAGGGCGGCGCCCAGGAGCTGTTCATGGCCTCCGGCGGGTCCAGCAGGCGGAGCTCCGCCCGGCGGTCCGGCAGCATTTGGCACAGGGCCACCAGGGCCCGGAAGATGGCCCCGGGCCCGGACAGATCGCCCGGGTGCTCGGCGGCCAGGTGGCTGGGGCCGCGCCGGACGCGGTCCAGCCGGGCCAGGACCCGGCTCGGCCCGGCCGGCCCGCCGAGCCCCGGCCACTGGCGCAGGCGCAGGGCCAGAGCCGCGTCGCGTCGGCGCCAGGCCGACTCCACGTCGCCGGCCGCGTCGCCGGCCGACCCCCCGGGCCCGGCCCCGAGCGCCGCCGCCGCCGCCAGAAAGGCCCCGCCCGAGCGCCGGGCCCCGGTGGCCCGCAGCCGGGCCAGGTGCCGGTCGCACGCCCCGAGCAGGCAGTACACCCAGCCGCAGAGGGCCAGCGCCAGGGGCAGGACCGCCCCGGCTGGCAGGGCCCCGGCCAGGGCGCCGAGCGTGTGGCCGCCGGCCTGCCCGGGCCCCGGCGCCCGGCGGCCCTTCCCCTGCGCCTCCTCCTCCTCCTCCGGCGGAGTCAGCGCATCCAGCACCTCCACCAGCTGGTCGAACACCTGGCTGATGACCGTGTCCAGGGCGTCCACCCCGGCCGGGCAGGACAGCAGGGTCGACAGCATGACCCGGCTGGCCGAGTGCAGGGCGTCAGCCAGGCGGTCCAGCAGGATGGCCCTGTGGCGGCCGGGGCAGGGCGAGGGGGGGGCGGGACAAAGTCAGCTACGGAGCCGGCGACGACCGAGGGCGAGCAACAAAAGCCGGGGCAAGAGGGGGGGGGGGACGTACTGCGGGTCAGAAAGGCGGGCTCGGAGCATGCGCGCCAGGGCCAGCAGCCCGGTTGGCGGGACGCCGGCCAGGGCAGTCTGCTCGATGATGGAGTCCAGCTGCTGCAGGGGCGAGCTCTGTGAAGTGGGCGGAGCAAAGGGGGGAGCAGAAAGTGAAGGAGCAGCAAAGAGCGAAGGGGCGGCAAATGGTAGCAGTAGAAGGGCAGCAGACAACAAGTGAGCAGCAAGTGAGCAGCAAGTGAGCAGCAAGTGAGCAGCAAGTGAGCAGCAAGTGAGCAGCAAGTGAGCAGCAAGTGAGCAG
>NW_009242974.1:606402-610120 GCF_000388065.1 Fonticula alba
GGGGGGGAGGCAATGCGGTGTTGCTCTCGCCGTGCGGAGCCCCGCGCCCTGCCGCCTTTCGAGGCTGGGCGCGTCAGGGCGCGTGCGCGCACGGCCCCCCACCCGGCCCGACACATCCGCACCCGAGCGCGCCGGCGCAACGCCCCCGGGCACAGGGCGCGATCTGCCCGGCCCCGCGCCGTTCTCGGCTCCCCCCCCGCCCCCCCCCACGCAGCAGGATGTTGTGTATGGCGGGGAAGGCGGCCCCCGATCGGGGCGCGGACGCGCCGAACAGTTGGCAGCTCGGTGTGTATATATACTCCCCCCCCCCGGCACAAACACACTCAAAGGGGATGGCGCCGCGGCGGAGGGAGAGAGGGGGCAAGGCGCGCGCACGCGCACGGACACACAAACACACAGGCACAGAAAGGGCATCTTTGCCGGGGGTTATTTTGCTTTTTTTGTGGCCAGAGGAAGGAGGGAGGCGCGACCACGGCATCCCCCCCGGCTCCCCCCCCCCCCATTGGGGAGGGCACACGACGGGGCAGATGCGCCTGCCCGCCGGAGGGGCATGCAAGAAGGGTCAGCCGTCGAAGTCCCCGTCGAAGCCGTACACCCCGGCCAGGCGGAAGAGCGGGTAGTAGTGCTTGCGCTCGATCTGCGAGCACCAGTTCCAGGTGCTGGTCAGGCGGCCGTCGACACAGGACCCGGCGTCGAAGAAGTTGTCGGCGCCGGCCCCGTCGAAGGCGTGGCGGAAGAAGTCCGTCAGGATGGTCCGGGTGGCATCCTGCACGGAGCCGAAGTTGTGCACGACGAAGGCCTCCAGCGGCTTGTTGCTGGCGCAGTTGAACTCCACATAGCGCAGGGTGGTGACCAGCGGCCCGAGGATGCGGGGGATCTGCATGTACTTGTCGATGAAGTGCAGGGCATTGGGCACATTGTGGTCGCCCAGGTGCACCACCGACGAGCCGATCCACTGGTGCGACAGGCGCGACTGGACCTTGTGAATGATGGTCTGAATGGCGCGGTACAGGCGCGGGGCGGGCTGCACCCGCTGCACCCCCTGGCCGGTGTTCTGCAGCCGGTAGGGCCGGACCTTCATGTCCAGCAGGTCCTCCTCGGCCATCATCCACAGCTGGTACATGTGGTGGAGGATCTCCCGCCAGAGGGTCAGCGACTGCAGGACAAAGTGGAACTGCTGGGTGTGCGAGTGCGACAGCCGGGCCTGGTTCTCCCCGGCCCGGATGGCCAGCGAGAACCGGTCCTGCAGCGGGGCGCTCGGATTGAAGTTGGTGTTCAGGTAGGTGATCATCATGTCCACCAGGTCACGGCTGTACGTGAGGAAGGCGTTGTGGTCGCCGAGTGAGAGGATGCAGAGCTCGATCTGGGTTGGTGTGGTGTGTGGGGTTGGGGGGGGGCCGGGGGAGGAGGAAGTAAAGCGAGGCGAAGTGAGGGGAAGTGAGGGGAAGTGAGGGGAAGTGAGGGGAAGTGAGGGGAAGTGAGGGGAAGTGAGGCAAGGTAAGACAAGGCAAGGCAGGACAAGACAAGACAAGGCAAGGCAAGGCAAGGCAAGACAAGGAAAAAAAGACAAGGCAAAGCGAAGCAAAATAAAACAAGGAAGGGCAACGGAAAAAAAGACAAGGCAAAGCGAAGCAAAATAAAACAAGGAAGGGCAAGGGAAAAAAAGACAAGGAAAAAAGACCAAACACGGAGGAGAGCCAGATCAAAAATCGGAGGACAGCCAGGTCAGAGCACGGAGGTCAAAAGGCGGGACAGGAGGCACATGGCATGCCCGGGGGAAAGGGGAGCGATGGCAGGGAGGGAGACCCGGGCGGCGGCCGCGGCGATGGTCGCACCTCCTCCGGGCTGATCTCCTCGTTGGCGTGCTTGCGGCTCAGGTCGGCGATGGCCCGACGCTTGAGGGCCACATCGCGATCGATCTCGGCCCGGGTGAGCGACGAGTAGGGGGAGATCACCTGGATGGCGTAAATGAGCAGCGGGTCCTCCAGCAGGGCCAGCGCCCCGAAGGCCTCCAGGTACGAGTGCACCGTCTTGATGGGCGCCACCAGGGAGAAGTCCAGGGCGTCGGCCACCTCCGGCAGGCTGGAATCCTGCAGCAGCAGCATCATGGTCCCGTAGGAGGTGCGCATGCGGTCGGGGTTCATGATCTTGAAGCGCCGGGCCACCTCGAAGGCCGCCTCGAAGTAGGGGGCGCGCTCCTTGAAGTCCAGGTCCCGGGCCAGGCGCGCGGCGTACTTGTAATCCGTCGACACGGCCAGGCTCAGGAGGATGGCGCACACGGCATTGATCTGGACGGATGGCCGGCCGGCCGGCAGGGGACCACGAGGGCGGGCAGGGCAGCGGCCGAGGTTAGACCGGGGGGAGGGGCGGCGCAGGGAAGGGGGCAAGCAGGGGCGCCGGCAGGGGCGCCGGCAGGGGCGCCGGCAGGGGCGCCGGCATGCGCGGCCCGCCAGGCCAAGGCCATCGGCACAGGGAGCGCCCCCCAGGGGGGCGGGGGGACCGAGGCACGTACACTGCGCTTGATGCGGCTGACCTTGCGCGTGGGGTCGTCCGCCTTGTCGGCGTAGTTGCTCACATGGAAGGTGCTCTCCACCAGGCGCAGGAAGTCCCGCTCTTCGTCATTCAGCCGGACGGGCACGAACTTGGCGCGTTCCATGAGCTCGCGCAGCTCGCCGGTGCTGGCGGCCACCGACCGGGCCAGGGCCTCGACATTGCGCAAGTCGGCCGGCTCGGCCGGGGCGGCCCCCCCGGGGACACCGTCCGGCGAGAGGGACGGCCGGCCGCTGGCCGGCTGCGACCCGGCCCCGGAGGACTGCGAGAAGGAGGCCCGGCCGCCGGTGGGGGTGCCCGGCCGGTCGGACGGCGCCGCACCCGGGTCCGGCAAGTTTTCCACCCCCATGCCATTGATGGACTCCATGGTCAGCTGGCCGTTGAGGAGCTGGCGCCAGGTGTGCAGGCGCCGGCGCCCGGACCGGTGGACAACCTCGAAGCAGGCATTGCAGAAGGACTCCTTGCACACGACGCAATAGACCGACGAGGGCCCGGCACAGTCGATGCAGGTGTGCAGCTCCGGGCCGCCGGGGCCGGGGCCGCTTCCGCCGGCCGACGGCGGCCCCGGGGCCAGGTACGTGGACAGGGGGCTGGCATCGGCCGCCGGGCCGGCCGGCGCCGCCCCCCCGGCGGGGTCCGGCCCGAAGAGGTGGGCGTCGGCTTGCGACGGCCGCCCCGGCCGGCGGAAGGGGCGCCCGGCCCGCGCCGGCCCGCGCGAGGAGTCGCCACTCTCGGAGTCCGAGTCATCCGGCCCCGGGGCCGGGGCCGGCGCCGCCCCGAGGAAGGACCCGATGTAGCTGAAGAGCGAGGCCAGCACCCCGGCCGGCGGGTCGGGCAGCGGGTCGGACGAGCTCAAGTCCGAGGCCGACAGCAGCGGCCGCGGGGAGATCGACCGCACGGAGGAGGTCGACGACCGGGAGTTGAAGGAGGCCGTGGAGTTGGACGGCGAGGGCGACCGGCGCATGAGTCCGGACGACCGGGGCTGCAGGTCGCCGGCCATGCCGCCGAGGGGGGCCGCCGTGCCGAAGGGGCCCGCCGGCGGGACGGTCAGCGACTGCGACCGGGGCCGGCTGCTGTCGCCGAGGTGCGCGCGCCCCGGGGGCGGGGGGCCTTCGAGCCCGGACATGCTGGCGGGGGCGAGGGGGGGAGGTGCAGGGGGGCGAGGGGG
>NW_009242974.1:611049-614586 GCF_000388065.1 Fonticula alba
ACAAACCGTCGGCAGGGGCGGGGAGGCGGCGAGCGCAGACAGGAGGGCAGGGCGCGCGAGGGGGAGGAAGCAGGGCGTGGGAGCAGGAGGGAGGCTTGACGCGATCCCGGCGCCCGGTCGGGCCGCTGGGGTCCCGGCGCGGCCCCGGCTTTTCGGCAAAAGAGCCAGGCAGCACCGGACGAAGGACGCGCCCGGCCCCTCGTCGGCACGGCCGCGGTGACAGATCCCCCCCAGCGCCCGGCGCCCGGCGCCCGGGGGAAAACAAACGCCCGGAGCCCAACTGCCGCCGCATGCCCGTGACGCGCGCACGTGACGCGCGGCTGGACCATAACTGGCGGACCTGAGGCCGAGTTAAAGGTTTAAGTGTGCGGCGGTTGAGGGCTAGGCCGGCGCCCGGGGGCCCGCCTCACCCACATTCGCCTCCTGCCAGATCTTCGCGGCTTGCCCTTCCGCCCTCCTGCCTGCCGCCCGCCTGGGCCGCTCCCGCCCTGCGCCCGTCTTACCGGCGCACCCGCGCATACACACACGCACACACACACGAGGACAGGCACGCCGTCGCGTGGCCCCTCGCGCCCCTCGGCTCTAGCCCGCGCTCGCCGGTGCCCCGAGGCCCTGTCCGCGGCGGCGCGTCCCCCCCCCCCCCCCCCCACACACACACACCCGGCCCCTGACCTCGTGCCGAGCCGGTCAAGGGGCCCGCCTGACGATTCCCGGCCGAGTCCGGCGTCTCCGCCCCCTTTCCCGGCCGCCCGAGCATGGGCGACTTCCTTTCCTACCAGGCCCGGCGAGGGCCGTGGTGCGAGTGCCGGCTGCGTGACCGGCCGACGGCCGGCGACCCGGCCGGGCGCTTCCGCTGCGGCGACCCGGCCCGGTCGGTGCCGTGCCGCTGCGCATGGCGCGCCGGCCCCGGGCCCGGGGACAAGCACGGCGCGGCCCCCAGCGCCTCGGTGGCCCTCAAGCCCAATGTGGCCTGCCTCCGGCGACATGATGATTGCTGTGCGTGTGAGGGCGGGAAAAAAAAGGAAGACTGCTCACGCCCAAGCGGGGGGAGGAGGGGGAGGTGACATCGCGCTCGGGGGCCCTCGCCGCGCCACACGGGCGGGAAACTAACACGCGGCATGCCGGGTCGGCGGCGACGGCGGCGGTGCGGTGCAGACGGCTCGGCCGCCACGCCCCTGGGCCCGGTGGACCTGGTGACGGTGGCCTACGCCCGGGACGATGCCATCGGCCGGGCCTTTGTCCAGCGGGAGTCGGGGAAGTTCCGGGCCCCGGGGCCCGGGGGAGGCCCGGCAGCCGGCCCGCGCCGGGGCGCCAGCTCGTACATGCACATGGTGGTGCCGGCCGAGGGCCCGGGGCCCGGGGCCGGGGGCCACCCGCTGACGCGCGAGCGCCCGGCCAGCCCGGCCCCGGGCCCCGGGCCCGGCGCCCCGGGCACCTGGGCCAGCTCCTTCCTGGCCCTGCCCACCTCGCTGTCGCAATACCTCCGGGGGGACCTCTCCCGGTCGGGGTCGCAGTCGACCGAGCTGCCGGGGGCCGGCGAGGGGCCGGACGCCGGGCCGGCCGAGCCCGACCCCGGGCCCACGCCGGACCGGTGGCCGGACGACTGGAACTGGGCCGACCCTGGCGAGTGGGAGCACAGCTCCGGCCCGGAGGGCGGCGGCGTGGTGGAGGTGCTGCACGCGCTGGCCGGGCCCGGGTCGCCGCGCGACCCGGCCTCCTTCGCGGCCTTCGCCATGGGGCTGCTCCGGGAGCACCCGTTCGCCCGGGGCCCGGAGCCGGGCCCCGGGTCGACGGCCTCCTCGCTCGGGCCGTCGCCCAGCCCGTCGGCCGGGCGCCTGCCGCGCGGCGGCCTCGCCGGCGGCAACGGCGACGGCGGCGGCGGCGGCGGTGACCGGTCGCGCCCGGGCCTCGGGGCCCTGCTGGACCGGGTGTGGTCGGGGGCCGGGGCCGGGCGCGGGCCGAGGGCCGGGCTCGGCGGCGGCGGCGGCGGCGGCGGCGGCGGCCGCGACCCGGCCGACCGCCGGCCCATGCCGGCCCCGGCCGAGGACCCGGACCCGGAGCCCCGGCCGCCGGAGACCGCCGAGGAGGCCCGCGTGCGCCGGGAGCTGCAGCTGGGCATGGGCCCGGCCGGGGGGCCGGGGCTGCTGGGCCCCGGGGCCCCGGGGCCCCGGTGCGACTCGCGCTGCTGCGGGGCCGGCCTGCAGCTGGCCGACGTGCCCGGCCAGCGGCCCGACTCGCCGGCCGACTGCAACCTCCCGGCGTGGGCCGGCCACGCGGCCCCGGTGCTGGCCCGGCTGTACACCTTCGACCTGCTCCGCCGGCGGGACATCTGCGTGGAGGTGTGCTTTGTGGGCCGGCCGCGCGGGTCCCTGGCCCGGGGGGTGGGCCTCCGGTGCTTCACGGTCGACCCGCAGGATCCCAGCGTCTTGTGCGTCTTGGCGGCCCGGCGCGCGCCGGGAGGGAGCAGGGGGGCAGGGGGGGCAACACGCGGGCCTGGGTCGCCGCACACACACACACACACGCACACACACGCACACACACACACACACACACACACAGATGCACATGGATGGCGCACTGACCGCGGAGCGCGCCCGGACGCCGGCCAGCCACCCGGTCGACCCGCAGGACGCGGAGTGCTGGCGCCGGGTGGCCCTGTCGAAGGACCTGCGCGAGGGGGCCCTGCGGGGGGTGCTGCGCGACGCGGCCGCCGTCAGCCCGGCCTGGTTCAGCCTCGTCCGGTGGCTGGAGGGCCCGGGGCCGGGGGCCGGGCCGACGCCGGCGCCGCTGGAGGCGGCCCGGCTGCTGGGCCGCGCCGGCACCGCCCCGCCGCCGCTGGCCGCCGCGGCCCTCGAGGCCCCCACCGGGTCCGGGCTGGACCTGGACCCGGGCCCGGGGTCGACCGCCGCCGGTGCCGCCGCCGCCGCCGCCGATGCCGATGCCGATGCCGATGCCGACGCCCCGCCGGCCCCGGCCGATGTGGCCGCGCCGGTGTCCCGGGCCGCGGTCATCTGGGCCGCGGTCCTGGCCGCCGGCGACCCGGTCAGCCCGCCAGGTACGTCAATGCCCGACCGCTCGCCCCCGGCGCCTGCCGTCGTGTACTTACGCCGATGGACGCTGCGGCCATGGCGCCCGCGCCCGGTGCGCCCGGACGCCCAGACCCCCCGGCCGGCCGGCGCACGCCGCCGATCGAGGCGCACCTGGCCGCGGCACTGCGCACGCTGGCCAACCCGCAGGCCGGCTGGGCCCGGCCGGCCCCGCTGCTGTCGCCGCCGGACCCCGACGAGCAGGAGGCCTACCACACGCTGCTGCTGCTGGCCGAGGCGGCGCACCGTCTGAGCAGGGTACGCCCGGCCGCCCGCCCTCCCCCTTGTCCCGCCGGCATGCTAACGTACACACACGCCCACATGCACACGTACATACACACGTACATACATACGTACATACACACGTACATACACACGTACATACACACGTACATGCACACGTACATACACGCACACGTCCATACACACACGCACACGTGCATACACACAC
>NW_009242974.1:614596-616868 GCF_000388065.1 Fonticula alba
CAGTAAGTGAGCAGCAGACAACAAACAAACAGTAAGTGAGCAGCAGACAACAAACAAACAGTAAGTGAGCAGCAGACAACAAACAAACAGCAAGTGAGCAGCAGACAACAAACAAACAGCAAGTGAGCAACAGACAGCAAGTGAACAGCAAGTGAGCAACAGACAGCAAGTGAACAGCAAGTGAGCAGCAAACAGCAAATGGCCAGCAAGGGGAAGGACAGGCAGGAGGCGCAGGAACCCAAGTCAGACACGGGCACCAGGCGGCGAAAGAACACCCACCGACAGCCCAGACAGGACACCCCACACGCACCTTGGACAGGGACACGCCGGAGGCGCGCGCCAGATTGTCCAGCACATAGGACAGCGTGGTGGCGGCCGGCTGGGCCAGCACCGCACACAGGGACACCGAGGACCCGGGCCCGGGCAGGTCCACCAGGCAGTCGGCCACCGACAGCCCGGTGAAGAGGGCGGCCCGGGGGGGCGCGGCGTCCAGCCGGGCCGGCGCCCCGCCCGGGGCCACACCCCCCGGCCGGAGGACCGGCACACTCAGGGGGAAGTGCCCGGGCTGGAGGAAGGCCAGGACCTGGGGCCCCTCGGCCGCCGGGTCCTCGGCGTCGGGCGACGGCCCGGCCACGGGCTCCAGGCCGGCCATGGACGACACCGAGGCCAGGGCCCGGCTGATGAGGCTGGGATCCGGCCCGAAGACCGGGCTCCAGTCGGCCGACTGCCGGGGCCGGCGGAGAAGGGGGCGGCGCGGCGCCGGTGTCAGCGCCACAGGACAGCCGGGCACAGGGCCCGAGGAAAGGCAAGCAACGGCAAACCAGGGGCAAGTAGGTGTGTGGGCTTGGCACGCACGCGGTCCACCACCAGGACGGTCACGGCGCCGGGCGAGTGCCCCGGCGCCGGGGCCGAGTCACGCAGGCGCCCAAGCAGCGCCGGGTCCTCGGCCACCGAGGACGCCGTCGGCAAGGGGACCCCATCGCGCAGGAGCGACAGGACCAGGGCCGCCTGGCGCCCGGCCAGGTCGCCCAAGCCGTGGATGGCCCCGATGGAGGCCGCCGGGGGGGCCGGCTGCCCGGGCGTGGCGGCCGCCCGGCCGAAGGCCGCCGCCGACCGGAACCAGTCGAACACCGCCAAGCCGGCGCGCAGGGCGATCTGGCCCGGGCGTTGCACATGCGATTGTGTGTGCGTGTGCGTGTGTGTGAGAGAGAGAGGGAGAGGGAGAGGGAGAGAGAGACACCAGCGGGGGGCCGGCGTCGGGCGCAGGCGGAGGATGAGCATCATGCCGGGGCACAAGGGACCCCGGGCGGTCGGGCGCGGGCGTACCTCCGACGCCAGCGGCCGGTCGGCCTGCGGGCACAGCCGGAGCAGCAGCTCCGGGCCAACATCGGCCAGCAGCGGCAGGTGAAAGAGCCAGCCCGGGGCGGGAGCGGCGGCGGCGGCGGCGGCGGCGGCGGCCATGGCGGCCATGGCGGCGGCCCCCGGCGGCGGCGCCCGCATGCCGATGGCCGACACGCACAGCGGCCAGTGCTCGACCGTCACCGAGGGCAGGGCCGCCCCCGGGTCCAGGTCCCGGGCGATCGAGGCCGCCAGCACCCGGGCCACGTCGCGGAAGCGCAGGAGGTTCTGCTCCTGCGGGGGGCCCGGCCGGTCGGCCCCGGGCCCCGGGGACCCGGCCGGCGCCCGGCCCGCGGTCTGGTACGAGTGGTGGCTGCTGCGCAGGCAGCACAGGATGCGCACCGAGGAGAAGGCGGCCCCCGGGCCGGGGCGGCCGCCGGCCCGGGCCGTGCCCCGGCGCAGCCGCGAGAACACCACCCCGGAGATGTGCTCCAGCGTCGGGTACTTCAGGTCGCGCACCAGGAAGAGCAGCTGCGCCTGCGGGCCGTCCAGCTGGCCGAGATCCGCCTCGGCGGGGCCGGGCTCGGGCCGGGGCCCGGCCGGGGCCGGCCCGTCAGCCGGGCCCAGCCGCGGGCTCAGCCGGCCCCGGCCCTCCAGGCAGTACACCCCGGACAGGAGGGCCCCGCGCAGGAGCCCCGGCGAGCTGAGGAACCCGGGCCAGCCCCAGGAGCTGGCCACCGCCTGGTAGGCGAAGGAGTCCACGTACAGGTGGACCACCGTGCGGGCGGCCGGCGGCCCGGCCCCCGGCGCGGCGGCCACCGCCTCGTCCACTTGCCAGGCGTGGCCCAGGACTCGGCCGCACCAGGCGGCCACCGGCAGGACCGAGAGCGGCATTGCCCGGGCGCCGGGGGAGAGCGGGGGGGGGGGGGGGGGG
>NW_009242974.1:645084-656129 GCF_000388065.1 Fonticula alba
CCTCCCCATGCATCCTCCCCGCCTGCGCTCTCCTCACCCCCGGCTGGTCTAACCCTGCTCCCCGCTTCCCCCCGCCCTGCACAGGCATCCCCCTGCCGGCCCGTACATGTATATGAGTGACGACCGCTGTGCCGCCGCTCCCCCTCTCACTTCCTCTTCCGAGTCCTGGCCCGGACCGCACGCCGGCACCCCGACAACCGCCGACACAGCAAGCCGGCCACTCGCCTGAGCGCCCCGTGGCCTCCCCCCCCCCCTCTCCGTCTCTCTCTCTCTCTCTCTCTTTGCCCCTCCCCCCTCTCTGCTGGCATACATCTTGTGCCTGCTCCCGGCTGTCGCGTCCCCGCCCCCTTCCCCTCTCCTGCCCGCGCGCATGAGCTTCACCACCGACAGCATGACCGCCCCCTCGCCGGGGTACTTCACCCCGGGGCTCTTCCCGCCAGAGCCCACTCCCCCGGCCGGAGCCCGCGAGCCGAGCTCCCTGCCGGCGCTGCTGGTGCCGGCCACCCCGCCCGGGCCGGCCCCCTCGGATGCCCTTTGGCTGGGGCCGGATGGCGGATCGCGCTTCGGGCCCACCCCGGTCGGTGCCGCGGCGGGCCCTGGCCCGGGGCCGGCCATCGACCCCGGCGCCCCGGGCCCGGCTCCCCTGTCGGACTCCCTGTCGCAGTTGGACTTCCCGGAGTTCGGCCCGAGCGCCCCCGGGTCCGGCGCCATGGGGTCCCTTCGGCCGGGGGAGCCCTTGGCGCCGGCCGCATCCACGGCCGGGCCCATGCCCGGGTCCCAGCCGGACCTCGGCCTGCTGATGCACCACCCGCTACACCACCTGCCGGCTGGGGCCTCGGCCGATGGGGCCTTCCCGGCGCTGGACCAGCTGCTGCCGGTGGCCGCCGCCCCGGCGGCCGTCGGTGACCCGAGCATTCCGCTGCCCGGCCTGGCGGTCGATGCCCAGGCCGGTGTTGCCCCGTCGGCCTTTGGCCCGGGGCTGCCGAGCGTCCTGGAGACCTCCAGCCCCGGCGCCATCTCCTGGGCCCCGGCCGAGCCGACGATCCCCCTGCCGGAGGCCGAGGCCGGCGGCGCGCCCGTGCCAGGCCCCGACCCCCGGCCCGATGCCGCCCCCCAGCCGGAGCCCGTCGCACCCGGCGCCGGGGATGGGCCCGAGCCAACGGCCCCGGCCCCGGCCCCGGACCCGGCGGCCCCCTCGGCTTCGGACCCGGACCCGGCCCCGGCCCCGGCCTCCGCCCCGGCGGCTGACACCACCCGCCGGACTCCCACCGGCAAGCCTCTCACCGGTGCGCCATCCCCCCTCCGCCCCGCCCCGGGGCAGAAGAGCAGCCTCTCATGTGCTGGCTCCCCCCCCCTCCCCCCTCTCCCCCCCTCCTGCTCGCTCTCGGGCGTCGCTGACCGCGTACATGGCCGCCCTCGCCTTCGCTCCCCTCGCCTTCGCTCTCCCGCGGCGCATCCTGCCGCCGTAGCCTTCCAGCTGTTCAGCCGCCAGGAGCGCCCGAAGATCCGCGCGCAGCACAATGGCCTGAAGATCCCCATCGGCGAGATGAGCCGATTGATCGGGGCCCGGTGGCGCAGCCTGCCGGACGCCGAGCGCCAGGTGTTCGTGGACCGTGCACAGCGCATCGCCGACCGGGATCGGGCCCTGGCCGAGTCACAGTCGACGGCCGGGGCCGCCGGTCCGGGGGCCCCCCCCGGCGCTGCCAGCCCGGCCGGCCCTCCCGCCGTGGCGCCTGCCCGTTGCTCGAAGAAGAAATCATCCAAGGACCGGGCGCCCGCCGCGGCCGGGGCCGCCACCGCCGCCGCCGAGGCCAAGCCCACCAAGCCCTCACGCGTACGTCCTGCTCCGGTCGCCTTGCCGGGCTCCGCTGCCGCGCTTGCCCTCCCCCCTCCCCCTTTGCTCTCCGCCACGCCACTCACATGTGCCCCCCTGTTGCGGGCTTTTGCCACGCAGCCTAAGCGCCCGATCAACTCCTTCCTCCTCTTCAATCGCCTCATCCGGCCGACCATCCTGGAGGAGACCCCCGGGCTGACGGCCGTCGAGATCAGCCTGCGCGTGGGGGAAAAGTGGCGGTCCCTGTCGAAGGAGGAGCGCGCGGTCTTCGTTCAGAAGGCCGAAAACATTCGCGTGGCCTTCTGGAAGGAGAACCCCGACTTCAAGTACCACGGCGAGACGCCGGCGGCCAGCGGCAGCGAGCCGGAGGCCGCCGCATCGGACGAGGCCGGCTCCGGGGCCACCGCCAGCGGGGGGGATCCCCCCTCGCCGGAGCAGGTCCCGGCCGCGGCCGCGGCCTCGGCCCCGGAGCCGGAGCCGGAGCCAGCCTCGGCCCCGACCATCGCCGCCGGGCCCGGCTGCTACGAGCCCACGGTGGTCGGCTATTCGCAGTGCTCCCGCGGCGGGTGCATCCCGCCCATCCTTCGGGACAAGTCCGCGGCCAAGGCCCGGCATTGCCTGGATTCCGGCGACACCACCAGCGTCGGGCGCATGTTCGCCGACCTGCGGGCCGGCGGCCCGGCTGCCGTTGCGGGCCCGGTGGCCGAGGCGACGCCCGCCGCGTGCTGCGCCTGCGGGGCCGGCTACGCCCCGGGCCCTGCGACCGGGCCGGTGGAGTACATTGCGTACCCGGCGCCGGGGCCAGGGCCGGCGGTCGGCGCCGGCGGTGGCGGCGCCGGCGGCGGCGGCTCGGGTCCCGGCGGCGGCTTCCCGGGGCCGCATCTGCCGGCCGCGGGGCCGCCCCCGCCCCCGCCGGCGGCGACCGCCCCCGCCCCCGCCGGCCCCGAGCACCCGGGGTACGGTGTGTATGCCGGACCGGGTGCCGGGCCCTCGGCCGCCGGGGACCTTTCGGCCGTGAGCGCCTTCTTCTCGACCGCGCCCCCCGGCGGCTCCGGCGAGGGGCTGGTGGTGGATCCGGGCCCCGGGCCGGGGTCCTACTTCCGCCAGTCGACCCTCACGGCGGAGGAGATTTCCTCCTCGGCGTCGGAGGCCGCGGCCACCAGCGCCCTGGCGCGGTACGGGCACCTGCAGCACCATGGCGGCCCGGAGGCGGCCGGCGCGGCTCCCCCCCTGGCCCCGGGGCCGCTGGAGTATGCCTCGGCCCAGGCGGTCAACTCGGCCCTGGCGTCGCAATCGGCCTCGGAGGCGGCGGTCGAGGCGGCGGCCTCGTCGACCGGTGCCCTGACCGGCGGCAGCAGCAGCAGCGAGTCGGACTATGCCGGGGGCTCGCCCTGCCAGCATCCCGGCTGCGGCGGCGGCGGCGGCGGCGGCGGCGGCGGCGGCAGTACGAGTGCCGGTGGCGGCTCCCTTTGTCACTGCCCGGGCGTGCGGCCGCCGGTCCCGCACCACCCCCCTCCCCATGTCCATCCGCACTTCCATCACCATCAGCAGCAGCAGCAGCAGCAGCAGCAGCAGCAGCCGCAACAGCGGCAGCCGCACCCCATGCCGCACTACCGGTTCCCGGCGTCCAGTCCCAGCGGCGAGGCCCTGGCCGCGGTGGGCCGGCCGCGTGCCGGCTATCCCCCGGCGGCGGCCCCCTTTGCCGGGGAGTTCCTGTACCACTCGGCCCCAATGGGTCCGGCCTTCCAGCCTGGCCCGCTGCCGCGCGCGGCCTACCAGCAGCATCCGTACCATCCGCCGCCGGGGCCGGCGCAGCCCCGCGCCGCGGTCGCCCATGGCGGCTATGTCCCGGCTGGCCGGCCGGCCACGTCGGCCGCCGGTCCTCCGGGCCCGGGGATAGCCCGGGCCAAGGGCCGGGTGCAGCTGAGCCGCGCGGCGCTCATGCGCGGCACCGTGCGCTTTGCACGGTCGGAGCTCATCCGCAACCGGCGCCCGGCGTCCAGCCGTGATGTGGCCCGGCTGGCTTGCAGCCGCCTGCGGGCCCTCGGCGAATTTTCCAACATCCCGCTGCGGGTGGACCCCGACCGGCGCCGGCACCGGTCGTACATCCTGTCGCTGGCCGGGGCCACCCGGGCGCGGTCGGGGGCGCGGGCGCCGTCCGCGGCGGCCACTGCCACCGCGGCGGCGGTCGCGGGCGCCGGGCCGCCGCCAGCCCTGGTGGCCGCCGCGGCCACCATCATGGAGCAGCCCGCCTCGGCGGCGGTGACGACGACGACGACGACGACGACCGTGCCGCTTGATGTGGTCCCCTCGCCGCCGGGGGCCGGGAGCTCGCCGTTCACGACCGAGCCGGCGACCAGCAGCTCGCCGGATCACCTGCCGACGCCGGAGCAGCAGCAGCAGCAGCAGCAGCAGCAGCAGCAGTACTCGCCGCCGCAGCCGCAGCTGGCCACGGCTGGCCCGGGCGGAATGCCGCTCGATGCCGGGGCCGTGGCCGCGGCCGGCAGTGGGTCCGGCCCGACGGCGGTGGCGGCGGCCGGCGCCGACCCCGCCGAGGCGACCCTGCTCCAGGTGGAGCTGGCCGGCCCGACCGAGACGCACTTCGAGAGCCAGGAGCTGGACACGGCCGCGCAGCTGGTGGCCCAGGACCTGGGGCTCCCGCTGGCCGAGCTCCATGCCACGGCCGCGGTCGACACGGAGCTGCTTCAGGTTTCCGAGCAGGGCACCGTGGAGGCCATCTGCCCGACGCTCTTCCCGCCGGGGGCCGGTGCTCCCGCCGGGGGGGCCGGCGAGCAGCCCCCGGGGTCCGATGTCCCGCTGCCGCTGCCCTCCGAGCCGGGCTTCGTGTATGACCAGCAGGCGGTGCCGGCCGGGGGACCTCCGGCGCCATCGGGCCCGGCCCCCCAGCACTATCACTTCCAGCAGCCATACTACCCGCTGCAGCGGCCGGCATTCCCGGGCCCCGGCGAGGGGGCCGCCTATCAGGCGGTGGCCGCCGGTGGTGGGTATCCCCCGGCGGCGGCGGCGGCGGCGGCAGCGGGGGCGCCCCCGCCGCCGTCCTCGCCGCGGCAGATCCAGCTGTACCACCCGCCGGCGGGGCAGCCGCCTCCCCATCCGGGGCACTTCCATGACCCGGGCGCGGCCTTCCCCCCCCCCGCCTTGGCGAGTGGGTCATCCACCGCCGAGCTGGCAGGCTCGGTCAGCCGGGCCAGCGCTGCGCACCTGCCGCCTCAGCATGCTTTCCCGGCGCAGGGCCCCGGGCATCACCCGCATTTCCAGCCACCAGCAGGGGCCGGGTCTCAGCAACAGCAGCAGCAGCAGCAGCAGCAGCAGCAACATCAGCAACATCAGCAGCAACATCAGCAGCAACATCAGCAACATCAGTCTCAGCAGCAGCACCAGCAGCAGCACCAGCAGCAGCACCAGCAGCAGCACCAGCAGCAGCACTACTCCCCCCCGGGCGCCGGGCATCCGTACCTGGACCGGGCGCCGGGGCTCGACCCTGTGGTTCCGTGCCATCGGCACGCGGTGACCGGGACCGTCCCCGGGCCTGGGCATCACCATCCCCATCACCACCCCCACCACCACCACCACCACCACCATCGCCTGTCGATGGGCATGGCGGCCCCCTCATCTCCCTCTCCCTCGCTGGCGGCTGCACCTGCGCCCTCCTCGCGAGCGGGGTACTACTGATGGGGTCTTTCTCCGCCCCCTCCCCTGGGGGAGGGGGTGGCGCGAGAAACCAAGCACACCCACCAGCCCGTCGAGCAGCCGGGGGTACGGCGTCCATCTCCCGCCTCCCTGGTCGTTCCGGGCCCCCTCCCCCAGAGCATATACACATATCAAGCCAATAAACAATGTTCAAACACACGCGCGTGTCCTCCCCCGGCCGGTGCGCCTGCCATCTCTGTGTCTCTACGCGCAAGCATGCGCATATGTACATTGGGGTGTGACCAGCCTCCGATTCTCTTTCTCTTCTCCCCTCTGCGCGCACGCGCACACGCACACACACACACACACACACGGCGATGGGGATGGCAAGGCAGAAGAAGACCCCCCCCCCCCCGCCCCCCGCCCCGGAACAGCAGCCCCACCAATGACAGAGGCAGCTCTATTTTGCATGGACACCACAAGAACACCGGGGCGTCAGGAGGAGCGCTCCCCTCCCGGGGGAGGGAGCGGGGACAGCAGGATGCCGGGACACATGCACTCGCGCATGCGGGACGGGGGATGCACCTCCATCAAATGCGGCACATCACTTGCGGCCGTAGCGGCTGAGGAAGTCCTTGTGGAAGTCGGACCCCTTGGCCGTGATCAGCAGGGCCGGCACGCGGTTGATGATGCAGTAGGTCGGCTGGGCCAGGGTGGCGCCCAGGCGCTGGCGCAGGGGCACATCGATGAGCTTGGCCGTGCCGTCGGTGCTGTCGCGGGTGGACTCGTACGACACACAGGCATTCTTCAGGGTGTAGTCGCCGCGCTCGTCCCAGGGGGCCCGCTCGCCGAGGACCACCGCCAGCTGGTCCGACAGCAGGTCATCCTCGCAGAAGTCCTGAATCAGCTCGGTGACCATGTACTCCGGGTACACCAGCAGCACCGGCCAGTGCAGGCGCCCGCGCTTGTCCAGGTACACCGGCGGCAGGGTGACCCCCGGCGGCACCGGCAGCTCGACATTGGCCATGTCCTCGACCCAGAGCTTGCGCGCGGCGAAGGCCTTCTTCAGCGGGGCGTCCGCCTCGTCGGCCTTGCGCTGCTCCTCGGCCCGGGCGGCCGTGGCCGCCTCGTGCTTGGCCCGGGCATCGGAGATGCTGCGGCGCTCGCCCAGCAGGGCCATGTTCTTGGGGTCCACCTTGAGGCCGAGCTCGCAGTACTCCAGCGCCTCGGTGAACTGGTTGAGACGGTTGTGCGCCCGCGCCAGGCGGAAGTACGCCCGGACATTGGAAGGGTCATGGCGCAGGGCCTCCAGGCAGTCCTTCTTGGCGCGGCCGTAGTTGGTCATCTGCGGCATGGGCATGTGCATTGGGGCGGGCGGGCGGGCGGGAGTGTGTCGGGGTGAGGAAGAGCGGGGCTGCGCGTGCAGGCAGGGATGTCCGCGGCAAAAGGGAAGAGCGACAGGGGGCTGGATGCGCATCGGGACTCGAGGAATATGCCTGGCCCGTATACACGCTTGCATGTGCGCCTGCGCACGAGGACGCAGCATGTATGAGCGAACACAGCATGTGTAGGCGGACACAGCATGTGTAGGCGGACACAGCATGTGTAGGCGGACACATATGCATACATGCATACATGCGTACATGCGTACATGCGTACATGCACACACATGCACGTACATGCACACACATGCACACACACACACACACACATGCACACACACGAAACAGTCACACATTCCCAAACGCACCTCCAGATGCACGGCCGCACGGTTGGTCAGGCAGATGGACGCCACCGCGGCCGGGACGCCCTCGGTCTCCAGGGCCTTGGTGTAGAACTCCAGCGCGGTGGCATACTTGGCCGAGCCGGCACGGAAGGCCTCATTGCCGCGGTCCTTGAAGTTGTTGGCCACCTCCTCCGGCGTGCCCTCATACAGCAGGGCCTGCAGGGCATCCAGCGCGGTGTTCCCCTCGGTCGAGCTCAGATGGCTGTTGGTCGAGCCGCCAGAGAAGGCCTCATCCGCCTTGCCGGCCGTCTGGCCGATGGAGGAGAGGTCCTCCTCGGTCATCAGCAGCGGCACGCTCCGGCGCACCTTCTCAAAGGCCTTGAGGATGTCCTCCTCCTCCTCCTCCTCCGCCGCCGCCGCCGGCTGCTGGTCCTCCTCCTTGGCGGGCTTGGACTCGGAGGCCGGCTTGGCGGCGGCGGCGGCGGCGGCGGCCTTCTCCTCGGAGATGGACATGGCCGACACGCCGGCGGCCATAGCCCCGGGCGAGATGATGGTATCCTCGATAATGTCCTCGGGCTTGGGAGAGGTCATGTCAAAAAAGCAGCGGCAGGGGCCCGACAGAAGGGGAAGGCAAAAGAAGAAGGGAGGGGGGGGGGAATGGGGAAATGTATGAAGGGACGGGGCAGTAGGGAGCAGGGATGCAGCAGCCGCCCGGGTGGGGCAGCCCCTCCGGCATCCGATCTCTTGAGGCCGCCAGCCCGCCACCGGCCGACATATGCTTACCCGGGCGACGCGCGATCTTCCGGCCCATGGCGCAGATCGCCCCGCGCCGCCTCTGTCCACCGCCGCAATCCGGGCGTGCGGGCCTCCCTCAAGCTCCTTCTGGCCCTCTTTGCCCCCCCCCCCCCCCCCCCCCGGGCCCCGGGTCAGCCTGGGCGAGCCCGTGCGATGCGGGCCCCCGCCCCGGGCAAATAGGCCGGACAACAGCGCGCCCGGGAAAAGGGCGACCCGCCCGCAGGCAGGCCGGCGATCCGCGCCAGGGCGGCGTGCGGCGGGACCTGGGCAGCATGGGTCCGGTCTTGTGATCATACACACCCACCCCGAGCTCCAGAATCCGCATGCTGGCTTGTCGTCTATTCACGTGCACGGGCCGTCGGTGGCTTTGCGGGCGGCGGCGGCCGCCTGGCGGCCCTAGTCCTGCGCCACGCCGGGCCACTCGGCTCCGGCGTCGTCCCAGGACTCATCCTCCGAGGCTTCGGTGCTGGCGGCAGGCCCTGGCAAGCCCGCGGGCACGGCGACCGGGTTGTCGGCCGACGGACTGGGGCCCGAGCCTGGGGCCGGAGCCCGGCCGCCGGCACCAGCCGCACCGGCCACCGCCTCCTTGGTATTCTCCAGCAGCAGCGCACGCATGGAGGGCAGCAGGTGCGGCGTGATGCCGGTGGCCCCGCTGGGCTGAAGCGGCTCCACGGAATTCCACACGCGGAACTCCGCCCGCTGGACCGGCTGCGCCTCGGGGTTGAGGACCGGCTGCACATCGCCATCCAGCGCGGCATCCTCGTTGTCATCGGACACAACCTCGCGACTGAAGAGGATCTGCATGTGTCGGGGGGAGTGTGGGGGGAATGTCCAGCATGAGTGTCGTGTGGGGGGCAGAGAGAGGGGGAGGCAGAGAGAGGGGGAGGCAGAGAGAGGGGGAGGCAGAGAGAGGGGGAGGCAGAGAAGGGCAGAGAAGGGCAGAGAAGGACAGAGAGAGGGGGAGGCAGAGAAGGACAGAGAAGGACAGAGAAGGACAGAGAAGGACAGAGAAGGACAGAGAAGGACAGAGAAGGACAGACAAGGACAGACAAGGACAGAGAAGGACAGACAAGGACAGACAAGGACAGACAAGGACAGACAAGGACAGAGAGGCAGACCGGTGGAAATCCCACGGCCAACGCACGCGTGTCTTCATGGCCGGGGCACCGGGGGCCAGCGGCCGGACGCTGGCTTCGCCCAGCTCGACCCGGCTCATGGCGGCCGAGGCGACAACAAAGCGGACGATGAAGAAATCCCCGAGCCCGAAGGCGGGGGCACTGTCGGACCCGGGCTCGGCCGTGGCCATGGCCGAGGCCACCGGGGCCGCGCCATCCGGCGCCGACCGCGACAGGAGACTCAGGCTCGGGGCAAAGTGGATGGAGCCCTGGAGGGCGGCTTCGCCGGCCTGGGGCCGACCCGACACCCCCGGCTCCAGGGGGAAGGGATGCGTGAGGTTCCACACCAGCATGGAGGCACCGCCCGGAGCCGGCGACAGCACCACCGACCCGTGGGAGGGAATGCAGTCGACCCGGGCGATGGGGGTGCTGGACACGGTCGCGGCGGCGGGGGGGGGGGGCGGGAAGGGGGCACCCAGCGTGAGCGGCGATCTGGCAGCAGGACCCCGGGCCCTGGCGCAGGGCGTAGATGCCTGTCCGAGGGCACGCGAGAGAGAGAGAGAGAGGGACGGAAAAAGAGCACCGGGGAGGGCGAGGGAGGCGGAGCAAAGCAGAGGGGCCGTTCGTACTTGCCGATGACCGGGATGAGCACCCGGCAGCTGTGGAGCCGGGCGCCAGACAGGCCCTGCAGGGCCTTGCTGTTGAACTTGATTTGCGCCATGAACCGGACGGCGGTGGGCCCAGCCCGCTGCAGAGCGCATGCGACGTCGCGTTGGCCCCGCCGCGGTCGGTCGGTCGGTCGGGGTGGGAGGGAAGGGGGCCTGTCAAAAAAAAAAAAAAAAGAAGCCCAAAGCCGGGGGAGGGGGGAAGCCCCGCATTCATGACTGCAACTATGGGCACACGCATGTGCCGAGGGAGCGGCAAGAGGGGGTGTGTGCAGAAAGAGAGAGGAGAGCAGACCGGGGGGAAGCCCGGCTCGGCCCGGCCACGCACGCTCATCTGGTAGAAGCCCAGGATCGGCAGGGCCGGCAGCTGAGCTGGCAGCTGGACGTGGTAGTGCGACAGCCGAGTCCAGTCGTCGCGGGTGGTGTCCTCCTCGGCCACGTGTGCTCTTCCGATCTGCGGCAAGAGGGGGTGTGTGCAGAAAGAGAGAGGAGAGCAGACCGGGGGGAAGCCCGGCTCGGCCCGGCCACGCACGCTCATCTGGTAGAAGCCCAGGATCGGCAGGGCCGGCAGCTGAGCTGGCAGCTGGACGTGGTAGTGCGACAGCCGAGTCCAGTCGTCGCGGGTGGTGTCCTCCTCGGCCAGGGCCGTGCCTGACCCGGCATCGCCGCTGACACTGAAGACAATGGTGCGCGAGGCGGCCCCGGCGCCGGCGCCGGCGCCTGGGCGGGAGTCGCCCCCGCCGGCGGCACTGGTCCCCTCATCGGCGGCCGTCACGCACCGCGAGTAGAGGGCGTCCCGCAGGTAGGCCACATTCCGCAGGATGAGGGTCACCTCGCAGGGGGGCGGCCGGGGGGCGGCCAGCCCGGCCGGCCGTGACTGCGAGCCCGGCGAGAACCGCACATAGATGGCCCCGAGATCGGAAGAGCACACGTGTCCCCTCATCGGCGGCCGTCACGCACCGCGAGTAGAGGGCGTCCCGCAGGTAGGCCACATTCCGCAGGATGAGGGTCACCTCGCAGGGGGGCGGCCGGGGGGCGGCCAGCCCGGCCGGCCGTGACTGCGAGCCCGGCGAGAACCGCACATAGATGGCCCCGCGGATGGCGTGCTCATCGGGCCGGTGCGGGCTGGCGTACAGATGCCCGCACACGCGCTCGCGAATGACGATCGTCAGATCCCACTCGGCATCCGGGGACTGCCCGGTGTTGGAGAGGCCCACATGCCGGAGGGCCAGCCAGCCGGGGGGCGAGGAGGGGCGGGG
>NW_009242974.1:656532-657489 GCF_000388065.1 Fonticula alba
GAATCGGGGGGCGGGGCGTGACGGAGCCACGCGGGCGCGGCCCTTCGGGGAAAGGGTCCACATACCTGGGGCGGCAGGGCAAAGCGGTTGAAAGCCAGGCCCAGGGCCGAGGACCCGATCAGTCGGCCGAAGGGAAGCGCCCGTGGCAGGGTTGTCCGCAGCCATAGCGACAGGCGTTCCTGGTGGGTGCCGAAGGAGGAGGCGGCGCTCTGCGGCCGGCGCAACCCGGAGCACCGTGCATGCGCGGGGCGGGGGCGGGAGGGGGGGGGCGCATCAGACTGAGGTCTATGCCAAGGGGGGGGGCGAAGGCGGAGAAGCGAGCCACGTCCGGGGCAGAAAGCCGGCGCACCTTGTCACGGGAGAAGCAGAGCGTCACATAGGACCGCAGGCTCCGGAGGAAGCCATGGGCCACCGAGATCTCCGGGCTGCGATTTGGCGGGGGAGGGGCGGGCGGGCGGGCGGGCGGGCAAGAGCCACGGGGCAACCGGGGTCAGTCGGGCGCACCGAGCAGGGGCCAGGGCAAGGGGGGGACAGGGGGCCCGGGGCAGGGGGCCGGGCGCCGGGCGCCGGACGCACTGGGCCAGCGAGTGATAGCTGTCCGCCTCGGCCGGGCTGGCGTAGAGGGGCAGCACGGCGAACACCCACTCAGACCCGGGGACCAGCAGGGCCGAGATGCCGACCACCGGCCCATAGAGGGTCGGCGTGCAGGTGGGAACCGGGGCCCCGGGCGGGGCCCACTGGGCGGCCGCCTGGCCGAGCAGCGTCCGGGACAGGGCCTCGGCCGTGGTGCATGCGGCCAGCTGCTTGAGCGCCGGGCCGGTGGGGCTGGCCGGGGCCGGCGGCAGCGGCCGCAGGATCTGGCTGTACACCGGCTCGCCGGACTCCCGGTCGACGATCCACACCGCGTGGATGTACGTCATGCTGTGCGGGTGTGTGTGGGAGGGGGGGAGGGGGGGG
>NW_009242974.1:657907-660407 GCF_000388065.1 Fonticula alba
GGGGGGGGGGGGGGCGCCGTGCGCCGTCGGGGCGCACCGTGGGATGGCAGGGCGGACGCGCGGACCAGGGCCGCGGCCGCCGGCGCGCCGCCAGCCAGCGCCTCGAAGCAGGCAGCCAGTGGCTCCAGGCAAGCGGGCAAGCCGGGCCCGGCGGGCTGGACCTCCTGGCCGGGAGGCCGCCGGCCGGGCGGGGACCCGGCTGCCATGGCGGTGGCGGCTTGGCGCGCGCGCCAGAGGCGCTCGATCTCCCGGCCGAACAGGTGCACACCGGGCGCGGGTCCCGGGCCGGGGGCACCGGTGATGGTGGTGATGACGGCGGCGCCGGGAGCAGCGGCGGCGCCGGGCACGGCCACATCCACGGCTGGGCTGGTGGCCGCCGGGCCGGCCCCGTCCAGCCCCAGCAGGAAGTCTACCAGGCCGCCGGGCAAGCCCAGCAGCAGGCCGGCCAGCTCTTCGGCCGAGGCCCCCGGGCCCAGGGCGCTCAGACTCCCGGCCCCGGGCAGGGCGGCCGTTTGCCGGAGGAGGCGCCCGAGCGCGGCGCGCTCGCGGGCCACCTCGGCCGCTGCCCGGTCGAGCGCGCCCTCCAGGCTGTCCAGCATGGCCAGCACCGGCTGCTCGGGGGCGGGGACCATCCTCCGGGACTGTGCGGCCCGGTCGTCGCCGTCGGACCAGGAGACGGGCATGGGGGCGGGGGAGGGGAGGGGGATGAGGGAAGACCGGCACACCAGCAGCGGCCAAGTGGCAAGGAAGCGTCAAACGTGAGAATGGTGGCTCCTGTCTTCCCGGCGGCCGCGGGGGCCCTTTTGTGGGCGTGCATGGTATGCGGGTGTGAGTGAGCGCGTGTGCGCGCGCGCGCGCGGAGGGGGCGCCGGGCCTCGGTTGGGGGGAGACCTCGCTCCCCAGGCCGGGTTGCCGCCCTCTCGCGCCGGTCTCGCCCGAAGGCCGGGCTGCCCCCGGCCGGCGGGATCTCTCTCTCCCTCTCTCTCTCTCTCCCTGCCGCGCGGCCGGGGGACGCGCTCATGTCTCCGTTGGCAGCTGGGCCTGGGCTCGGGCCAGGAACTGGCCCAGCGGCAGGAAGCACTGCGGCCAGGCGGCCCGGATGGCGAGGTCCGGGTGGGCGCAGGCGCCGGCGGCCGCCAGCCCGGCGCACCGGCGCACGCACCGCTCCAGTGCGCCGAGCTCCTCGGCCAGGCCCCCGGGCAGCAGCCCGGCATACTGGATCTTGTGCCGGCAGTCGGTCCAGGCACAGGCGCGGATCTCGCTGCAGGCGGCCAGCTGGCAGGGGATGGCCACCCCCGGGGAGGGGCCCCCGGGCCCGGGGACATCGGCCTCCCGGGCCGGCAGCACCGCTCGCGCGTCGAACACATGGACCGCCTCATGGCGCAGGGCCTCCAGCACGTCGGCTCGGGTGCGCAGGTGCCCGGGCCGGAGCTCGATGCGCACGTGCAGCCGGGCCCCGGCCGCACCGCCCGGCGAATGGGGCCCCAGCGCGAAGGTGGAAAGGGCCCGCGCGTGGGTGGCCGAAGCGAAGCCGGCGGCCGGGGGCTCCGTCGTGGCGCCCTCCTCGCGGCCCGGCGGCCGGCAGCTCAGGCTGATGCCCACATCGGGCAGGATGCCCTGCGGCTGGTGGAGGAAGGCGGCCAGGTGCGAGTCGTGGACCAGGAGCCCGGCCAGCGCGGCGTCCGGCCCGGGGGGCGCCCCGGCGGGGGGGGCCTGTTCGAATTCCCGGAACAGCTGGCGCAGGTGCTCCTCGCACGCCTCGGGGGTCATCTGCCGAGAGGGCCCTGTGTAGGCTGCGGGCCTGCTCGCGCGCGCGGCAGTGGGAGAGAGGTGGAGAGGGAGAGAGGTGGAGAGGGGCGCGGTGGAGAGGGAGAGAGGTGGAGAGGGGCGAGGGGTGAGGGCCAGGGGCACGGATCGGGTGTGGGGCATGACGAAGGGCAAGAGGTTTGTTTGGTGCGCTGTCGCACATGTGTGCCGAGTCCCCCCCCCCCCCCCTCTCGCCCCTCTCCAGGACGAGAGGATGCGTGCACGGAGGCGGGAGCGGCCCCGGGCGGCCAGTTGTGGGTGTGGCTGGGCCTGCATCGTTGGCACCATTCATCACCGTATATCTGACGGCATCACGCGACGCATCACGCGACGCATCACCCGATGTCGGGCGTTGTGGGTTTCGCACGGGCCCAAGGCCGGCGCCAGATTCGCCCGGTCCGCCCGGTCCGCCCGGCCCTCATGAAGACAGGGCCGAGAGGGGACGCGCGGTCGTGCCCAGGCGCGGCGACGGGGACCACCGGCGCGGGGTGGAACGCGTTGGCGCGGCGACATGGCCTCTCGGCCCGTGGGACCTCCCTTCCCCGGGCGCTCGAGAAGCAACCGCCCCCGGCGCAGGGGGCGGTTTCCGAAGCCCCCCGCTCTCGGGCATTATGGGGGCTCCCCCTGCGCGAAGAGCAGGCGGCCCTGCCTGGAAATTCAGGGTGCGGGGCAGGGAGACGGGCGCTTCTCGGTG
>NW_009242974.1:664946-665677 GCF_000388065.1 Fonticula alba
GTCAAGGTCATCTGGGTGCCACGTTTCTCGCTCCGGAAACGTCCTCACTTGACTAGCCAAGAGTCCCCCCTCCCCCCCTTTTGCCTTTCATGGTACGCTGCGGGCCTCTCCGTGACACCCCCCCGCCGCCGCCGCCGCCGCCGCCGCGCCCTGCACTTGCGCACGCACACACGCACGCACGCCGAAACACACTAAACCCCCGCCGCCGCCCACCCTACACACACACACACACACACACAGTCCGCGCAGTGCCTCGAGTGTGCTCGTTCTTCGATCCCCTCGAGCTAGCGCCCCCCGTGTGCTTTTCGGAGGCAGATCCTTTCCGGTCACCCCTCCCCCCCCCCTTCTCGCCACTTTCCGTGGATCAGCTCTTGCAGAGCCACCCTCCCCGTCACAAGGCGGTGGTAGAGGTCGTGGCGGCGGCCAAACGGGCCGACCCCCTTCCCTTTCCACCCCACCCTTAGCTTTTATCTCGGAAAAAGCAAGATCCGGCCCTCGCCCACTCCACCCCCCCCCCCCCCCGCGCAGGCCATCTTTTCTGAGCTAATCGCTATCTTAGAGTGGTTTTTTTCGCTGTTTCGACAGAGTGCATCCCTCCCGCCCTCCTGTCCCCACCCCTCTTGGACCTTCCATCCAGAACAGCCCCCCGTGTGAGTGAGTCCCACCCCGTGTGAACCCTCTCGCCACAGCAACAGAGCGCCCCTTTTCCCGTGCACGCGAGCCCCCCCCCC
>NW_009242974.1:666062-667907 GCF_000388065.1 Fonticula alba
CCCCCCCCCCCCGTTCCCCGTTCCCCGTTCCCCGTTCCCCCACGGCTGCCGGTGATCCCACCGAAATAGCGCGCACCAGAAAGAGAGCCCCCCGACGCAGTATAGTAGCAGTATAGCCCACCGCCCGCCCTCTCGAGATCTCGGACCCCCCCGCCTCCCGATGGATTTTCTTCCCGATAAGTACCTGCGCGAGCTGCGTCCCGATCGCCCAACATGGCCACTTTCCTCCACCCCCACCACGGCCCCGTCACACCTGGGCGCCAGTCCGCCGGGCTCCTCCTCCTCCTACCAGTCGGCGGACCATGCCAGGTCGCCTCTCCTGGCACGCTCGTCGATGAGCTCTTCTTCATCGACGGATGCCACTGAGTCGGGCTCGGACCCCCGGCCCCCGGGCTCCTACTCCCCCCTCCCTCCCCAACACCACCACGCGCCGCTGGCCGGCGGCCCGCCGGCCTCCGACACGGCATACCTGTCCTCCTCCTATGCCTCGGGCAGCTCGTCCGCCTGCTCGATCGGCGGGGGCCCGGGCGGCGGCTTCTCCGACCTGTCGTCGGATGGCGTGCCGACCGCCCCCAACAGCGGCCACGCCTCGCCCGCGGCGCACCTGTCCTCTCCCTATGACCGGGACCCGGGGCTGGCCGCTCTGGCTGGCGCCTCGCCGGCGCACTCGCCCCAGGTGACCGCCACCGACAGCGACGACCTGGACGATCTGGACCTCGGCTCGCATGATGTCCTGTCGCCGGAATCGCCGCTCCTGGCATCGGACACCGATGCCCTGAAGCAGCGCCCGGTGCACCTGCTCAACCAGCCGGACCCTCATCTGGAGGGCATGCTGACGGCCGGGGCCGCCCTCGGCAGCGGGGTGGCCGGCACACAGGCCGCCGCCGCCGCCTCCTCCTCCTCGCGCGGAGGCGGCGCCAAGAAGCGCAAGTCCGGCGGCGCCCCCGGGCCCGGCGGCGGCGGGGCCAAGGCCCCGCGCAAGGGCAAAAAACTCGGCCCCACCGGCAAGGACCCCAGCAAGGACCCGGGCAAGAGCCCCCCCGCCGATGACGAGGACGACGAGGATGTCGATGAGGATGCCGCCATCCTCACCATCCAGGAGGCCGTCTTCCTGGTGTTCTCCTTCTGGCGCGCGGTGGCCTTCTGGGCCTCCATCATCCTGACGGCCGGCATTGCCGGGCTCTACTTCTACTGGTTCCCCCGCGAGGCGGCCCTCTTCCGCTACCGGGCCGTGCCCTTTGACAGCCTGGAGGCGGACTTCGTGGTCATCACGGCCAAGTCCGACAAGAAGATCTTCCTCACTCGCCTTGAGGGTCTCAACCCCTCGGCTTTGGTTGACGGTGCGTGCTGTGGCCAGCTTTCCGGTTCCGCCCCCCCCCCCCCCAGGGGGTGGGTTAGGGCGAGGTCTCACGTGAACGCGCCTTGGCCCACACATCATGCTCACATAGCCACATGTGCCTGGGCGCCGCCCTTTGTTGCTGTACGCACGGACCCCCTGTGTGTGTGTGTGTGTGTGTCCCCCTCCGCGCCCCCCCCCCCCCCCCCCCCCGCGTAAGGGGGCTCCGAGAGAGCCCCCCGCCCCGCCGCGGCCGGGAGCGCACATGGCCGGGGCAGGCACGCCCCCGCGCACGCGCGCCCGTGAACACCCCCGCTCCCAGGGCGGCTCGTCTGCCCCCCAGGCCGTCCGAGTGTGTGCCCGAGTGTGTGCCCCACCGCGGCCTCTCCACCGTACAGGGGCAGGAAGGGAGAGGCCGCCCAACTCCAGCCTTTGATGAGGAAAAGCTCTCGCCCGAGGCACTTCTCTCTGGTGAGGGGAAGATCTTTGACATTGCTGTGCGTCCCCCC
>NW_009242974.1:667917-673730 GCF_000388065.1 Fonticula alba
AGATCTTTGACATTGCTGTGCGTCCCCCCCCCCCCCCCCGCCCCCCCCCCCCCCCCCTGCCCCCCCCCTCTGCTCCCCCCCCCCCCCCCCCCCCCCCCCCCCCAATGCGTGTGTGTACGCGCGCGTAGGCTGGCAGGCGGTCTGGGATCTGCGGCGCTTCTGCGCCAGCCCGGACACCCATCCGGCCGTGTCGTTTGCCGCCCTGCCCCGGTCCTTCGTCTGGCGCTACGAGCGCTTCTGGTTCATCCCCTCGGCCAACCACTGGGCCCGGTGCGGGTTCGTCGCCGACACCGGGCTCGGCCCCGTGTCCCAGGCCCTGGCCGAGCAGGCGCGCGCCGGCGTCGTCACCGGCGACCCGAGCCGCACCTCGGCCGGTGACATTCACCGGGTGGCCGCTCGGCGCCTGGCGGACCTCGGCTCGGCCGAGTCGGTGGAGCTGGCCCCGCTGCCGGCGCTGACCCCCTGCGAGTCGGCCGCCGGCATGTCGCCCATCGGGGCGGCCACCTCGTCGGACATGCTGCTGGAGCGGCTGTTTGCCTCGTGCTCGGCCTCCCTGCCGGAGGACCTGACCCAGCGCGCGGCCCTCCTGTCGACCCTGCGCGACTTGGTGTACGGTCGGAATGAGCTGCGCGTCCTGTCGGAGCCCCTCTGGTCGCTCTTCATGTCGGAGCTGCTCCAGCCGTTCTTCGTCTTCCAGCTGTTCAGTATCATTGTGTGGTACACACAGGTGCGCCATGTGTGGACACCCCCCTGCGCGGGGCATCAGTTGCCTGGAGGGGGGGTTCATCTGTCCTCCTCCCTTCCTGCTTGCTCCTCCGCGCTGGGGGGTCTCGCCGCTCGTCAGTCTGCCCTTACGCGCCCCGGTGGAGACACACATACTCACACACGCACACGCACACGCACACGCACACGCACACGCACACACACACGCACACACACACGCACACACACACACACACACAGCTGTACACCTCGTACGCCACCATCATTGCCATCCTCACGCTCATCGGTATCGCGCGCAACACCTACACGCGTCGGGCCAACCTGCTGGCCGTCGAGCGGATGGTCTGCACCGAGTCCACCGTGCAATACATGCGCGGTGGTGTGTCCTTCGCGGCGGTCAGCACCGACCCCCCGGCCGATGGCAGCAAGCCCGGCACGCCCCGGGCCACCACCGGGGCCCCGGGGCCGGTGCTGCAATTTGAGCGCGTGGCCGACAGCTCCGGGCGCCTGGTCCCCGGTGATGTGGTCATCCTGGAGCCGGGCATGGTCCTGCCATGCGACATCGTCCTGCTGGCCGGCCACTGCATGGTCAACGAGGCCATGCTCACCGGCGAGAGTATGCCCATGTTGAAGACCTCGCTGGAGCTGGACCCCGAGGGCCGGGCCTCCTTCGACCCATCGTCCTCCGGGGCTGGCGGTCGGCGGATTCTCTTTGCCGGCACGCGGGTGCTGCAGGCCCGGGGGTCGGCCGCTCCGCCGCCCGGGGCGCTGCACCCCCCGGGGGTGGCCCCCTCGCAGGCCAGCATCTCCAGCGTGTGGTCCTTCAGCTCGGAGGTGGGCAGCGAGCCCGGGGCTCCGCCGGCGCTGCCGCCCTGCGGCATGGTCCTGCGCACGGGCTTCTCCACCGAGCAGGGCCGCATGGTGCGGGCCATCCTCTTCCCGAAGCCCTCCAAGTTCGACTTCACCTCGCAAACGTACCGCTTCATGTGGCTGCTCTTTGCCGGGCTGGTGCTCGGGTGTGTGGCCCAGGTGGCCATCTACATCCGCCATGGCGAGCACATTGGCAAGATCATCGCCGATTGCCTGAACTTGGTGACCATCGCCGTGCCGCCGACCCTGCCGCTGGCCTTGACCTTCGGCATTGCGGCGTCCTACTCGCGCCTGCAAGCCCGGCACCTGTACTGCACCAACACCGATCGCATTGCGGCCGCCGGCCGCGTCAACTGCCTGGCCTTCGACAAGACCGGCACCCTGACCGAGGATGGCCTGACGCTGCGCGGCGTGTGCGGCGTCATGCCGGAGGCCGGCGATGCCGCCGCGTCGGCCCCGAGCCACCGGCAGCCGCTGGTCATGGCCCCCCTGTCGTCGAACCTCAATGACCTGATGGCCGGCGCGCAGGCGGCCGCCGAGGCGGTGGCCGCGGCCAACGGCGCCAGCCATGGCAGCCGCCACGCCCAGCAGCAGCAGCAGCAGGAGGACCTGCTGCTCCCGCGGGTGGCCTCGTCGCTCAGCGGCCTGGCTCTGTCGCACACGCTGGTGGCCTGCCACTCGGTGGCCCACTTGGAGGAAGATCCGGATGTGCCCTCGGGCGCGGTGCCGGTGCCGTCATCGTCGGCGGCCATCGCCGCCGCGGCCGCGCGCTCTCGCTCCAACACCCGCGCCTCGGGCATCTTCAACAGCAACAATGCCGTGGAGCCGGCCCCGGCGCCGGCCCCGCCACGCCTGATCGGCGACCCGCTGGAGGTGGCCATCTTCGAGCGGTCCGGCTGGCAGATGCTCACCCGGCCGGATGAGGTGCCCTCGGCGGGGCCCTCCGCCGGGAACCGGGCCACCTCGTCGCCCGGGGCCGCGGCCTTCCTGGCCGCCGGGGTTCTGGATGCCGGTGGCTACCAGCAGCAGTCGGCCTGCTCGTACATCATGAGCAGCAACCATGGCGGGTCCCCCGGGCCCGGGGGGGGCGCCATCGGGTCTTCCTCCCTCGGTGTGTACAATTGCCCGACGCTCATTTGGCAGCACCCGATGCTGCCGAATGTGGCAGAGACGGTCTTCCTGCCGCCGGCTCCGGCCATGCCGGAGTACCCCCCCTCCGGCCGGCCATCCATCAGCGAGTACTTCTCGGACTTCGGGGCCGACAATGTCGGCGACCTGGCTGCCGACGATGCTGCTACGGCGGCCAGCGTGCCGAATGCCCTGGCGGTCTTGCGCCGGTTCGAGTTCGATCCCGATCTCCGGCGCATGTCGTCCATCATCCTGGACATTCCGCTGGGTGGTGGGGTCGCCACCGGGGGGGATCCGGCCGACCGGACCTCCATCCCGCGGCTGCTGGTGAAGGGTGCGCCGGAAACCCTGCGGGCCCTCTGCCGGCCGGAGACCATTCCTCGCGACTTTGAGGCATCGCTGGCGTCGCTGGCGTCGCAGGGGTACCGGGTGCTGGCGGCCGCGTGGCGGCCGTTGGATGACCCGGCCGAGGCCGAGGCCGCCATCAAGGGCGGCCTGGCCGATGCCGATCGCGCGCGCCTCGAATGTGGCCTGCTCTTTTGCGGCCTGCTGGTGTTGGAGAACCGGCTGAAGCGCGAAACCGTGGCCCACCTGGAGGCCTACTCGCGGGCCGGCATGCGGCTGATGATGGTCACCGGGGACAATGCCCTGACGGCGGTGGCCGTGGCCCGGCGCTGTGGCCCGGGCTTCGTGCGCCCGGACCGGCAGTGCTTCATCCTCGATGTGGAGGGGGGCGATGGGGGCGAAACGTCGCACGGAGCCGGCGAAGCGCCTCGGCGCATTCTCATGACCGACTCCTCGGATGCCGACCGGGTGTTCGACCTGGACGACTTCCTGGCCCAGAGCGGCGAGCCGGTCTTCCGCCAGTACTCCGCCTCGATGACGCGCCTGGGGGGCTTCACCCCGGCGGCCGGACGCAAGTCGGCCCTGGGCGCCATGCTGCCCAGCAGCTTCGATGTGGATCTCTCGGTGACCGGGACCGCCTTCGCGGCGCTGGTGGCCCGGCACTTGGAGCTGGCGGCGCTGGCGGCCGCGGCCGAGGTGGCTTCGGTCGCGGCCGCGGCCTCCACCACCCCCTCGCTTTCGCGCATGTCCTCGCAATTTGACCTGTCCGGCTTGGCCGAGGGCGACACCGGGGAGCACCCGCTGCAGGGTGGCCTGGCGGCCCTTTCCCCGGATGCATGCCTGCAGCTGTTCGAGAAGCAGCTCCACAATGCGGATGCCCTGGTGCTCGATGATGATGATGATGATGATGATGATGATGAGGACGAGGGGGATCGCCCCGGTGGCCGCCGTGGCCCCCTGCCGAAAAGCCACAACCTGGTGGCGCACTACGGCCGGCCGGCCACGCCGCTGGAGCTGGTCCTCTCGCGGGCCGGCGTCTTTGCCCGGATGTCCCCGCAGCAGAAGCAGTCCCTGGTCCGGCGCTTGCAGGACCTGGGCCTGGTGGTGTGCATGACCGGCGATGGTGCCAATGACTCCGGGGCCTTGAAGGCCGCCGACGTGGGCATCAGCATCGCCAGCGCCCCCCCGGCCTCCGGGCCGATTGACGCGGACCCGGACCAGACGGACCCGGACCATGCGCACTCCGGCGGCCCGGGCACCGGGGCCTCGACCGGGGGCGATGTCGACCCGGAGGCCGCCCCTCCGGCGGCGCCGGAGGAGGCCACCGAGCCCACCGGCGCCTCGGCGGCCCCCTCCATCGCGGCGCCCTTCGCCACGCGGCTGCACCACATCGGCGCCGTGGCCACCGTCCTGTCGGAGGGCCGCAATGCCCTGGTGACCTCCTTCTCCCTGTTCAAGTTCATGTTCCTCTATGGGTTCGTGCAGTTTGTGGCGGTGCTCCTGCTGTATGTCAACCTGCTGGAGTTCGCCGATGTGCAGTACATCTTCGCGGATTTGGTGCTGGTGCTGGGGCTGGCGGCGGCCTTGCCGACGCTGCGGACCTCGCGCTCGGTCAGCCGGTCCCGGCCCCAGGGGGACCTGCTGACGCCGGCGGTCCTGCGCAGTGTCATCGGCCATGTGTTCATCCTGGTGGGCTTCCAGGTGCTTCAGTGGTGGTTCTACCGGACCCGAAACCACTATGTCATGCCGGACCCCCTGGACCCGGGGTACAGCCCCCTGCGCACGGAGGTCGGCTCGACGCTCTTCATGTTCTCGGCCTTCCAGTATCCCTCGGTGGCGGCGACCATGGCCCAGAGCTTCGGTGTCCACCGCGAGCGCGGCTTCCGCAGCCCCTGGTTCATGGTGTCGCTCATTGGCCTGATCGGGTGCTGCCTGGTGGTGACGCTGGTGGAGTCGGACTTCCTGGGGAACCTCTTCTCCCTGCGGTACACTCCGATCGGCTACCGGGTGAGCATCATCATCCTGGCGGCCTTCAACATGGCGGCGCACATCCTCTGGGAGCGCCTGGCCGTGCCCCGGCAATCGACCGAGCCCGAGCCGCTGTCCGACACCGACCACCTGATTGGCCTGCTGAATGTGCAGGCGCGCCAGGCGGCGGCGGCGGCGGCGGCTGCTGCTGCCGCGGCCGCGGCCGCGGCCCAGCTCGGCGACGATGGGCACTGCCCGACGGCCGACCCGTCGTCCTCGTATCCGCGTCTGCCCCGGCCCCCGGTGCCGGACTGGCGCCCGACCGTGGACCTCGGCCTGTCCAAGTGGTTCTTGCGCCGGCGTCACGAGCGCGACCCGACCGCCCCGACCGAGGTCAAGCTGCCGCAGTTTGCCCTGGACGCTCGTGTGGCCGACCAGGTGTTCACCCGCCGCCCGGCCCTGTCGTTCGGCTATTCGTCCATCAACTAGTTCGCCGCAGTGGCACTTGCGGCCGCTGCTGGCTGTGTGTGCGCGCGCTTGGCGGCGCCCATCCTCCGGTGAGATGTGGGGGCCCAGGTGGGGCGAGGAGGGGCAAGTGTTCCCGCCTTTTGTGTGGGCCGCGCCGCCCTCTCTTCTCTCCCTCTCCCCCGTGTGTTGGAAATACATTTTTTTATCACCGCAACAACCGGAGCACAGCGGGACCGGCGGCGAGGGGGCTGCGTATTGCGGGCAAGGGGCCACGGACGCATACACACGCACACACACAGAGGGGTGATCCC
>NW_009242974.1:673785-675749 GCF_000388065.1 Fonticula alba
TCGGTGTCTCGCGCGGCGCAATGAACTAGCACGCGCGGCGCACAGGCGCGCCCCAGGGGGCCCCGCCGCTCCGGGATTCAAAGGAGAAAGGGGGACGGGAAAAAAAACCAGAGGAGGGAGGACAGGGAGGGTGCGCGCGCATGGTACAACAAGTGTCGGGGAGGCCGGGGAAGGGGGGGGAGGGGGGAGACACACACACACGAAGGACGGAACACCGGGGGTGGCTGGAACGCGAAAGGGCAATGGGCAGAGAGAGAGAGAGAGAGAGAGAGAGAGGGAGAGAGAGAGAACGCGGCGCGAGGACACGACACAACGAGGAGCCGGCGGAGGGCCTTTTACTTGACCAGCGCCAGCAGGGCCTGGCGGTAGTGCCCGGAGGTGTCCGAGTGGATGGCGCTGGCCAGGGACCGGTTGTACAGGGCCTGGTAGGCGGCCTTGATCTCGCCCATGTCGATCTCGCAGCGGGACACGACGATGCGGATGAGGGTGCGGTCGTTGGTGCCGATGCCCTTCATGGACTTGTGGAGCTGCTCGGCGAAGAAGGCCGCCCGGCTGCACACCGACCGGACGATGGTCAGCATGGCGCGGCGGATGTCGCCGCTGAACTCGCGCTCAATGGCCCGCTCAATGGTGGACCCCTTGGCCACGGTGGAGTAGTAGGCGAAGGTGGCGTGCAGCTGGGGGAAGGAGCGCTGGCAGAGGATCTTGTTGAACATCGACTCGTCGGTGCCCCAGCGCCCCTCGCCGGCGCGGTACAGCTCCATGGCATCGGAGTAGGCCAGGTGGAAGTCCGGCGAGTGGTTCTCCGAGCGGTTGCCCTGGACCAGGGACACCAGCAGGCGCTTGAAGGAGAAGCTGGTCTCGCTGGCGATGACGCGCTCGAGGTCCTTGTTGTACTCTGTTGAGCAGGCGGGGCGGGGCGGGGCGGGGCGGCGAAACATCCGGGCGTCAGAGCGAGGCGGCAGGGAGGGGGAGGGGGAAAAAAAAAGCCCCGAAGGGGCAAGAGCAGGCAGGCGCGAAGACAGCAGCGAGCGGCCCATGGGCGGACGCACTGCGGTAGTAGGCGTCGCGGATCATGTGGATCTCCGGGTTGGAACGGGTGCACAGGATCTCGATGAGGCAGCTCTCATCGGTGCCGGCCCCGCGCATGGCCTTGTGCAGGCAGGCGGCGTCGTACTCGGCCAGGGAGCGGAAGCGCGCGCGGACGACCTTGCGGAAGTTGCCGGACAGCTCGGACTTCAGGTCCTTCATGAGGTCGCGGCCGAAGATGGTCTTGAAGGCCAGGGTGATCTGCTGGAGCTGCACCGTCGAGTGGGAGCTCATCACATGGATGACGGTCTTCTCATCGGTGCCGATGCCCTTCATGGCCCGGCGCAGGATCTCCGCCTGCTGGTTGGGGTTGAACTGCGGCGAGGGGTAGACGGTGGCCGTGCCGCCGATGACATACGGCACGTAGGACACCAGGGTCGGGAAGCCGCCCACCTGCGAGGTGTGGGTCCCGAGCGGCATGCCCGGCGGGGCCGCGGCAATCGGCGCCGGCGCGTGGTGGATCACCTGCGCCGGGGGCGACGCCGGGTAGGCATTGTACCCGGGCGAGGCGCCGCCGCCCATGGACGGGTACAGGCTAGCGGTGGAGGGGGCCGAGGAGAGGGGGTACTATCGGGGCAAGTGGCCCGGCCAGCCGCAGGGGGGCGAGGGGGGGCGGGGGAGGGTTAGCATGGGCGCCAGCAGCAGCAGCAGCAGCAGCAGCAAGAAGAAGGCACGGGGAGAAGTCGGAACACCGAGGCCAGGAGGAACACGCACAGGGCTCGGGGCCGAGGGGACCGGAGCGAAGCCCATCTGGCTGCCATGGTGCACGCCGGCGCCGAGGCCCGGGGCCGGGGGATAGCCCGGGGCCGGGGCACCGTAGCCGCCCGGGGCCGAGGGGTAGCCGCCGGGAGCCGGGGCACCGTAGCCGCCCGGGG
>NW_009242974.1:676614-678695 GCF_000388065.1 Fonticula alba
GCCCCCGCCCCCGCCCCCCGGGGGGCGGGGGGGGGAAACGGCCACTGACAGGGGCCCGGAGGCCAACAGCCAGTGGGCTCCGGCGCAGGCGCGCTCGCCCAGGCCATTGGCATCTCTCGCGCGGGCGCGCAAACGCGCGAACACGCGCTCCGCGGAAGAGGCCCCTGCTTGGTTGTCAGCCGCTGCCGCCGCGGCGGCCGCAGCCCTGCCGGCCGGTCTCCATAGGCCCGCCGCGGCGTGTGCCTCCGCCTCCCCGCGGCCGTTTGTCGTCCCCTTTCCTGGCCCTCCCCGGGGGATGGATGCCACACGCACGCACGCACCCCCAAACACACACGCACACGCAGGCACACAAGCGCAAACACGCGCATGCCGACCCTGGGGCGGGGGAACGGTGCCGCCCAATCTACACCATCAGATCTGCGCGGGGGGCGGGCGCACCTCTCGGATCGGGCCAGACCAAGGCCCAGGGAGCACACCATCCGGCGGAAGTCGCGGGGGAAATGCCGCCGGAAAACGCCCACACACATTCCCCTGCCATCTCCCCGGCCGCCGGTTGTCCGCCCCCCCCACCCCCGGGGCGCGGGCAGGATGAGGGGCACCGAGCGGATGAGGAGACACGGCCGCGAGGGGAGAAGACGCCGGAGGGGCCTTTTCTTCTTTTCCATTTTCCCGGCCAACGCATGAACACCGTGCCACGTCCACCGCGCCGGGTGTCTGTGTGTCTGTGTCCCAATCCGGTAAGGGCCACAGACACACACACACACACACACACGGCCCGCCAGCCAGCCCGCCCGGGGCCGCACACCGCGGGGGCCAGGGAAAAGCAGGGGCAGCCACGGAACCCACTTTGCCCCGCGACCATGTGCCCCCCCCCCCGTCCCGTCCCGTGTCTACGAGGAGGACAATGCGTCAGCCCGGAGGGCTATTTTCTTGTGAATAAAAACCCCGCCAAAAAGCCTCCTTCACCGGGCCTCCCCTGGGGGGGGGGGGGGGGCGGACCAGGCGGCCCGCCTGCCTCAGCTGCGTAGGCGCTCCCTGCAAGACGACGTTTCGAGTGGGCGCCTAAATTGCACCCACAGGGGCCCCCGCTCCCGCCCTGCCCTCCCAGAACACCCCGCCCACGCTTATGCCCTCCCTGCTGCATGCTTACCGCCGGCCGTCCCCGGGCCATGCGCCCGTGGCCGACAGCCTGGCCACCCCGAATGTGTACCATTCGGGCAACTGTGCGCGCCGCGGGCGCCGGCCGCCCGCCCGCAGCCGGGTCCCACCCCCCGTCGCGCCGCGTGCCGTGGGGACCGGAGGCGGGGGGGGGGGGGGGGGAGGGGCGCACGCACGCACACATACGGGCGTAGGGGCGCGCCGGCCGAGACGTTCTTCTTACCGCCCCCAGGCCCCGAACATGTTCCCAGAGCGCTCTTTGCCCTTTTCAATGCGACCATGGAGCTCGGACACTTCTTTGCGTCTGCCCGCCCCCGCTCTCCCACGACTACCCCCTACCCCCTTCCGGATGCTGGACTTGCCCTGGGGTGCTTGCCGACAATGCACTCCAGCATGGGCGTTCTGCCGCGAGGGCCGAATCACGCGATGGGATATCATGCACGCCGCCAGATCAGCCGACCTGCTGCCGATCCGCCTTGTCATGGTTCACTCCCACGGAGGGACCGACCCCGGCGAGCGCCGGCGCGCGCCCGGGGACGAGGGAGCGGCGGAGATGTGCCGGCGCCCGACCCGCCCCCGGCGACGAGAGGGCGAGGGAGGGGGCAACGCATGTCGGTTGGTAGTTCTCCTCCTCGCCATGAGAAGAGATCCCGGCCCCCGGTCCGGGGGCCAGGCGACCGTTGCTCCACCCTCTCCCTCTCCTCCTCCCCTCTCCCCTCTCCCCTGTCCCCTGTCCCTCGCCCGCCCTCCGTCTCTTCCCTCGCCGCCTGCGCGCCACGCCCGCCTCGCTGCAGATCCCTCCACCCCCTCACCTGCCTTGTCCGCCGCGCTGTGGCTAGATCGCTCGGCCTCCAGCCCCTGCCCGCGGTTCCCTCCTCCTCCCCCCCCCCCACCCACGGCCGCCGGGACCGCGAGTGGGGAGG
>NW_009242974.1:678705-679143 GCF_000388065.1 Fonticula alba
GGCGCGCCGCCACTCCCGCACCCGTCCGGCGGAGGGGGGGGGGAAGGAGTCGCATCACCTGAGGAGACCGCCGGCGCCCGGGTGCGGAACAAGGTCGGCCGGTGGAGGACTGGACGTGCCTCGTGCGGCTCAAATGACCGTGCCAGCGGGCGGGGCGGAAGGGTGAAAACCGCCGAAGGAGGGCCGACGCGGCCTAACCTTGCGACTTCTGGGCCCGCCACCCTCCCTCCTCGGCTACGTGGCCAGTCCCTCAGGGGGAGACGCGGGGGGGGGACTGGGGCAGGGAATCTCCCCGGCGCCCGGCGGAAGGGCGCTCTCCTTCCAGATGAGGAAAAAGCGTGGTCCCGGGGGCTGGAATGCTGCCGGGGCCAACACCACGCGCGCGCGCGTGCGCATGCGCCACACCGCCCGTCCTAACAGCGCGCAGGCCGCCCCCCC
>NW_009242974.1:681533-693159 GCF_000388065.1 Fonticula alba
CCCCCCCCCCCCTCCCTCTCGCCCCCTTCCCTGCGTCTCCTTCTCCAGTTCGGCAATGTCCTCTGGCCAGGTCCCCGGCGACGTGTACGGGTCGAATCCTCGGCCAGCCGGCGGGGCCTTTCCACCCCCGCCGCCGGGGGTCCCCTACGCCGCCGGGGTGGGCGCCTCGCACCTGGGCGTCTCGGCCCCGGGCAGTGACCCGTACATGCTGTCTCGCGGCCAGCCGGGCGCCGGGTTTGTGCCCGGCCCGGCGGCCGGCGGCCCGGCCGGCGCCTTCCCGCCCGTGGTCTACCCGGGCGGCATGCGCGCCGGCGGCGCCGGCATGGGCGGTGTTCCGGCCGGCCCACCGGCGCCCATCCTGCCCATGGGCGACGCGACCGCAGTTCACGGCCAAGTCCTCCCCCAGCACTTTGCCCTCGCGGCCCAGGGTGCGCGCAGTGTCGCCGTTTGTCCCGCTCGCCCCTTTGGCCCCGTGGCGACTGACGGAAAAAATGCCCGCATCTATCTGCACACACACACACACACGCACACACACACACACACACGCAGCTGGATATCGCTTCCATCCGCACATGCAGCCCCCGGCCCCGCATGCGGCCCCGCTCATGGGCGGCCACTTCCCGGTCATCCCCCCGGTGCCGGGGTTCCCCGGCGGAGGCATGCTCGGCCATGGGGCAGTAGATCCGGCGGCGGCGGCGGCTGCGGCGGCGGCGGCGGCGGCGGCTGCTGCGGCGGCTGCCGCCGCGGCCGCAGCCTCCTCCCCCCTGCCAAACCCGACGGATGGCTTTGGCGCCACTGGTGGTGCCGCGGCCGCGGCCGCCGCCGCCGCCACCGGGCCGCCGCCCACTCGGCCCCGGCCACGCCTCCGTGTCCTGGATGAGGATTATCACCGGTTCAGCGAGATCGGCAAGGGGACCTTCGGGTGCGGTGCCGCCACCCTCCTGCGCTTCGGCCACCGACCACGTCACACTGACAGCACGCCACCCGCCGCCCATCGCCCCCGCCCCACTGCCCCCGCCGCGCAGTGTTGTCCGGAGTGCGTACAACCGGCACACCGGCGAAATGGTTGCCATCAAGGAATTCGTCCCGGCCCACTACGACGATGGGGTGCGCCTTCGGGCAACACAGCCAGCCCCGCCCGCTGACGGGCCACCATTCGCCCGCCCCTCCCCCCTCTTTTCTTTTCCCGCCGTACCTGGCCCCGTACTCACGCCGTGTGTGCCTGCCGGCCATGTGTCGCCGCAGTTTTCCCAAACATCCATTCGCGAAATCAAGCTGCTCAAATCCCTGAACAATGTGCCTGGCGTCATCCGCCTCTTGGATGTCGCCATTCGGAGTAGTGCGCTCTCTCTCTCTCTCTCTATCCCTCTCTCGGGCCCATGTGCCGGCTCCGCGTCTCCTCTGGCTCTCCTTCTTCCCTCTCGCGCCTCCTCTGACCCCCCCGGCTCCACAGACAAGGACAGCACCGTGTGTCTGGTGCTCGAGTACATGGACTACGATCTGGCGGATTTGATCCAGTTCAGCGGCAACAAGTTCGAGCTGTCCGATTTGAAGTACTGGTCCAAGCAGCTGCTCGAGGTCATGGAGGCCCTGCACGGCCGGCGCATTCTCCACCGCGATATGAAGAGTACGTGCGGCCACCCTGTCCCCTCCCCCCCCCCTCCTCCTATCTCATGCGGTGGCGTGACACGGCGCCCAAACGCCGCCCTCCGCCTCCCGCCTCCCACGCTGACGCGCTCCCATCACCGCCCCCCTGCCGGCGTAGCCTCCAACATCCTCATCAACTCCCGGGGAGACCTGCGCCTGGCCGACTTCGGCCTGGCCCGCACCCAGCCCGTCGGCGATGCCAATGCCCAGCTCACCCCGACCGTGGTGACTTCCTGGTACCGGCCGCCGGAGCTGCTGCTCGGGGCCAAGCGCTACGACACGGCCGTCGACATGTGGGGCGTCGGGTGTGTCATTGGCGAGCTCTTCCTCCGGCAGCCGCTCTTCCGGACGAACCTCCACCGGGACCCGACGGCCCTCGAGCAGCTGGACGTCATCGTCAAGATGTGCGGCGTCCCCCAGCGCGAGGAGTGGAACTCCATCATGCACCTGGTGTCGTCGGAGGTGTGCCCCCACCAGGACCTGGCCCTGCCGATGTCGGCCCCGCTGTGGGTTCCGAAGTCCGTGGCCGGGGCCCTGGAGAGCAGCGGCCCGGCCGCCGCCGCCACGCACCCCTTCGCCGCCATCGCCACCACCTCCATCCAGTGGTCCTCCAACCGGGTGCTGCGAACCCTGCGCGAGAAGCTCGCCCTGCCGGACGACCATGTCCTGGCGCTCATTGATCAGATGTGCGCACGCCGCGCGCCCTTCGGCCACCCCCCGCCCCCCCGCCCTCCCTCTCCCTGCACATGCCCGACATTGTCCCCCTTCACCTGCTGACGGTGCTCTCTCCCCTCTGCCCTGCTCTCGCCGCCCTGGCTTGCATCGCCGCTCGGCCCCGGTCGGGGGTCCCAGGCTTTGCTGGGACCCGGCCAAGCGGCTGAGCGCCTCCAAGGCCCTGCGGTCCAGCTGGTTCACCACCGAGCCGCTGCCCACCCAGCCCGGCAAGTACGCAATTCTTTCCTCTGGGGTCTCCCCCCCCTGCGGCCAGGGGCCCTCGCCCCGGCTCCTCTCTCTCTCTCTCTCCCCCCCCCCCTCCCTCCCTCTCCCTTCGCCACCTGACACCGACATGCCGCAATGTGTAGATTTGTCAATCAGTATACGACGCGACGGCGCGATGCGGCGGCTGCCGCGGCGAATCCCGCAGCCGCTGCCGCGGCCGCCGCCGTGGCGGCCGCCGCCGCTGGCGTGGTCCTTGCCCCGCAGCCGGGGATGGGTATGCCGGCGGCCGCCGCGGCCGCGGCCGCTGCCGCCGCCGCCGGCATCCCCCTGCCTGGGCACGTTCCCTTCTCCATGATTCCGCCTGTGGGCCACATGCTGCCGCACGCGCAGCAGGTCCCCTTCATGCAGGGTCATCGCCCTGGAGCCGGGCCCACCGCGGGCCAGATGCCGCCGAATGGTGCCACCGGGGGGCCCGGTGCCGGCGCCGGCCCTCCGACGGGTCTCCCCTTTGCCCCGTCTTCCAACGCCCACGCCGCTCGGCAGCCCGGTGCCCCCGGCCTG
The DNA here is from genome assembly GCF_000388065.1 of Fonticula alba. Classification (NCBI taxonomy): domain Eukaryota; order Rotosphaerida; family Fonticulaceae; genus Fonticula; species Fonticula alba. The sequence goes on from NW_009242974.1 coordinate 684,681, forward strand.
GGCGGCTATGCTACCCACTCCACCTCACAGCAGCTTCACCCGCACCAGCAGTCGGCGCACCAGCACCCACAGCACAACCCGGCCCAGCACCACCTCCACCAGCAGGCCCAGGCCCATGTCCAGGCCCATGTCCAAGCTCATGTCCAGGCCCAGCAGGCCCAGCTCCAGCAGCAGCTCCAGCTCCAGCAGCAGCAACTCCAGCTCCAGCAGGCCCAGTTCCAGCAACAGCTTCAAGAGCAGCAGGCCCAGCTCCAGCAGCAACTCCAACAGCAGCAGCAACAGCAACAGCAACAGCAGCAACAGCAGCAGCAGCAGCAGCAGCAGCAGCAGCACCAACAGCAGGCCCACGCGACTGCCATGCCGACATCCATCGCCGGAGGAGGGAGTAAGCTGCCGCGTCACCCGGCCCCGGGGCAGGTCCCGCACCCTCACCACGCGCGCCCGGTCGACGGCGGGCCGCGGTCCATCGCCTCCGGCTCGTCCGCCCCCAAGCCCACTTCGATTGCCGGGCCCGGGGGAGGGCCCATGGCCTGGGGCGGCGGGGTTGCCGGGCCGGGCCGCGGTCCCGGCGGCCAGCCCACGTCCCTGGCCCCGGCAAACAACTACCCGCCGCCAGACCGGCCACAGCTGGCGCGCGAAGTCTCCCGCAAGCGGGCTCTCGATGAGGTACGCACCGGCTCCCATGACGCTGGTCTTGATCCCCCCCCCCCCCCTCGCGCGCGCGCGCCTTATGATGCCCATGTCTCACCGGCCCCTCTCCTCCTCGCTGGTGCCTGTCTCGCCTGATGTCATGTGTGTGCGTGTGCGTGTGTGTGTGTGTGTGTGTCCACCGTAAATGCGCGTCCAGTCGAGCGAAAATTCCTCGCCCGCGAAGCAAACCTACCGGCGCCCGCAGTGACGATGACACCACATTGTTCGGCCGGGCCTGGGCGAAGGCCATACACACCTTTGCACTGCCTCTGCCTTCTTTTCCCCTTCCCAAAAATAGATACAATCCCCACCAGAAATACATGCCCTTTGCCGTGGCGGTGGGTGACATATGGACGGCTTTTTCTTGTTTTGAGGGTATTCCTGCTTCCGACACCTTTCCCTCCCTTCCTGCCTGCCGGAGAGAAGGGGGGCGGGGCGGGGGACAAGGAGGGGCTTACGGCGAGGGGAACCGCGGCTGGGAGTAGTCCGCACTGTGCGGGCGACTGGAGCTGCGCACCACAGGCGAAGCATCAGATGCAAGATCATGGCCGGGGTCGCTGCCCGTGGCCAGCAGCGGGTCATGGGTGTGCAGGGCCGCCGAGGAGCTCGGCGCGCGGCCGAAGAACCGATACCCCAAGCCGCGGCTTGGGGAGTCACGCTGCTTGCCGAGCTGGCCAGCACTCGACCCGGCCGGGGACTCGTCCAGCAGAGACTCGCGATCGTCCTCGCGCAGGTTGTGGCGGTCACGATGGGCCCGCCGGCGCCGGCGCCGCTGCAGCCGGCGGTTGATCACGGCCTCCGGCGGCCACTGGTGCTTCTGAGCATACGGGACCTCCGGGACTGAGGGGGGAAAGGCGCCCCCAGGGGGGGAGGGGGGGGGGGAGCGAGCAGCGACACAAATCCGGATGGGAGGAGGAGAGAAAAGGGAGGGGACGTGTCAGGAGAGGAAGGACACGCCTCTGGGCAGGGTGCGATGCGCGCCGTGCACGCACCGACATGGTCGAAGATCGTCTCGAAAGATATGCCCGCGTCCGGGGCATTTTGGTTGATCGGCAACAGCCAGAGCCACCACCGAGGGCCCATGACCGTTTTGACATTGGCCAAGGGCGACCGGCCAATTTGGGTCAGGTCATAGGGGAACTGCGCCTCCTGGAAGGAGATCTCCCCGGACCGGAGCATGCGGTCGGTGGCCATCTGGTCCAGCTCCTCGATGCCGGAGTAGTTGCCCCAGAGGCCCATCAGCTGCGATGCCAGCAGGAGGGACACGCACATGAGCGCCGTGACCGCCAGGACGAAGGTGTATGCGATGCTGGTCATCTGCCAGCCGGACATCTGCCCGCTGGCGGACTGCGACACCGGGTAATGGGTGAGAATTGGCTCGGGGAGAGGAAGAGAGAGGGCATTTCTTCGTGGCCTTTTCTGCCACGCTGCCCCGCACTGATCCCCTGTCGAGGATGAGGATGTAGTGGACAGGGAGGAAGAGAGAGGGAGAGGGAGAGAGAGGGAGAGGGAGAGGGAGAGAGAGGGAGAGAGGGAGAGAGAGGCAGAGAGAGGCAGAGAGAGGCAGAGAGAGGCACACGCACGATGCTGTTGAGGGCGGTGGCAGACGCCAGGTGCCGAGCCGCGCGGAAGCCACCGACAGTGGCCCGGCCGGTCAGCATCGTCCGATCGGCCAGTGTGGCCCGGCCGTCGAATTCCGTGACACTGGCGATGAAATAGTACGCCGCCAGGCGCAGGCAGGAGGCCACAATGTACACCGCCGAGGCAACGCATGTCCAGATGAGGAAGCGCACGAAGTCGGCGTGGTTGTGCGCGCCGACGCAGTTGCCGATCCACGGGCAATGGTGGTCAAATCGGAGGATGCATCGCTGGCAGTGCGAGCAATGCCGGGTCCGTGGCGGCCGGAAGATGCTACACCGATCGCAGAAGTTACTGCCGTTGGGGGCCGCCTCGTGGCAGTCATCATGCGGGGGGGCTGCCGCGGCCGAGGCCTGGGCGAAGCTGGCCGAGGTGGCCGGCGCGCCGGCCTGCAGAGGGCGCGTCTTGCCGGCCGCCGGCTCATGGTACCCGGTATAGGTGAGGAACTGGGCGCCGGCGGCACTGTCGGCGGGGTCGGGCTCTGGCGACTTGACGAGCTTGTCCGCGCCCCCGCCGGGGGGGATCTGCGCCGGCCGACGGAGAGGCAGGCAGACGGCAGGTCAGCGACAGGGGGAGGGCGGGTCAAGCTGCGCCGGGAGGAGGGACGGCCCCCGGCGTGTGCGTGCATATACGGAGGGCATGAGGAGGGGGAGCGAGGCAGGGAGGGAGCGAGGGAGGGAGGGAGCGAGGGAGGGAGGGCCAAGCGCACCCAGTTGACCGGGACGGCCCCCGGATCGCGCGTCGAGCAGATGACAAACGTGAGGGCACTCATGAGGCCGGTCACCGCGGCGGGCCACAGACACAGGTGCACCCCGAGCGAGGTGAAGATCGGCAGCAGGGTGTGCCCCGAGGGGAGGCCCCGCAGCGAGTCGCGCCAGGGAAGCAGCACGCCAAAGATCAGTGCCAAGATGACCGACACAATGACCAGGAAAGTGGTCAGGCGAAATGCCTGGCCCCAGAAAGACCGATGGATGTCCCGCCGTCCGTGGCCAGTGGACGAGGTCATGGCGGGGGGAGGAGGGCCAGCGGGCGCGCGAGCGAGAGATGGAGAGGGGGAGGGGGGAGGGGAGGGGAAAGGCCGAGCGGTGTGCGATTGAGGGGGGGGAGAGAGAGAGAGAGAGGGGGGGGGGGCTTCCACATTGGCCGTGTCTCCCTCAAGGGCAGGGAGAGGCGGGGTGGGGCGCTGCCAAAAAAAGAGAAAGACCGCCATCTCGCAGGAGTTCCCGAGGGGGCAATCATCGTCAAGCCGGCCCGGCTCGGTCGACGTCCCGGGCCCGGCGGGGAAAGGACTTGGGCCTGGCGCTGTGTTGAAAGGCGTCCATTGGCATGTGGGGGAAGTGGATTTGGGCTCGACAATGGGGCTGGACATCGTGCTCCTGTGGCTCAGTAGGTAGAGCGTGGGACTGTTAATCCCAAGGTCCGCGGTTCGATCCCGTGCGGGAGCGCGTCTCTCTCTTTTTGCTTTTCCGCCCCTGGCCGCGAAAGGCCGGGGGCCACCACCGCAGCAGGGGGAAGGGAGGGGCCCACCCAAACGTGTGTGTGTGTGTGTGTGTGTGCGCATGTATGGTTGCATCAAGGACAGGGATCTAGTTTACAGGTGAAGGGGGATGGGTGGTGGGCGCAGACACGGCCCCGGGGTGCGCTGTGCGCGAACTCGACCGGGCGCGAAATCAAAAGAGAAGAAGCAGGAGAGGAGAGCAGGGGTACACAGGAGAGTGTGATGCTGACACGAAGAGGAGGGGCTTGAAGGGGGAAGGAGGGGGAGGAGGTCGACGGACGCATGGGCGAGCACGGGGACACGGGCCGGGCAGGGGGAGGGGGGGAGAGGCAGGGGGAGGCGGACGCGGCCAGAAGGGGGGGAACAAAAGAAGAAAACGAGAGGACCCATCACTCCTTGGCATCGCCGACACCATCGGGGTTGATGGCGAAGACGGCCTCCCCCTCGGCCAGGCAGGGGCTGTCGAACACCTTGGCAATGCGGGTCTCCCCGCGGCCCTTGCGCAGGTAGAGGCGCGTGGTGGAGGCGTGGGCCATGATGTGGCCGCCGACCGGCTTCTTGGGATCGGCATTGAACATGGCCGCGCCGCCGTCCACCGAGGCGACCACCTGATTGGTGATGACGACGGCGATGCCGAACTCATCGGCCAGGCGCATGAGTGTCCGGAGGAAGCGAGCCAGGTGCATCTGCCGGGCGCTGAGCTCCCCGCGGCCGTGGTAGTCTGTCCGGTAGAGGTTGGTCGAGCTGTCGACGATCAGCAGGGCATAGCGGGTCTCAATCATCATGGCGCTGGCCTGCAGCAGCAGGGCCGTCTGGTGGTCGGAGTTGTAGGCCCGCGCGTAGGCCACATTGTCCAGGACCTCGGCTGGGTCCAGGCCGAAGCGCTCGGCCACGCCGACCAGGCGCTCCGGGCGGAAGGTCCCCTCGGTGTCGACGTACAGGCACTTGCCCTCGCCACCGCCCTGGGAGACGGGCAGCTGCACATGATGGGGGAGCACGTAGGCGGGGGGGGGAGGTGTGGAGGGTCCGCCGACCCGCCTCGCGCCATGTCCGCGCCCCCCCCCCCCTGCCCGCCCCGCCCCACCCCCCCCCCCCGCCACCCTAGTTTGTCGGTGTAGTACGAGAGATTGGGGCGGGGGGGGGGGGGGGGTCGCGGGGCCATCAGTACCGCATGACGGTCGGCCGGCGGGCGGATGTCCGGCGGAGAACCGACGTGCGCGACGGGCCGGCCGAGTCGCTGCTGCCGTCTAGAGAGGAAGCCAGGGCGGCCTGGATCTCCCGAACACGGGGACTGGCCTCCTCGGCAAGATGAATCTGAACAAGGCGGGGGCGGCCATCATCATGCGTGTACGCCGAGCAGTAGATCGACCGCCCGGGGTTGGTGTCGACCATGGTGACTAGCCGGACCCCGGGGAGCATGATCACCTGCACCAGGTCTCCAGTCGACAGGTACCGGACCTCGATGTGATGGTCACAGAAGGCCAGAATGAATGGGCTGGCATGGACTGTTTCCGGGAGACATGCGCGCACACGCGGGAGGCGCCCCGGCGCGGGTGGGAGAAAGGGTCGACGGTGGTATGAAAGAGCGTCAGATGGGGCAGGGGGAAGGAGAGAGGGAGGAAGAGTAGGTGGAGAGTGCATGTGCGTAAGACGTACCGAAGGACCGCGGCGCGCTGGCCCACCCAAGAACCAGGTCTCGGGAGAAGGTGCGCGTCTTCTGGTGGAGGAAGACACAGAACTCCCGGTAACATAGAATGTACTCATTGAGCTCGGCATTGGTGAAGACATCGCGCGGGGTGAGGTTCCGGATGGCGGACATCGTGTCATTCGGCGGGACCTGGTAGATGTCCGACACGTCGCCATCCTCGATGCGCACCAGGTCAATCGACCGGGGGGAAATGACACACAGGGCATCCGGCAGGAACTTCACCGAGGACGCCTCGCCCGAGAGGATGAACTTCTTGACACGCGACATGCGCCAGATGGTCTTGCCATCCTTCTGTGCACTGAAGGGCTTGTACAGCTTCAGCGACCGGCTGTGCGACAAGCTGGGTGCCTTGGCGAGAGCAACGAAATTGGTGCCGAGGGTCTGGCCACTGTGTGTCGGTGTGTGTCGGTGTGTGTCGGTGTGTGTCGGTGTGTGTCGGTGTGTGTCGGTGTGTGTCGGTGCATCGGTGTGTCGGTGCATCGGTGTGTCGGTGTGTCGGACGGACGTGAAAGGCAGGAGAAAGCCGAGGGTAGAGTGTCAGCGAGAGGACCACCGAGCGGAAGGGCCCTCTCCCCGGGAGGGGCGCGGGAGGAGAGGCCACCCAGGCAAAGCCAGCACGTACATCGAGAAGAACTGCGCCCGGTCGGACTTCTCCACCTTGTGAATGTGCTTTTCCGTGAGCACGGTGCTGGCCTTGGACAGGAGGTAGTCCATGGGGATGGTGGCCAGCAGGTTGTTGGCGCCGTAGATGAACAGCAGGAAGTTCTGCGGCGACATGACCGCCACCTGGCGGACATTCTCCAGGGCAATGGCATGGTGGAAGACCAGTGACCCGGAGGCCGCGTCGGCGGACCCATCCTTGCCCGAGGCGGCCTCCTCCTTGGAGATGAAGATGCCATGGTAGTTGCCGATGATGACATATGAGCCGGAGGCGTCGGTGAAGCGGCACGAGCAGGCAATGTCATCGATGCTGGTGGAGGGGTTCTTGGCCTTGGTCTGGGCCGAGGCGGCCACGTCATTGTTCGACAGAATCCGATGGGAGAAGGTGTGCGTGTGGGTGGTGATCCGGCCAATGCGCTCGCTGAGGATCTCCTTGAAGGACTTGCAATCATCAGGCGAGGAGAACTCCAGCGTATGGATGTCCGGCGCGCGGCCACTCACGAAGTACCAGGTGGACGACTCGTCCAGGGAGGCCTTCGACCGGGACATGCCGACCGAGCGCATGGTGGCGTGGTTCCGCCGGCGGGTGTTGGCCGAGGGGGTCTCCTGGGTCTGCGACCGGGCGCGCGCGCGCGCACACGCACACACACGCACACACACACACACACACAAATATGCGGCAGAGTGAGTATGGTGTGGATGGTGAAGTGGGCCGAGGGAGGCACACAAGCAGACGCAAGCAGGCGCCGAGGGGAGGGCAGCGAGCAAAAATAAGTATAAAAACGCACAGTCGACCCAAGCTGCAGGGCCAGGTGCAGGCCATCCATGTCGGCGGTGGGCTCAAGGGCGGTGAACTCGAAGGTCGAGGCAAAGCGCAAATCGTGGGTCACATTGTCGCCCTCGTTCTTGGGCTTGACAAGCAGGAAGCAATTGTCGAAGACCAAGACCTTCATGTTCTCCCGGCTCTCGGAGGTAGAGGAGAAACGGACTGGGAACTCGCACAGGAGCTCGCGGCGGATGTTGCGCAGATCAAGCCACTAGGCGCGGAAGGGAGGAGGGCGGGGGGGGGGGAGAGAGAGGGTGAGAAAGGGGATCCGAGGGGGCGAGGCGCAGGTAAGTAGATGAGCTGGACGAGTGGCGACATGCGCAAGGAAAGGCGCAAGCATGGCAAGATAAAGAAGCATACCTCGAAGCGGTTGACATTGCGGAGGCTCTGCTCGAAATCGAAGATCTCCGCCAGGCGGTTGGCATCCTGAGAGATCTTGGTAAACTGTGGGAGGAGGCGGGATGAGCATGGGAGGAGAGAGAGAGAGAGAGGTGGGTGAGTGTCAAGAGCACGTGAAGGCCGCATGGCAGGGACCCGGAAGAGAGAGAGAGAGAGAGAGAGAGAGAGAGAGAGCCGCCCAGCACATACAGTCTGATGCGCGGCCTTGAGATCGGGCATGTCCGGATGGTCGGCCGGCATGCCCTCCATGATGCGCTGAACAATCATGGGGTAGCGACCAAGCCGAGTCCGAGGGCGCGACAGGAAACTCTGCAGCGGCAGACGCTGGAAGACATGGAATTCCCGGGCCTTCTTCAGGTACGCCCGAATCATGGGATACGTGCTTTCGGCGGACTTGAGCGTGCTCAAGGAGAGGGTCTCGTTCGGGATGAATGACAGGTAGGAGTCGCGCATGTCGTCGGCGATGTCCTTCATGATGTCGCCAATGCGCGACACGACCGGATGCTCCTTCTGGCGCTTGAGCAGCGCGGCGCACAGCTTGGAGTTGACCGCCAGGATGCCCTCCCACGAGTCGAAGACCGCGTGGATGAAGCTCTCGCGCGTGGCAATGTCCTTGATGTAGATGTCGGTCTCGAATTCCTTGAGGAAGCCCTGTACACGTGGGCGTGGCGTGGCGTGGGAGGTGGGAAGGGGGGGGAGGGGGAGGGGGGAGGGGGCATTTGCGTGTGCACGGCGAAGAAGCGCCCACGATCCGAGACACGGGGACGATGCGCAAAGGCGGGAGGGGACATCGGTCAGAGGGAGGAAAGGGGGGGGGGGGGAGCCATGAGCATGTGCGCACCTCACACACGAAGTACAGATCGTTGACATACTGCGACTCGGTGCGGATCAGCTCATAGATGATCTCCTGGCGCTTGCGCTCATCCTTGCTGACCGACTCGTCCGAGAAGCCGATAGTCTCGCAGTAGGTCTTCCAGTACTCGATCTGTGTATGTGCATGGGAAGAAGATGGGCGCCAGCGAGGGAAGAAAGCCAGCGGGGGGGGGGGGGGGGGGCGGGG
>NW_009242974.1:693169-697021 GCF_000388065.1 Fonticula alba
CCGGACGGGAGGCGAGGCGGCGGGATTCGCACGCCGGAAGGAAGTCCCAGGGGGCTTGACGGGGGGCCCCGAGTCCAGCCCGAGATCGCCCCGGGTGGGCAGTCCTCTCCGCCCATCGGCATCTGGGGCGCCACAGGGCGGCGGGGCAGGACCAAGCAGGGGGACAAAAAAGAGGACAGCGCGGGGCCAGACACCGGGGCTGGGCCGCGGTGCATGCAGGCCAGAGGACCCCCCCCTGGGCGGGGGAACGGGGAAAGGGCAGTGGCGCCATGAGGCGGTGTGCCAAATTCATGGGCGCTGCCGGAAATCTGATCGCCGGGGACCGCCGCTGTGGCGCTACGGGAGTGTGCACACGTGCATTCCGCATGGTATCACGTTACAGATCAGCGGCTCGACACACGCCCGAGCGCATCGTTGCCTGAGCACACAGGGGGGGGGGGGGATAAGACCCGCTGCGTCCCCCCCCCCCCTCGCCGGCGGCGTGCTAGCCAGCCAGGGTGGTGGCGGCCTGGCGGCCTCCCGCCGGTGAGTGCGTCCGGATTTCCGGAATAAACAACCGCCCGGGGCGGGAAGTGGCCGGGGGTCCCGGTCTTCTCGGGCGGGGGCCGGGGGGGGGGGGGAAATTCACGGGCTTGAGCCTGGGCAAAGGACGCGGGGCGCCCGGGCTGACACGGGCGGTGGCCCGGCCGCCGGGGGCGCGCCAGGGCATCACTTCCTCCCACTCTCCCCCCGGGGGACCGACCAACTCCAGGGCCGAAATACCGCCACACCCGCAAGGCGTTAAAATCCTCATGTGCGTGGGGGGGGGGGGGGGGCCTGATCCACAATTATGAAGCCCCCCATCCCCTGCGCGGCTGTGCCCTGTCCCCTGCCGGGGAACTGCGCGAGGGGGTGGGCTGGGGCGTGAAAGGATGGACCAGCCAGACCGGTGTGCTCCCTGTGCTGGCTCTGGCGGGGAGGGCCGGGGCGCCCATCTGTCCCGAGTGCGCGGATGCGCTCGTTGACAGGGCCATTTTTCCTTCCGCCTCTTTGCCCACGTTGGGGGTCATGCCCGATGTGTTGGGCGCGGGAGGGGGGGGGGGAGGGGGGGGCGCCGGGGGGGCGGGTGCCGAGTGGGCACAGCCTCAGGCAGGGGCCAGGGGGGGGGGGGGGGGGGGGCCAGGGCCATTTGGCGGCCCACCGCGCGGCCCGGCCGACCCCCGGGAAGCGCTCACCCACACACCCCACAGGCGCGCCCCCACACTCGCCTCTCCCCTCCCCCCTTCTCCCCTCCCCCTCCTCAATCGACACAAGCAGCATGGACTCCATCCACAAGGGCTGGTTCAGCGAGCGCGGCGAGCTTTGGCCCGGTCAGGTGCGCATCCATGGCCCGGCATCCGCCCACCCATTTTCTCCCGCCCCCCTCCGCACATACCTAACACCATGCCTCCCCTTGCCGTGACCGCGTCGGGCCGCGCAGGCCCTCTCCCTCGAGATCGAGGAGGTCCTGCACGATGTCAAGAGCAAGTACCAGCACATCACCATCTACCAGACCAAGACCTGGGGTCGCATGATGACCATCGATGGCAACATCCAGGTATGTCCCTGTCGCCGGTTGACCCCCCCCCGCCCTGTCTCCCCTTGCCGCTGTTGTTTCCCCCCCCCCCCCCCCTCGCACCCCTCGCAGCCCAACACACGCACGCGCGCGCATTGACCCTCGAAATAGGTGACCGAGCGTGACGAGTTCTCCTACCAGGAGATGATGGCCCATGTGCCGATGTTCCTGCACCCCTCGCCCAAGCGCGTGCTGGTCATCGGCGGCGGCGATGGCGGCGTCCTGCGAGAGATCGTCAAGCACCCGGAGGTGGAGCAGGTGACCATCTGCGAGATTGACGACGTGGTGATCGACACCTGCAAGCGCTTCCTGCCCTCGCTGGCGTGCGGCTTTGACCACCCGAAGGTCCGCGTGGAGATCGGCGATGGGTTCCAGTTCCTGCGCAACCACCCGAACTCCTTCGACGTCATTGTCACCGATGCCCCGGACCCCATCGGCCCCGGGGTGTCGCTCTTCCAGCGGGACTTCTTCGCCCTGATCCACTCGGCCCTGCGTGAGGGCGGTGTCGTGTGCCAGCAGGCCGAGAGCATTTGGCTGGACCTGCCCCTGATCCGGGACATCGTCGGCTACTGCGCGGCCCTCTTCCCGGCCGTCAACTACGGCATTGTCCAGATCCCCACCTACCCGTGCGGGTCCATCGGCCTGCTGGTGTGCTCCAAGACCCCGGGGGCCGATGTGACGGTGGCCGCCCGCGCGCCGACCCCCGAGCAGCAGGCCCTCCTGCGCTACTACAACCACCCGGTCCACGCCGGTGCCTTTGCCATTCCGCAGTTTGCTCGCGTCGCTGTCGACGAGGCCATCGCCCATGGTCGCTCGGTCGGCACCGATGGCATCAAGGTGGCCGAGGAGAAGTCCTCCTGAGACGTGTCCCATCCGCCCGCCCCATTTGTCCCCCTTGGGGGGGGGCCTGCAGCCGCGCGGTGCCCATGATAAACCTCCTGTCTCTCTTGATTCGCGCGTTGATGGGCTTTTGGCTTGTCCGTATGCACTCTGGGGCGCTGCATCGCCGGAGGGCCGGGAGAGGAGAGGAACACAGACGGAAGCCAAGCGCGCTGGGGTATGCACTGGCATCCGCGTGCCAAGAGCCTAATGGCCATGGGGGGAAGGAGCGGGAGGGGGGGGGGGACAAGAACGCCTCCGGCGTAGCCCTTGGGGATGTTTGTCTCCACCCGCGGGCGAGACGCCCCCGCCCGCCGATTGGGGAAGGTGTTGGTTCGGATCCTGCGGGCCTTGGGTTGGCAGGATGATATTTAAGCCCATGAGTAGTGGTCCCTCCTAACCAACCATAGCTCAATTGGTAGAGCATCAGACTGTAGCGGTAACAAGCAATTATCTGAGGGTCGCTGGTTCGATTCCGGCTGGTTGGACTTCTTTTTGAACACCCCGCCGCTCACTTTTTCCGGGATGCCTGGGCCGCCTTTCCTTCTTTTTTTTTCCGCCCCTGTTCACCCGCTGCTTCCATTGCTTCGGAGGCGAGGCTTGTCGCCGGAGAATGGGAACCCGAGCACACACGCGTACCCACGCATGCACGCATGCACGCGTACACATACACGCCTGCACATGCACGCGCGCACGATACACTCGGTGAGGGAAGCAACGTCGCCAAGGCCCCACCTCTCGCGCTAGGCGCCTTCCCAGCACCACAGACCCGGTCACTGAAGCAAGGATACACACAGCAAGAGAGGGAGAGAGAGAGAGAGAGAGAGACCCACGTAGAAAGAGGGAGGTAGGACAAAAGGCATGCGTGTATATGTGTATATGTATGAATGCATCTACGCATGAACAGAAGGGGGTGGGAGAGAGGGAGAGGGGATAAGGGACACCCACATGCATGCACAAGAGAGGAAAGACGAGGAGTAGGAAGCGGAGGAGCATGAGGCGCGATGTCAACGTGTGGGGCAAATCACGGGGAAGGAAACAAGACAGGAAGGATGAACTGGGACCGGGAAGAGGAGAGGGAGCCGGCGCAGGAGGGGACAGGAGACTACCGAGGCTTGAGATGATGACAATGCCTCCTGACAGGCACACGGGGCCACACCTTGGCCCTGGCTTCGCCCCTCCCTCGGGCCCATTTTCTCGGCCTCCTGGGGTGCGCCTTTCTTAGCAGCCCCCTTCCTGTCCCAGAGTATGGGGGGGGGGGGAATGGGGGCTGCACGCGCATGCACATGCGCGCATGTCTGCGCCACATGCCGCCCAAGCGTCGCTACCCGCCCCCGCGCCATCGTGCCCTCTTGTGTACAACATACGGGGGGGGGGGG
>NW_009242974.1:701196-707637 GCF_000388065.1 Fonticula alba
GGGGGGGGGGGGGGGGGGGGGGGGGGGGGGGGGGGGGGGGGGGGGGGGGGGTGCCGGTGACAGGGAGCGAATGCTGGAGTGAGCGAGGGCGCGATCGACGGAGAAGCGCCGGGAAAAGAGGGGGAGGGGAAACGAAAGGGGAGAAAGGGCACGAAGGAACGCACGTCGGTGATAGAAACAGGGATGGTGGTCTCCACCTGCGAGGGCGGCCGAGGAGCCATCCCGACGTCGGAGGCGGCCGAGTCGCCGGCCGCCTCGGCGCCCCCGCCGGCTCCACTGTGCCCCAGCCGGACCGTGGTGCCGAAGCCCTATCCAGGTGCACGGACAGGAGGGACAATGGGGGGCAGGGGGGGGAGAGGTGAAGGAACAGAGAGAGAGAGAGGGGGGGGGAGGAAGGTCAGGGCCAACGGGAGGAAGAAGAAGAGAAAAAGAAAAACCCAGCAACAGAAGAGCCAAGCAGCAGGGATGGGGGGCATTTGAAAGACCACGCACCAGACCGCCGGTCGGGCCGAGGCTGGAGTTGAACGTGAAGTTGACCACGCAGGTGCGACTGTAGCAGGTGTGCGAGGAGGGGGTCCGCATGCCGGTCGAGGCCAGGGACAATGGGCGCGGGGTGTTCGGGTGCTTGGGCGACTCGGCGCTGCCGGGGGACGCGCTCGTGGGCTCGGAGGAGTTGCTTAGCAGGTCGCGCATCGTGCGCTGACACATCGGCGAGTAGCAGCAGGCCGAGTGGTTGAGGATGCCGCTAACCCGGGGAAGCATGTCGACATTGAAGCGGAAGACACCGGCATAGGAGTCGGAGAAGGCGCTGGCCGGGACTTCGGCCCGGCAGCCGACCCGCGTGGCCGGCGTGGCGGCAGTTGGGCTGGCCACCGGAGTGGCGGCCTCCGGGATGTGCAGCGGCTCGAGGAAGGCATTGGGGAACTGGTGCGAAGAGAGGGACCGCAGAATGCTCAGGGCCTCGGTCCGAGAGAAGCCCATGGCCAGGAGGAAGTCCAGGGCGGCACTGCCGTGGAATGCATTGTCGAAGGTTTGCCCGGCGGCTGGAGGGGGGTGGAAACAAAAGGGGGTGGGGAATTAGCCTAACATAGTGGTAGGGAAGGGAGGGAAGGGAGAGAAGGGAGAGAAGGGAGAGAGAAGAGAGAAAGGGAGAGAAAAGAGAGAAAGCGAGAAAGGAAGAGAGAAGAGAGAAGAGAGAAGAGAGAAGAGAGAAGAGAGAAAGGAAGAGAGAGGGGGGAGAGAAGAACGCACCCTCAATGGTGCTGGAGGCGATGCCCTCCATCAGGCCGGAGGCCACGGCGGACAGCCGCACCGGCGGCGGGAGGAAGAAGCGCGTGGTCGAGTGGATGCGAGACCCGCTGCCGGCGCGGCGGCCGCGCGAGCTCGGCGAGTAGTTGGTCCCGAAGGTCCCGGTCGAGGGGATGCTCAGACGGCGGATGTGCACGGTCAAGCGCTCGTCCTCGTCATCGGGCGAGGAGGTCGGCGGCGGGGGGATGCGCAGGGACGACACGCTGTTGGCGTCGAGCCCGGGCCCGGCCGAGGCGAGGGAGACCTCAGCACTGGACTGCTGGATTTGCAGCAGGGAGGACGAGCCACCGGCCTCATAGTCGCTGTCGGAATCCGAATCATAGTCGATGGCAATGATGGATGGGTGCGAGGGGAGGCCGCCGCGCGTGGCACGAGCCGCCTCGGACCCCGGGCCATCAGCTGCCCCGGGAGTGGCCAGGGGGGAGCCCACCAGCGGCTGGCCGGGCTTCTGCTTGGAGGGGCTGGCCGCCGGGGAGGGGTCCGACGCTCCGGCGGCCGTGGCCGCCGCCGCGATCTGAGCCTGGTTTTGGTTCTTGTCCGAGGACCCGGCCATCGAGGACCGGGGCGAGATGACACGCAAGATGTTCATGGTGATGGCCTTTCCGAGGGCAGAGCCAAGGGAGCCGGGGAGCGGGGACGGGGGGGGGGGGGAGGAGTGCGCGAGAAGGGCGGGCAGGGAGGGGGGGGGGGAACTCTCGAGCGAGCCGGGCTAGACACACCCACGCACGCACGCACGCACGCGTGGTACACGGGGCACTGGGTGTCAGGGGGGGAGGGGGGAAGGGGAGGCTGAAGGCGGGCCGGCAGGGAGAGCAGCGATCGGCGCGCACCTGGGAGGAGAAGGGGGGATCGGTCACCCGGGAGACCGGACCGACGCACGGGGCAGGCCGCTACGGCTGCTGGGGGGGGGGGGGAGGGAGGGAGGGGGAATGCGGGAGGGCGAGAGGGAGGAGGCCGAGCGCGATGGAGGGCGGGGCAAGAGTGGAAAGGAAGGGAGGGGAAGGGGGGAGGCAGGACGGAAAGGGGGGGGGGGAATGTCTGGCTTCAGGGTCACCAGCCTGGGGCATGGTTGGGCGGTGGCTCTCGAGCCAATGGGGGGCACCTCGGGCCCCGCCGCCCCTCTCTTGGTCCCACCCCACCGGTCTGGCTCTCGTCTCCCGCCGCTGCCTCGGCCTCCCCCGCTGCCTCTCGGGGGGAGGGAGATGCGGGCGCGGGGCGGGCGACGACGACGACCGCGACCGCGACGACAACAACAACAACAACAATGAATCAGGGGCCGCCTCATCCCGGGCGCCTCCCCCCCCCCTCCCTTGCATCACCAGGGTGGGGATCCCCCGCACGGGCGGTCGCAGGTGCCGTGGCGGGGGGCACACCGAGGGCCGCGGACCGGCGCCTGGACGCCCGGAGGGGCGCCCTGTCCTCTCAGATGGTCGGGCAAACCGACGCAAGGGCCTTTGCCCCTCCCCGGCCCCTCCTCCCGGTCCGGGGGGAAGGGGTCGGCGTGCACGCACGCACGCGCGCGCGCCCGAGTCGGCGCCCCCTGCCACACCGGCCGCCGACGATGCCCTCTGTGCGCTCCATTCGAGGGAGTGGGTCGCCGGATGGGCGGGGGGGGGGGGGGCCATCGCCTATTTGGTCTGACTGGCTGAATGACTCACAGGAGGCCCAGCCCCAACCTGTGCCGAGGGTGGTGAGCCGGCCGAGGGCGGGCAGCACATGCGCGTCGGCCGTGTGGCCGCTCGGTCTGGCCGTGGACGCGCCTCGGCCCCTCGCCTCCCCGGGCGGGCCGCTGCCGCGAGCGCTCCCTCGCGCGCCGGCGCGTGCCGCTGTATCTTGTCCGAACGGTGGCGTCCCCCAGAGACGGGGAGGGGGGAGCATCCCTGCCCCGGGCGCCGGAGTGGCGGCCGGGAAACCCGCGGAGCGCGGGAAGGGCGGCCAAATCAAGTGTCACAATGGTCGGGAGCCAAGCAGGGGCAGGAGCGAGGGGGGCCGAGAAGCCCGGCGGCCGCCGGCTTGTCATGCGGGGATGTTTGCCGGGCGCGTGGGGGCCCGGCTCGTTTGAACGGACCGCCCCCTACTGTGCGCGGCCGCAGGGGGGCGCGAGCGGGAGGGGGGGGAGAAGGCACCGCTGGGGGCGCGCCTCGCACGGCCGCCAGCGGCCAGCGCATCCGGGGGCAGCGTGCCTGCCCGGTTTGTCACGCGCTCGCCCGGCGGGAGAGAATGCTCGAAGCTATGCACGACGGCCGGGGGCAGGCGAGGGGAAGGCGGGGGCGGGGGGGTTGGGGAGGAAGGAGAGCGCCCCCAGGACCCGGGCGCGCGAGGCGCCGGCCCCCTTCCCCCCCCTCCATAACGGCTTCGCGTGAGCAGGCGTCCGCGCGGAGTGGCTAGACAGGTTCGCCACGTCTGGCGCCCCGCAGGCCTCAGACTGGTGGGGCTGTCAGCCGTCGGAGCACGAAACTCATCAGGCATTCGGAGACACAGCGCCCCCAGGACCCGGGCGCGCGAGGCGCCGGACACTGCCGGGGCTGGGGGGGGGGGAGTGCGCCGCGACACGCACGCACCCCCCCCCCCCCCGAGTGTCCCCGGACCGGGGGAGCACCCACCAGGCGGAGGGTGTCAGCCGGGCGTCGGGCAGCACGGTACAGGCCGGCGGGATGGCCCGCGCCCGGCCGCCCCCCCGGAGCAAATGGACCCGGGGGAGGGTCATTTGCCGGCACGACCAGGGGTTGAGACGGCCCGGCGAGCTCCGCCCGGGGCGCTGCCGGCGAATGCCTTCTTTTTTTTTCCCAGCGCGAAGGCAGCGCGGCGCGAGAGGCCGCCGTGTCCGGCGGGCCGAGCCGGCGGCGGTGCGGTGGCCGCGCGCTCGGACGCGCCCCGCGGAGAGATCCCCTCACGCACGGCGTCCGGTGGCTAGGGGGGCGGGATCAACGGGACTCGAAACAGAGCGTGTCCTACAGCGCGCCAGGCCCGGGGCAACCTCCCCGAGCTCGGGTCCTCCGTTCCCGGCCTGCCCCCCCGGGGGGGGGGGGGGGGGCCGGACAGCCGCTATCCAGCGCCTCGGGGGAACAGCAGCACCAGGAGCCGCCGCCGCGGCCGGCAAGCCTCCACGACCGATCCCGCTGGCCGTGTGGCACACCGGAATCGGCATTAATCACTGAATAATTTATTATTACCAGCCTCCGCACATTCGCGCGCGCCGCACCAGGGGCCGTGCGCCACTCTCGGGCGCTGCCCGGGGGGAGGACGAGGTCTCCCAGAGGCCCGCGCCGGGCGCCCTCCGTGGCAAGGGCGCCAGGTGGCAATATCCGCCTGGCCTCCCGTCCGCCCCCCCCCCCCGGGCGGGCCGACGCGGCCCATGTCTCGATCAATTGGGCGAGATTGCCTGCTGAGCCACACCCTGGAGCTGGGGCGGCCCTGCCGGCCCCGGGCGCGCATTCCTTGGCGGACATGGCTCGCAGCCAGTGGCGGCGTTTCGGGCGTCCCTGCCCGGCGCGGTCGTCCTGCCTGCCCGGTCGACACGGCCCCTGAGAGCACTGATCGGGCCGCCCCGGGCCGGCGGGCCGAGGGGGCAGAGAGGGACGCCCCCCCTCCCCCCCCCCCCCCGGCTTCTCCTCTCTGGGGGGCGCGGCCGGACGGCACCGGCGGGCCACCGAGCAAACGAACAGGGACCAAATGCGTGCACGTCACATCGGGGGAACGCGTTGTTCCTGGCGCCGGGCGGCGGGTGCCGCCGGCGAAGCAGGACGGAGCCGCACACCGCACAAACACGCGTAGGTCCCCCCCCCCCCCCGGCGGCACGACGCCCAACCTGCGGGCTGGGGCATCAGAGGGGATGACTCGGGAGGGAGGGGAGGGGGGGGGGCGAACGCCCCAGGGCACCCTTACTGCCATGGCTTCTTGGGCGGGAGGGAATCGGCGGGCGGATGTAGCACTGACCAGAATGGTCAGTCGAATGGCATTTAGGTTCTACTGTCTCGCGGGGCGGACGTCTTCCTCCCGGGGCCCGGCGGATTCCCACAGTACGGCGCATTCCTGGCCGTCGACGCCCGGAGAGCCAGTTCAACAGGAGGGAGGCCTCCTAATTGCAACGCCGCCCCGCGCACTTCCGCCGGATATTGCGTGCATGTGCGTGTGGGTGTGCGTGTGTTTGGGTGTCCGGTGTACGCGCGCGCGCACGCGGGCGCGCGGGCGCATGTGGCGATGGGCCGGCAACCGCCTGCGACCCGGTAAGCCTCGGGTCTCATGGCCCTGTGTGCATGTTCCGGGAACTCCTGCTGCAGCCGGGGGATGGTGGTGCAGAGCGGCCCCGGGTTGGGGGCGAAAGAAGCAAGGGCCCGGGAGCCGGCGCAAAGAAGATGTCCATGGGCAGATGGGCGTGGGTGCCAAATCGCCGAGGATTCAGGGCGGCAGGCGAAAGCCCGCCCGCCCTCTCGCCCCAAGGGGGGGGGGGGGGGCCAGGGGCGGGCGGCCGGCGGTCGAGGGGCAACAATAGGCAAGGGCGGAATGCCCCGCCCCCTTGGTCTCGGACCCGGTCCCAGTCCCGCACCAGGGAGGGCAGGCGCCCCCGCCCAAAGGGACAGGTATGCGGGGCCCTTGCGCCCTGGCGGGGCGCGACCTCCCCCCCCCCCCTCATGGGCGGGGATGGAAACTCCCAGGCGACCCCTTGGCGGGGTAATGACCGGAGACCCCGGCCGGCTCTTTCTCCCTCTGGCGGGCTCTTCATGGTCGCCGCTCCCCACGCCCGAGGGGGAGGTGGCCCGGCGCGCCGGTGTCCCTCGCCACCGGGCATAGGTGCCACCTCTCGGGGAGTGTCGCTGGCGAGTTCCCCCGCCGGGGCTCCGGGGCCGGGGCTCACGCTTTCCGCGGGCGGCAGCACTCCCCCCCATATGCACACCAAGGCACACAGGCACCCACGTCCGGAGCACGAGCCAGGGTGCGCCTACACACGCGCGGCCGCGTGCACGGGCCGCCGCAGCACGCTCAGGCTGTGTGGATTGGCATCAGGAGCACTCGATCCCGGCCCGGTGTTCGCCTCTGTCTGCCTCGGGGGGAGGGCTGGCGGCGGCGGCGGCGGCGGCGGCGGCGGCGGCGGCGGCCGGCTGCGTCACCCCCACAAGTTCCGGGGGGGGGGGG
>NW_009242974.1:710457-712100 GCF_000388065.1 Fonticula alba
ACACACACACACACACACACGCACCACCCTGACACCACTACATGCACACAGTACCAGCTCAAGAAGTACGCCGAGGCCACCCTCGGGAGTGGCAACCTCCGCCTGGCCGTGGTTCTGCCCGACAATGAGGATCTCAACGAGTGGCTCGCCGTGAACACGGTCGATTTCTTCAACCAGATCAACATGCTCTACGGCACGATCACCGAGTTTTGCACCGCCGAGAACCCCGAGTGCCGGGTCATGTCGGCCGGCGAGCGGTACATCTACTACTGGTCCGACGGGTCCAAGAAGAAGCCCGTGGCCCTCAACGCCCCGGAGTACATCGATCAGCTGATGACCTGGATCCAGCAGCAGCTCGACGACGAGACCATCTTCCCCTCGCGCATTGGCGTCCCCTTCCCGAAGAACTTCCAGACGGTCGTGCGCAACATGTTCAAGCGCCTCTTCCGCGTCTATGCCCACATCTACTACTCGCACTTCCCGAAGATCGTCAGCCTCGGAGAAGAGGCCCATCTGAACACCTCGTTCAAGGTACGCGCTGGGGCCGGTGCTGTCGCGAGGGGGGGGGGGGGGCGGGGGGAACATGCATATCTCCCTTGGATGGATGTGTGGTGGCATGCGCTTGCCGAGACTGACTCTCTCTCTCTCTTTCTCTCGCTCTGTGTCTCCTGTGCGCGCCCCATACGCTATGTAGCACTTCATCTACTTCGTTCAGGAGTTCAAGCTCATCGAGGAGCGCGAGCTGGCCCCCCTGGCCTCGCTGATCGAGTCGCTGGTGGGCGAGCGCGGTGCCTCGGCCGCCTCCGCCGACGCCAAGCCCTCCTCCTAAGGGGGCGGGGGCAGCGACAGGGGAAGACTGGGGTCGAGCATGCATACCATGTCACGCGCCGCCCCTCTTCCTCGGAAAATGGACCCAACCGTCGCCCCCCGGGTCACACCCTCTCCCCTTCCTCGCTGCGCGCCCCCCCCCCCCCCCCCCCCCCCCCGGCCTCTTCACGGGGCGGGGGGGGGGAGTGTGCACTGGACGTGCCGCGCCACACATGCACACGTACGTGTACCCGCTCGCGTGTGAGGGACAGTTGCCCCCACGCGGCGTACGTGCGCGTCCTCCCCCTCCCCCCCCCCACACCAGCAGGAGAGAGGGCCTCCCAGTGTGCGCATGGAAGGGCCACATGTGTGCGCGTGCACGCCAGAGAGCAGCATGCGCACAATCTCCCACACTCCTCTTATATACACACCAACAAATGCCTTTTCTCTTTCCTTCTCCCCCCTCCTTCTTTCTGTGCGTGCGTGTGCGGGTGGTGTTCCCGCTACGGGGCGGGGCATCTCCGTGGATGGAGATGCGGCGCGGGTGGTGCGCCGCCACAGAGGGGATCGATCACCGTGGCCCTCTCCGGGGCTGGGGAGGGTGGCATGCGCCGCGATCTCGTCGAGAGTGGGCGGGCAGTGTGCCCGAACATTGACAAGAGGCTTCCGACGGTCAGACGCCCCGGGCAGGCGAGCCAATCGGGCTACGGCCGAGGGGAGGGGACCGCCAAAGGGGGTACCGCCCGGAGTTTCCCGGGCCCATGTTTTTGCCTCTCTCACTCGCGGCTGCTCCCCCTGCAGGTGTTTTGGGCGACAACGGGGGGGGGGGGGGGGGG
>NW_009242974.1:712199-712951 GCF_000388065.1 Fonticula alba
GGGGGGGGGGGGGGGGGGGGGGGGGGGGGGGGGGGGGGGGGGGGGGGGGGGCGGAAGCAGCCGGGAAAAGAGAGATGTTACCCCCCTCTCGGGGGAGGCCGAAGGTGACACTCGCACGGCACCGTAGGCCGGGCCACCGCCGTCCGGGGGGACCCGCCCGTGCCTTCGTGGGCACTTTGCCCCTCGGCCGAAGAGGGGCTCATGGCCGTCCGCTTGTTGTGGGTCGCGGCGATGGCGGGGGGCCACACACCTCCCGGGCGCTACATGCGCGCCTTTCCCTGAGGCAAGACACCGCGTAGCCGGGGCGTTTTCGATGAAAACCGGATTATTTATATGGCCGAAAGAATATACACACGCCTCGCCGGACCCTCGACTTGTCCTACACAGTCATCAGAACGGCCGGACCGTGTACCAGAATCCGCCGGTTGGTCGCGCACGCACCCGCAGTCGCGGGCCGGAGGGGAGAGCGAGAGGGGGGCGGGCGGGCGGGCGGGCGACGGGGCTGTGAAAACAAGCTCGGCGGCGGGGATGATGCGTGGCAGTTCTTCGCCCAGTGTGGGCACATCTGCCAGGGTCCCCCGGGACGATGCGCGTCCACCCCCGCGGGAGCATTTCGTGTGCCCGGTCGGCCTGCTACTGGGGGCCTCTCTCGGTCCCCTGCCCGCCCCCCCCGCGTGCTGCCACCCTGTGCCGGCCGGCGGACCGGGGCAGAATGGGGAGGTCGTGAGGGGGCAGGGGGGGGGGGGGGGGGC
>NW_009242974.1:713066-718008 GCF_000388065.1 Fonticula alba
GGGGGGGGGGGGACGGCCCGCCTTCGGGCGGGGGCCACGCCAACAGGTCGCCCCCGTCCCGCCCTGGCTGGAATCGGTAGCACCGCCTCGGCGCGTCCGGGGCCGGCGCGCGGCACGAGGCCGCCGCCCACACACGGGCTACATGTACACGCCACGTTCTGATGGGCGCAGGGGATGGCCGCCATCCGCGGTGCATGTGGGCGTGGGCGCGGGTGTGGGTGTGGCCGCCCGCGGTCGGCCACGCGCGCGGAGGATGGTCATTTTTCTGGGGCCCAGGCCGGGGCATCATCCGGGATGGTTCTCTCTCAACCTCGTTCTCTTTTGGAAACTCTCTTTGGAAGGACACGAGGATTAACAATGGTTCGCCCTCCTGCTCCTCTCCCTCCTCCCCTTTTCTCGCCTCCTCCTCCCCGCTCTCGCCTCGCCTCGCCCTCCCCCCCCCTCTCTCTCTCTCTCCTGCCGACGTGTCCTCGTCCCCCCTTCTTCCTGCCCCTCTCCTTTGCTCCGGGTGATGCACGGCCCGTTGCCCGTGTCCCGTGCTTCGGGCCCTGTACTCTGCCCTTCTTGCTTCGTGGCCTGGGCCATGCCCGTGTGTGTGTGTGTGTGCGCGCGCGTGCGCGCGCGTCGTCGCGCGTGACTCGCCCCTCTCTTCGTGGAGGGGTGGCTCATCGCTCGACCGGATGCGCGCTTGAGCGCGCGCGCCCGCCCGCCCCCTGGCCAGAGCAGCCGCGGGGACTCCTCCGCTCGAGGCGTCCCATCCCTCTCCATCTTTCTCCCCCTCGTCGCGCGCTCCCCATGCCCGTCCTAACTGTCGTCCCGTCCCCCTCTCGCTCTCGCTCCCGCTCTCGCTCTCGCTCTCTCCGCCCCCAGACCACTCGCTTCAAGCACACTCGCAAGCTCCGCGGTCACGTCTCTCACGGTAAGGGTCGTGTCGGCAAGCACCGCAAGAACCCCGGTGGTCGTGGTAACGCTGGTGGTATGCTCCACCACCGCACCAACTTCGACAAGTTCCATCCCGGTTACTTCGGTAAGATTGGTATGCGCTACTTCAACCGCACCCACCAGCAGTACTACACCCCCGTCATCAACGTCGACAAGCTGTGGTCTCTGGTCCCCGCTGAGGCCGCCGCTGCCCAGACTGAGAAGGATGCCCTCGTCATTGACTGCGTTGCCAACGTGCGTTCCACCCCTCTCCCCCTGGCCCCTCCTTCGCTTCTGTCATTGCTTTTGCCTTTTGCGCGCGCGCGCGCCCTCTCGATGTCTGTCGGATGTGCCACGCATCCGACCACGCACCGCCCCGCCGTCCTCGCCGCGCGTCGTGTCCGGGCCCGTCGCGTGACCCTCCCTCTCTCTCTCTCTCTCTCTCCTCGCTGCTGCGCCAACACGCGCGCGCGCGCCCGGCCCCGAGCCCCGGCCGCTGCCGGAATATGTGTGCCCCCCTCGCACGAAGAGAGCATGCACTGTGACCAGGGGGGGGGGAGACAGGGTCCCCGTCCGGCGGCCTCCTGTTCCCTCCTTCCGTGCTGCTCTTTTCGAGGGGGGGCTCCCTTTCGTGCTCTCGCTGGCTGGCTTGCGCGCTGCGCCGTGTGCCTGTGTGTTGTGTGGTAGTTGAGGCGTCCGGGAGGAGGGGAGGTCGCCATGCGCGCGGCGGCCTTTCGACGCGAGGAGAAGCGGTCCCCCCGTGTTTTGGCCTCTCTCTCCTCATGCGGCGCTCCGCGCTCTCCTCCTCCCTCTTTCGCTGCATCTCTCCGCTCCATGTGGCTATCATTGTGCTGACATCCGCGTCTCTCTCCCCGCGCGCGCGCCCCTCCCCTCCCCTCTCGATACACAGGGCTACTTCAAGGTCCTCGGCAAGGGTCACCTGCCCAAGAAGCCCATCGTCGTCCGCGCCAAGTTCTTCTCTGAGCTTGCTGAGAAGAAGATCAAGGAGGCCGGTGGTGTCTGCATCCTCGTCGCCTAAGCGCACGCAGAATGTACCCGCACCTCTTTTCCTCACAGACGTCGACCCTTTTGTTTGCTAGCAGCCATGTCCGGGGGGATGCGGGGCGGTGTTTCTTCCCCTCCTCTCCGTGTGTGTTTGCTGCAGACCAGGAAGAGGAGGGAGGATGCTCCTCTCCTCTTGTTGGCGGGGGCGCGAGAGAGCCGCCGTGTTGTCCGCGCGGGCGGGGGGTCCGAGGCGACAGAGAGAGGGGCGCTCCGCGCGCGCACATACACACGCGCCTGCGCCTCTCTCTCCCCCTCTCTCTCTATCTCTCTCCGCCCTCCTCCCCCCTGTCCTCCTTCTCGGCGACTGGCGGCAAAAACCCAGCCCTTGTCTCCCCTTCATCAATACAACTGGCAAGTTCCAAATGTCCACAGAGAGAGCCCGCTTGACGCGGCGTGTGGTGCGGAGAGCGGGTGTGTGTGTGTGTGTGTGTGTGCCGTGCCGCACGGCGAGGAGGAGGCGCGCGCCTGCCGCCGGCACTGTGCCCATCTTCTCCGTTTCCTCGTTTCCGGATGACGAGGCATGGGGCGGGGGGGATGGCGTTGCTGCGTCTGTCGCCCGAGCGGGCGCGCGCGCCTCGTCGGTCTTTCCCGCTGCCCCTGTGTGGAGTGTTCCCGAGCGAGGGGTCTGTGTGTGTGTGTGTGTGTGTGTGTGTGTGTGTGGTCCCCTCTCCGCCTCACCCTGGAGTCCGCCCTCTGCCCTTCTTCGCGGCCCCTCGTTTCGCCGGCGGTGACGCGCGTGCCCAGTTGTGGGCAGTGCCCGTGGAGCGGGGGGATCGGTGTCCGCGGAGGCATCTTCCGCGCCGTGCTGCCTCCCAGCTCCGGTCATTACCCAGCGAGAGTAGCGTAGCGTAGGGAGGGGGGCGGGGGGGGCAGAAGACGACCATCCTGGAGGGACCAATTACAGTGGCCCGGTGACAGCACGGCGGCCAGGATAACAACCTCAGCCGGTGGATGTTCTCTCGCCCAGGGCATGTCTCTCTCTCCATCGGCGGCCGCCCCCGTCCCCGAGGGCCGGCATGTGTCTCGGGCTCAGTTAAACTGAGTTACGGAAATTCGACTTTGCAGGTGATGGCCCGGTTCCAAAAAGAAATAACTGTCCGAACCAGGACTCGAACCTGGGACATTCTGTGTGTTAGACAGATATGATAACCATCTACATCATTCGGACCGGCTTATAAGGCGTCGAGGCCACGGCGGCGTGAAGTAGCTGCGTGTGGTTGCCCTCAGCACAAACGCCAGCGGAGCCTTATGTGTGCTTTGTGCGCGGTGCGGGCGCGTGTTTGGTTCCCCTCTCTGTCCTGGAGAACACAGTGCCAGGGAAGGTGGCGGGGGGCAAAAAAAAAGACAATCCCCAGGGAGGGAACCTCATCACCGAAAGGCCGGGCGTGAATGTGCAAGCATATTTTGTGTATTTAGGGGCATTGGTTTGTTGTTCGTGTTGTTGGCCATTTGGATGGGACGGCGTGCATGTGTGTGTGTGTGTGTGTGAGAGTGAGAGAGTGAGAGTGTATGGGGATGTGTGTGAATGTATGCATGTATGCGTGGAGCGAGCGGTGGGACCAGGCCCGGGATGGTGGCATGCGCAGGTGTGCCACCATGGGCGAGAGATCATCCGGCTCCATTCCGGCCTACTTTTTGTGGACACCCTCTCTCCTCAGACAACACGGCGGGTGGTGAAGAAGCTCCGGAGGTGGGCCATTTGCCAGAGGGCCACACCGACGAAGACCACGATCTGGACGATGAGGAACCAGGCGACGCGGGAGTTGACGCGCTCGGAGGCATCGCGGAAGCTGGCCTCCTGAACCTGTGTGTGTGTGTGTGTGTGTGTGTGTGAGGGAGGAAGGGGGGCGGGGAGGGGGCCAGGTGCACCGTGCGGAGGTGGGTCACTGGGCAAGGAACGTACACGCTGGTAGGACTGGGCACGGCGAATGTCGGCGATGCGAACGTTCATGCGGCGAAGGCTGGCACGGAGGTCTGGGGATGGGGATTGTGCATGGAACAAGAGCACACCGTGTGTGTGTGTGTGTGTGTGTGTGTAGGCACGGCAGGGCGGTCAGAAATCCGCGGGGGTGGGCGCGAACAGGGGAAGGTGTTTTTTTTCTCGGTTGTGTCCTCTCTTTCGAGGGGCAGGGCGCTCGAGCACGTACTGTTGACACGGTCGACGATGGCAGCATCATCGCCGGAGTTGACCAGCTGGCTGTTCGGATCGGCATCCTCGAGAGTGGCTTCGCCGATGGTCATGGTGAAGTCGAGACGCTACAGACGCGCGGAAGGAGAGAGGGAGAGAGAGGCCGGGTGGGATGGGGGTCAGCGGGGGGGGGCGGCCGGTCGGGGGTGGAGGGTGGGCGAGGACGCACGCTGCGGGCATTCGAGCGCCAGCTGGCATAGGACGAGCGGAAGCAAATCAGATGCTCGCCAGGCTCGACAGTGGTGAAGGCGAAGGTGCCGCGGGAGCCCAGGTTCGAGGAGTAGATCGTGTGCCCGGAGAACTTCTCCTGCGTGCGTGCGTGCGTGCAAGTCGGGCGGGTGAGTGCGAGTGTAAGGCGGAGCGCGCATGCATGGGAGGGGCCAAGAAGGCAGCACGAACCTTGACCTCGAGGGCGGCATTAAAGTCGTGGTTCTCCAGGAGCCGGGTCCCCTCGTAGACGCGGAGCTCGGCATCGCCTGGCGGGGTAGGGCCGACGGTCGGTGAGTGGTGGCTTTCCGGCGGCGGCGGCGGCGGCGGCGGCGGCGGAGGAGCATGCGGACAGGGCGAGAGGGGGGGGGGGCAGCATGCGCGTACCGAGGACCAGGGTTTGCCCGGGGAGATCCTCCAGGAAGCACCGGGGAGTCGACTGCTCCAGGTAGAAGTGCAGGGCACTGGTCGGCCGCGGGGCCAGGGTGAGCATGCCCAGCAGGGCAAGCAGGCCCACCAGGAGGGCCAGGCCGGCGCTGCGCGGGGAGGGGGCGGACATCG
>NW_009242974.1:718144-723158 GCF_000388065.1 Fonticula alba
GAGGGCGAGAGGAGGGGAGAGGGGGGGGGGAGGGAGGCGGGCACGAGAGGGGAGAGTAGGAGGGGGAGTTGCCGGGCCAGCGGGGCCGAATGGCGGAGGACCTGCGCCCGGAAAAATGCCCGGCGCAGTCATGGCGAGCGCTTGTGCGGGTGTTCCCCCGGCACCGCGTTTCGCACGCACGGGGTGGAATGCGCATTGTTCTCCCCCCGGCCGAAGCTCATCCTGTCCGCTCTCCCGGCCCGGCCCCGCCCCCCGGGGAGGGGGCAGGGACACGCTACGTTCTTAACACGCACACACGGCCGCCTCTCGGTCTCGCGCGCCGCCGTGCGCGCTAGAGTCCAGCGGGCCCGCGCGCCAGTCATTATTCTTTTGGTTAGTGTCTCTCGCCCGCCGGTGTTGGCCAGGTCTCCGGCGCGCCGGACGCACGCGCCTGCCTGCCGCCCCTCTCTCTCTCTCTCTCTCTCTCTCTCTCTTGCGGCTTCCGGGCAGGCTCTGTTACACTTGACACAGGAGGGCGGCCCCACACTCTCACCAGCCCCCCCCCCCCCCCTTCTCTGGTGCGAGGGGGGCTGGGCTGGGGCCCTGCGCGCGCGCGCGCACGGCGGGATCTGTCATCGGGCGGGCGGCGGCAGTCCGGCGGTTGTCAGAACGCCGGGGCTCCATCAGAACCGTGTCTCGAAGGGGAAAAATAAAGGCATGTATGCGTCGACCGGGAATCGAACCCGGGTCTACCGCGTGGCAGGCGGCAATTCTACCACTAAACCATCGACGCTTCCATGGGGAACAGACCCTCCCGAGGGCTGAAGTAGGTGCTCTTCGGCGGGCTGTGTCCGGCGTTCCAGCGCGCAGCGGGCTGTTTTCCGGGCTCGGCGCCAGTTCCGTGTCCCAGGCCGCGCCGGAGTGAGGCGGAAGTGCCCGGGGCGAGGTTGGCTGCTTCTCCTTCCCAGGAGGAATGGCGGGTCAAGCCCTGCCGGGAGCGCGAGGGCGGACACACGCATTGCGCCCCGAGCCCGTCCCCGCCCTGTGTGCGTGTATGTGTGTGTGCGTGTGTGCGTGTCTCTAGTGTCCAGCCCTCTGTATAGGCAGGGGGCGGGGGGCGCGGGAATGAACAACGGCCGAGGGTGGTCCCGGGCACGGGACGTTCCCCGGCTCGGCCTGCCCCCTGGGTGTAGGGATGTGCCCAGTGCCAGAGGGGCGTGGGGGGGAGGGCGGGGGGCGTCCGGCTTGCGAGTCCGTTGGCCCAGCCGCGCCTCGGAGTGGAGCACATTCCTTTAGAGTCGGCACTGTTCTGCAATGGCGCCCGGGCGCCGGCCGGCAGCCCCCTCCTCCCTCAGGATCCCCTTTCGCCCCCCCCCCCCCCCATCCACTCCTCTGTTCCTCCCTCCTTTTCGCCCGTCCTCTCCCTGTCCCCCCTCCCGCCCCCGCCCCCCTGTGTCTCGCCCTCCCTCGCCCCAGCCGCCCTCCCCCCTCCCCCGAGAGAACACATGAATACCAAAGCATCCATCGAAGACAAGCGGCGGAGAATCGCCTCCCTGAAGGAGGCCCGGGCACGGGGCGGGGTCACCGCCTCCACCTCGACCGCTGCCTCCACGTCAACCATCACCGCCGGCGGGCCGGTACGTCACCTCCCCCATGAGGCCCGCGCCGTCACCTGTGCTGGCCATCTTCCCTCTGTTTGCTCGCCGGCCCACACACCGGGCCGACCGCGCCCGGCTCTTTGCTGCACCTCACCCCGGGTTTCTTCTCCCCGCCCCCCTCTCTCTCCCTTCCCCTCGTCAGATCAACATCGACGAGCTGGTGTCCTCGCTGCTGGACAACAACGCCCCGGAGCCCCCTGCCACCGGCACCTCCTCGGGCTCCTCGGTTTCCGCGTCGCCAAGCCTGGATCCCACGGCCGGGATCGCCGACAAGGGATCCCCGGCGGTTGATGTCGCGGACGCCGGCGAGAGCGGCACCACCCCGGCCAGCGCGCCGGCCCGCGCCGCGGGCACTTTCGTCACGGTCGAGGCCTTCTCTGTGGACATCCCATCTAAGGTGCGCTGGGTGCCTTCTCCGGTCGAGCGGGCCTCGCGTCCACGGCTTACCATGCTGGATGTGCCTTGCTCACCCCCGCCCCCCCCCCCTGTCCATCATCACAGGAGGTCATCCAGTACAGCAAACAGATCCAGACTTC
Organism: Fonticula alba; assembly: GCF_000388065.1. Taxonomy (NCBI): domain Eukaryota; order Rotosphaerida; family Fonticulaceae; genus Fonticula; species Fonticula alba. The sequence continues at coordinate 720,318 of NW_009242974.1, forward strand.
TCCCTCGGGCTCGCCGCACTCCTCGCGCCCCGGCACCCCGGAGCCCGATGATGACGCCAATGCCCCGGCCGCGCCGGTGGATCTCTTCGACTTTGGCGAGGCCCCCGAGGGAGCCTCCGGCCAGGACGCCACGGCGGCGGCGGCGGCCGCTGCTGCGTGCCCGCGCCCCTCGGACCTGAGCAAATCCCTGCGCAAGGCCATCATGGAGCGGATCGTCGGTGCGTCACCCCCGTGAGCCTGGCGGGCGGTACTCCGCCATGCACGCCTCTTGCCTGTTGTCTCCCCCCCTTCCTTGCTGATGACCTCCCCCCCCCCCCCTCCCCGCGCTTGTCCATGCGTGGCAATTCGAGCACAGACGTTTCCAGCGACGTGGCCCCCCCCGAAGACCCGGTGGCCGGCACTCTGACCGACGGGAAGAACATCGTTCGTTCGCCTGGCTTTGTGGACTTCTTCGAGAAGGCCTCGCGGCGGATCGAGCGGGCCTTGAATGCGGGCGCCGCGTCCGGCTACGGGTCGGAGGCCGACGCCAGCACCTCCATGATGGCCAGCTCGGACTTCTCGCTGAATGACGACCCCCTGGTGAACTTTGCCGACACCCGGGCCAAGCGGTACGCCCCTCGCTCTGTGCCCTTTGTGCATACTTCGGGGCCCTCCTCTCGGTGTCTTCCCCTCGCCTGGATCGGTCTAACGCACGCACACGCACACGCACACGCACACGCACACGACACACACGCACACGCACACGCACACGCACACGCACACGCACACGCACACGCACACGCACACGACACACACGCACACGACACACGACACACGACACACGACACACGCACACGACACACGCACACGTACACGCATACGCACACGACACACGACACACACGCACACGCACATATATGCCTCCCCTGCTCGCCAACGCGCCGCAGTGACGACACCTCCAGCAGCCTGATGAAGGTCTTGCTGCACATCAGCTCCGGTACCGCAACACTCGACGGGTCGGCAAACCCGGCCGGGCGCTGGATCGCCGGGCGCACGGCCACCGATGTCGACTGGTCGCCGGTGGTGCGCCCTTCCCTGGCGACTTCATGCCCTTCCTGCGGCCCGTGACTGACCGCCCATGCTCCGGGCATGTGTGTTCCCCAGCACAAGAACCTTTTCTTGGTGTCGTATGGCGCGTCGAGCCTGGACGTGTCGGCGGCCGACGCACAGCGCCAGGCCAAGGCCTCCCCCTCGCAGACGTATGACCGAGAGGCCTTCTCGGCGCCGGGGCTGGTCATCGTTTGGAGCCTGGCCCTGCGCTCGCGGCCGGAGTACATCTTCTGGTCGCATGTGCGTTTCCCCCCCCTCCTTTCGCCCCCTTCTTGCTTCCCTTTTTTTTTGGCACAAGCCTTCTCCTCCCCGCACGTCTCTCCCTCCCTCCCCTCCCTCTCTCCGACTCTTTCTCGCTCGCTTGGTGACGCCGCTGACGCTCCTACCCTGACTGATGGCGGCTACGCAGTCTCCCGTCACGGCGGCTCGGTTTTCGCCCGGGCGCGACTCCAAGATCATCGGCGGCACGGCCTCCGGGCAGCTGCTGGTGTGGGACATGAAGGCGGCGGCGGCGGTGGCAACGGCCTCCGGCGTCGGGTCGACTCCCGTGGGCGGGGACGCTGGCGGCGATGCCAGCCTCCTGGTGGCGGCTCGCGCGCCGGTGATCAAGAGCCAGCTGGCCAAGCACCACCACTTCCCCATCTGCAGCATCGAGACCATGCTGACGCCGTTCCTGAGTACGGATCTGGCGGCGGCGGCGGCGGCGGCGGCGACCACGCCCGGCCGGGCCAAGGGGTCCAGCGGGTCTGGCGTGCCGGGTGCCGCGGAGGCCGACGTTTTCGAGGAGGTGGTCGTGGTGTCCACCTCGACCGATGGCATGATCTGCCGGTGGTCGCTCGGGGAGATGGGCACGCCTGTGGTGCGTCTTCGAGGCGGATGCCTGGTCGCATTTGTCTCCGCGTGTCAATGTCTGCCCCTCCCCCCCCCCCCCTCTGTACGCACGCTGACTGTGGTCCCTGCACTTGACGCCCCCCGCCCCCCGCCCCCGCCTGGGTTTTCTTTTCTCCTCGCCGTACATGCAGGACCACTTCAACCTGGAGGCCGACAGCAGCTCCTCCTCGCACCATCTGCTGAGCACATCGGTCAGCAATCCCACCGGGCCGCAGCTGATGAATGTCTATACGGCGGCTTCCTCGACCGCGGTGGCGGGCATGACCCTGGGCGGGATTTCGGCCCTGGGGACCGTGCCGGCTGGCGGGGCGGCGGCCATGGTGGCCGGGGGCCCGGGGACCGAGCAGCTGGCCACCGGGCCCGGTGCCGGCATGGCCGGCGGCCCGGGAACCGGGGCACATACGGACCAATTTGTGGTCGGCACCGGGGCCGGCGGGGTGTACCACCTGCGGCTGCCGGCGGTCGGCACGCCGATGGTGGCCTCGCGGCAGGTGCACATCTCGCCATTGGCCACCGATGTGTCGCTCTTCCCCTCCGGGGCGTCGTCTTTCCCCTCGACCGGGTCGCTGTTGCACATGGGGCCGGTGACGTCGGTGGATTTGGCCTATGTGACGGAGCCCTCGCCCATGGGCGGCATGGTGCCGGTGGTTTGGTGCTCGAGCGTCGGCTATGACTGGGGGGTGAAGGTGTCGCGGCTGCTGGCGTCGAAGATCGCCTCGTTCGGCGACGCGGCCCTCTCTTCCGAGGCGGAGGATGGCGCCACGGCGGCCAAGGTCGATGGGTTCACCGTGCGTGTCTGTGTGGTCCACCTGCCTGTCTTGGCGTGTATTTTTATACTGATCGCGTGCTCGTCTCCCCCCC
>NW_009242974.1:723253-726626 GCF_000388065.1 Fonticula alba
CCCCCCCTCCCCCCACAGCCCTACTGCTTCCTTTCTCTCTCGGATACGGCCTTCGTGGCGCGGTGGTCTCCCAACCGGCCGGGGCGCCTGCTGGCTGTCGGCAGCGCCGACGGGCGGGTGTCCCTCTTTGAGATTGACCCGGCGCTGGTCCGGCCAGCGGCCCCGGAGGCCGGGTCCTTCGCGGCGGATGTCGACCTGTCGGCCCTCAACGACCTGGTCCCCACGACGTCCATCCAGTTGCAGATGCAGGCGGTGACCGTGGCCCCGGGTGGCGGGGTGGCCGCCGGGGCGGTCGAGCCCGGCACCACCGGGTCGGCCCTTCTGACCGAGCCGGTGAACATCCTCCGCTGGCATCCGGACGGGCACCACCTCCTGGCGGCCACGCTGTCGGGCAGCGTGTGGCTGATCGAGCTTTCCTCGGTATGTGCTTGGTTCTTGTTGCGCCTTCCTCCGCTGCTTTCGCCTGCTGCGCCTTGCGCGTGCCTTTCCTTGCGCCGCATTCGCCCTGTGTCCCGGCCCCTCGACCTGTGGCTGACGTGTGTGTGTGTGTGTCTCTCTCTCCCTCTCTCTGCCCCCTCCGTGCAGTCGCTGAGCAAGGCTTCGGGCTGAGTGGGTGGGTGACAATGGGCGTGGTCCTGCCATGTTCTCCCGTCCTTTCACGGGCGCGAGGGCCTCTCTCTTTCTCCCTCTCTCCCTCTCTCCCTCTCTCTCGCTCTCCCTCTCTCTCGCTCTCCCTCTCTCTTTCTCTCTCTCTCCTCCTCCTTCCATCCCACCCCCGCTTCCTCGCCTCCCTGTGTGCCTTGTGGATTCATGTCGCCTCGCTCGCTTGGTGTCGCCTCCCCCCCTCCCCCCCCCGCGCGCGCGCGCGCGCCACTTTGATGTTGCCCCCTCCCCCTCCCCCGTGCGCCGGCGTGTGTTTTGGCCTGTGTCTGGGTATGCGCGCCCGTCCAGGCGCGGAGGGGGAGGTGCCTGGTCTTCTCTTGTCTTCCGGCACAAATACAATTCTCCCCCCTCTCCAGCCACGCACCGCGGTGCGTGTAGTGCGTTGGAAAAGGAAGCGGCCGCGGGTCCGTCCGGGCTCTGCAGGCGTGCTTCGCCAATCATGTCTGGCATGTGCATGCACGCGCGCACGCGCATGTGGGATCGGCAGGCAGCGACAGGGGGGGGGGGCCGGAAGGGGGCGGCGTTCACGGGCGGCTCCCCGGGGACAAAGCCGGGGAAATATATGCCCCCGAGACGATGTTCGTCCTAACAATAGCCTGTTTAGCTCAGTTGGTAGAGCATGGGACTCTTAATCCCAGGGTCGTGGGTTCGAGCCCCACAGTGGGCTACTCTTTTGCCCACCTGAGCAATGTCCCCGGAGCTCGAAAGACCGGTCCAATATAAGACCACCTGGGCTGCACGTACCTCAGTCCGAATGATGTAGATGGTTATCATATCTGTCTAACACACAGAATGTCCCAGGTTCGAGTCCTGGTTCGGACAGGCCTTCTTTTTCTTTCGTGGCCGCTTTTTCTCTGGTTCTCTCGGTCGCTGTCCTCCGGGTGTGGTCCTTTCTCTGGGCTTGTTGAGGAGGGGGGACAGGGACGCCCGGTCATGTCGAACGCACATGAATGTCATTCGGGTGTCATCTGACACCGAAGCTCCCATATAGTCTAGGTGGTTAGGATACGTGGCTCTCACCCACGAGACCCGGGTTCGAGTCCCGGTATGGGAATTCCTTTTTAGCACCCACTGGACGCTTAATCCGCAGTCGCGGAGAACACCATTCACGTAACTGGAAACCGCGGCGGCGGCGCGCCCCCGCGCGTACGCGCTGGTCTTCCTGGCGCTTGGCGGGCGCCGGGGAGGAATGGGGGGCGGCGGGCGTGAGGGGACAACGGTGCGGGGTGGGGGGGGGGCCGCGCACGTCCTGCTTGCAGCGGCGAGGCGTGGCGGAGTTGTCTTGCGGCCCGAAGGGTGGTTTTTATTTTTTCACGCACCGCTTCCCCGGCGCCAGTCCCTGCGGTCACTGGCCCTTGGATGCGGCGGGCATCAGATGGGGGGGGGGGTATGTACGCGTCGGAGGAGCAGCGCGGGGGGGGGCGGGGAGGATTTCTGCTGGCCCTGATGCGGCGGCGGTCCGTGTCGACTTGCGGTGCGGACGGAAAAAAAAATAGCGCGAGGCACGGGCGCCGCCGGCCTGCGCACACGCCCCGACAACGCACCCTGGCCCGGGGGGGGGGGGGGGGTCGCCGCCGGGCGTCGGGACTCACCAGGGGCGGGGGAGGTAGATGCGGCGGGCCTTGGGCGTGGAGCGCGCAGGCAGCTCCCACCGGAGCCGGTCTGCCCGCCGGGGCGACCCCGGAGCGGAAGGAAGAGGCCCACGCCGGGGCGTGTGGGCGCGACCGGGCACCCCCCGTCCCGGGGGGGGGGGGGGGGGGGGGCCGGGTCGCCTCGCCCCGGGCGGCCCGGCCCGGCGGTCAAGGACGGGGGCGAGCGCGCCGAAAGGGGAGCGCCCTTCGGTGCAGCTTGGCGCCATCGGCCTAGAGACCGACTGGTCGCACGGTGCCGGCCGGCGCGGTCGTCATTGGCTGGCAAGGTGTCACACGCCGTGCTCAGGCCCCCGGGGGCTCTTCTTGCCGCCGGCCTGGGCCGGGGCGAGCGCGACGCGCTGGGAGAGCGGGGCGGGGGGCATGGCGCGGATGTGCCCCGCAAAAAAGCATCATAGCGTGGAGCACCCCCCTGCCAGGCCGGGGATGCCGAAGAGGCCGGGCCTCCTCCCGCTCGACGCCCCGGCATGCGGGGGCACAAATCTAAATATTCCTCTCCCCGCCCCGCCCCCCGCCGTGCGCGCGCGCGCCAGCCGCCGGTTGACACGTCGAGGAGCCAGGCGCCCGGGCCGGGGCGCCCCAGCTGGGCCGGGAAGCGGCGCGCGGCGTATGCACGCGCAGGCCCGCGTTGCCCCCTCGAACGTGGGAAAGAGAGATGGCTTCCGGCCGGCTCGATTATTATTGTTTTCCCCTTCTCGCCCGGCGGCCGTGCGTGCGGCGTGCGGCGTGCGTGGCCTGTGCGCGGCCCGGGGCGAGGGCGGTGGCGCCGGCGCCGGCCGATGCCCAGTCTGATCGGCCGTCCCCCCCGCCCCCCCGCCCCCAGGGAGCCGACGCCTCTGTTTGGTGCTCCCCCTTGCCCTGGCGCCCGGCGCCCGTCTGCAGGTCCACAACAGGAGAACCACCTGCGCCGGCCCTCCGGCCCCCCCAGCGCGCCGATGAGGAAAATAGCCCGGGCCTGCGGACCGCCGTGCCCGCGGCCCGGTGGCGGATGACGCGATTCGTCGCCAGCAGCGACAGCCGCCGGGTGAAGCCATGCGCCCGAGGCCCCGCCCGTCCGCCCG
>NW_009242974.1:728779-731117 GCF_000388065.1 Fonticula alba
GATACCGCGGCCGACCATGCTAACCAACCGCCTCTCTCTCTCTCTCTCTCTCTCTCTCTCTTTGTCTGTCTCCCCCCCCCTCTCTCTCTCTCTTTCTCTCTCTCTCTCTCTCTCTCTCTCTCTCTTTGTCTGTCTCCCCCCCCCTCTCTCTCTCTCTTTGTCTGTCCCCCCCCCTCCCCCTCTCTCGCCCGCTCGCTCGCTCGCTCGCTCTCTGCACCGCAGTTCTTGGTCCATTTGGCTGTTCCTGGCCCTGGCGGCCGGGATCTACCTGCTGCTGTCCTTTCTCCCGCTGCGAGGGACCCGGACAATGGTGCACGCCGGGCTGATGGTGCTCTTCAGCCTGACAGCCGGCGCGATGGCCGGCCTGGCGTCGGCGGCCTCCGCGACGACCATTGCCTTCAAGTCGCTGCTGGTCTTCTGCTTCGGGCTGCTGGGGCTGGCCCTGCTAACGTTGCAGAGCTCGCACCTGTATAGCCGCCGCTATGCCGCGTACGTTCACCGGCCACATCCCGGCCGCACGCCGTCCCGGCCTGTCGCTCACCGTGTTCCCGAGCTTCCTAACCCGCCGATCTACGCTCCTCTCTCTCCCCCCCCCCTCTCTCTCTCTCACACACACGACAGGTTCTTCGCCCTGGCCGTCGGTGGCATCAGCTGTGGGCCGATCTTCCTGCTGAGCCCGCTGGAGGTCGGCACGACGGCCATCGTGGTGGCCTGCATCATCATCCTGGCGGCGCTAACCTACGCCGTGTTTAACACCCGGCGCATCCTCCACTCTTGCACCCCGGGGGAGGTGGTCCCCGGGACGGTCATGCTGCTGACTGATCCTGTGCGCGTGCCAGCCCTCTTCCTGTGGCATCTCCTCCGGCGGAGTCGCCTGTTTGGCGGGTCTCGCGGCGGGCACGACGCCTTCCCCTCGCCATGATCGTGGCCGACCGGGACCCCGCTCTGCTGGCACCTTTGCCGCCCGGTGCCGAGCCTCACTCGGCCTCGCCACTGTCCCCCCGGCGGGAGGGTGCCTCCCTGTGCCCGGCCGCGGAGGAGGACGCTCGTGCGTATGCGCACGCGTGTGCCAGTGGCTGGGAGGGGGAAAGGATAAAAAATAATAGAATAATACTACACCATACCCATAGATAGACAGTGCGTCGCGGGGACCGTGCACCCGAGCCACCGCCCCTCGCCGTGTGCCACGGCGCAAAAGGCGCCCCCGTGGTGGGTGGGTGGGTGCCGGCCGGGGGCGACACAGAGAGAGAGAGAGCGAGAGAGAGTAAGGGAGACAGGGAGGCAACAGGGGGCAGAGAGGTACCTGCGCCGCCGGGCCGGGGGCACCGTCTGACTGCCAGCTTGTCCTCATGGCTGTGGCCTGGGGCCCGGGGGAGCGGGCGCGCGTCGGTGACCGGGACAAGCGGGCCGATCGGGCGCGAGGGCAGCCCCCGTATGGCCCCCGGTCGGCGGCAGCGGCGGGGGTGGGTGAGGGCGCGCGCTCCGCGAGAGATGATCACGCCCCCGGCCGATGTCCTGTTCTGCCACGCGGCCGCCAGAGGCATCGTTCTGTCGATGCAGAATGGGGCCAGATCCACCCAGGGCGCCCCGGGGGAGAGAGGGCCCGGCGAACACTGGAAGGGCGATCGGGCCGAGTGGCCGGGGATGCCTCGCCGCGGGTCCACCCGAGCCGGTGCCCCGCCTGCTCCGGCTGGCAGCCCGTCTTGTCCGGACTGGCGCACGCGCCCGCAGATGACAGCCAGCTCTCGCCATGGGAGGTGCCGTGTGCGAGGACTTGGGGGGGGGGGGGGGGGCGCGACGGGGCGGGGGCCATCCCCCGGCGCCACCGGGTGTGCTGGGCCATAAGTGTTGGGCGCCGGGAGATTCTGGTGTTGGAGCACATCCCTGGCACCTGCGGGTTCGGCCGCCGTGCGCGGCGCGCCGAGGCGGAGAAGCCTAGATGCGGGCGGCGGCGGGCTGGGCACGCACGCGCCCTGGGCCGGGTGCAAGCGTCTGCGTGCGCGGGGGAAGGAAAGGGGGGGGGATACACAGACACCTAGAGGGGGGGAAGGGGCGCTCGAGGGGGGGGGGCGCGTGCTTGCGCACGCGTCCCCCGGGTTGTGCTCGTGTCTCTCGCGACCACGCCGACTTGGCGGGAAGGCCGGGCAAGAAAAGGGCGCCAACAGCCCCGGGGCTGGTGGGAGGGGGAGAGGGGCATGCAGGACGGAATTAATGTCGGATTTCCTAAGAGGCCCTAGCGTGGCCCACCATGCGGTTTACTTTCTTGCTTGCTCCCCCCTGGTCGGGGAGAAGACCCGCCCCCCGGTCCCTCGTCGGGGGGGGGGGGGGGGACAAGCGC
>NW_009242974.1:731127-731632 GCF_000388065.1 Fonticula alba
AGTTGCCAGGTGCTGATACCCCCCCCCCCCCTCCGCCCCCCGGCGAGCTCGGTGTTCATCCCCGCGCCCCTCTCTGCCTCCCTGCCCCAAGACTCCCCCCTGGACCTTCCCCGGTCTTCCCGTCCGTCCCCGATTCGCTGTCGGTTCCATGTCTAGCCACATGGGCTCGCGATTTCCCTCGCACATGGCGGGGAACTACGAGCGCCTAGACGACATGTCTGCCCTCGGGGATCAGATACCCCTGGACATGGGCGCCAAAATGCCTCACACCCTGCCGCCCCCGCTGGACCGAGTGCGTTTCCGCTTTCCCCCCTCCCCGTCTCCCCCATCCATCGAGCGCCTTGCGTCTGTCCTGTTGCTGGGGTTTTTCGCTTTTCCCCTCCCCCCCCGGTGCGCCCCCACTTACCTCTTGTCCTGGCTCGCAGAGTGCCTCCGACTTGGATGCAACGGCCCCGGCCATCGATTACCCGACGGAGGTGGCCCACTGTGCGTTGCCCTGCCCCCC
>NW_009242974.1:735441-736119 GCF_000388065.1 Fonticula alba
GGGGGGGGGGGGGGGGGGGGGGGGGGGGACAGACGGGCACGCGCGTGGATCTCTCTCGGGGCCGGGACCGGGTCCGCGCGCGCGCGCGCGCGCTGGCAGAGCGCAGGGTTGCCGTGGCCGTGCCCCCCGATCCCTGGGCTGTGGGGCGGCGCGGCCCACGTTGCTTGCGCATTTTTTGTCCCTCCCTTTCCCCGGCCGGCAACGGTGCGTGCCCCCAAGCGGGGGGGGGGGGGGGGGGGCCAGGGCGTGGGGGTGCCGCCTCGCACGGGCACGCCGGCGCGTGGGGCCTCGGGGAGGAATATGTCGTGTGGTTGTCCGCGGCTGCGGTGTCTCTCTGTTGCTCTCGGTCTCCCTCTCTCTCTTTCGCCCTCCCTCGTTCTGTGCTCGTTGCGCCTATTTCGGCTTGCACAAGCGGCCGACTCCCCGCCTCGGGTGGCGGCCCCTGCCCGGTGTCGCCGCGCCGCACGCGGCCGCCGGGAGGCATGCGCCTTTTGAGGCGCCAGCCTGCCCCGGGCCCGGGAGACGGGCGTCTCCTCAGCACGCACATCCGACAACACCACCCTCCCCCTCTTTTTGTTCTCCACCTTTGGCCGCACCCTTCCTTCCTCCCCTCCCCCCCCCCCCCCCCTCCCTTTCCCCCTCCTTTCCCCCCCCCCCCCCCCCCTTTTTCCCTTTCCT
>NW_009242974.1:736410-739236 GCF_000388065.1 Fonticula alba
CCTCCCCCCACCCCCGTCCCCTTTTCTCCTCGAGTCAGCATGAGCTCCTCCGCTTCGCGATCCAACTCGAGCTCGCCACCCACCAGCCCGAAGAATGGCAACGGGCGTCACAAGGCCGTGTTCGCGGCCGGCCGGCCGCCCTGGTACACCCGCGACGGCGCGGTCAAGGTGCGCGGCGCCCCCGGCAGCCCCGCCTCCTTGTCCTCCCTTCCTGGCTGACCCCCGTGTCTCCTGCTTGCTTCATTGCGCCCGGGGCGCCGATGCGCACATGCACACGCCCATGCGCGCAGGATGCTTTCATGATCTCGTGCGCCGGTGGCAGTGCCTCCGGCAAGACCACCGTGGCGCAGGCCATCATCAGCCGGCTGAATGTTCCCTGGGTGGCGGTTATCTCGATGGATTCCTTCTACCGGAACCTCACGCCGGAGCAAATCGCCGCGGCCAACCGCAACGATCACGACTTCGATTGCCCGGGTACGTGCTGCCATGGCTGTTGTTGCGCGTGCGCGTGCGCGTGCGCGTGCGCGTGCGCGTGCGCGTGCGCGTGCGCGTGCGCGTGCGCGTGCGCGTGTGCACATGCACCGGCGCCGGCGCCGGCTCCGACTCTGCGGGTCGCTGCTCCCGACTGACTCCGAGGTTTTCCCGCCCTCGCCCCGGTTGGCACCTGGGTGTGTCTGTGTGCGTGCGGGCGCGCACACATACAGAGGCCTTCGATATCGATCTGGTGTACGAAAGTCTGAAGAAGATCAAGAAGGGCCAGCCGGTGGACATCCCGGTCTATGACTTCACCACGCACTCCCGGTACGCGGCGCCCCATGCCACCGGCATGTCAAGCATCGCCGTCCTGTGCGCGCACATGCTCACCTCTTCCCTCGCCGTCTCTCCGGTCTTTCCTCTCCCTCCCTCCTCTCTCTCTCTCTCTCTCTTTCTTGCCCCTCCTCTCCCACGCACGCACGCACGCACGCACGCACGCACGCACGCACGCTCCACACAGCCGCCCCGAGAAGCAGGTCATCTACGGCGCCAATGTCGTGGTCTTCGAGGGCATCTTCGGCCTGTACGACGAGCGCATCAACGAGCTGATGGACCTGCGCATCTTTGTCGACACGGATGACGATGTGCGCCTGGCCCGGCGCCTGAAGCGTGACATCTCCGAGCGCGGGCGCGACATCAACGGCGTCATCGAGCAGTACAACCGCTTCGTCAAGCCGTCGTACGACAACTACATCCGGCCGGCCATCAAGAATGCGCATGTCATCATCCCGCGCGGCGGGGACAACTACATCGCCATCGACCTGATCGCCAAGCACATCCAGCACCAGCTGGAAACCCGGGGGTTCAACTTCCGCCAGGAGCTGGGCCGGATCTCCCCCTGCAGCAAGCTGCCGGACACCATCAAGGTCATGGAGAGCCGGCCCCAGCTGCGGGCCATGCACACGCTCATCCGCAACCGGGACACCCCGCGGGATGATTTTGTTTTCTACTCCGAGCGCCTGTTCCGGCTGCTGATTGAGGAGGCCCTGTCGCATCTGCCCTTCACCCCGTGTGACATTGTCACCCCGACCGGCGGCACGTACCATGGTGTGCACTCGGTCAGCAACATCTCGGCCGTGTCGATTGTCCGCGCCGGGACCACCATCGAGCCGGCGGCGCAGGCCGTGCTGAAGGACGTCAAGATCGGCAAGATCCTCATCCAGTCGGACATCTACACCAATGAGCCGCAGCTGCACTTCTGCAGCCTGCCGCGGTCCATCGCCTCCAGCCAGGTTCTGCTGATGGATGCCACCATTGCCACCGGCGCCGCGGCGCTCATGGCCATTCGTGTGTTGCTGGATCACAATGTCCCGGAGGAGAACATCATCTTCGTGTCGCTGATCGCCGCGCCGCATGGGCTGCACACCATCGCCGCCGCGCACCCGAAGGTGACGGTCGTCGTGTCCGAGGTCGATGAGACCCTCAATGAGGCGTACCACATCATCCCGGGTGTGGGGAACTTTGGCGACCGTTTCTTCGGCACCGACTAGGCACCCGTGCGCATGGGGGTCTTTGTGTGTGTGTGTGTGTGTGTGTGCATGCGTGCGGCGCGCGGCGCACATTGGCATGAGGTGCTGTCGGAGGGGGGCCTAGGGGGGCGGGGTGACACGATGGTGGCACCGCGCGGAGCAGCCGCCCGAGGACGGGCACATGCCATGCGTTTGCCTCTCACATCCCCTCCCTTGGTGTGTGTGTATGTGCGTGCTGGGCCAGGCGTCGAATGCACATACATGCATGCCCATTCTTCTGGTCTTCCCTCTTCTCGGTGGTCTTTCCCCGCAGCCTGATTGCGCGGGGGAAGAGAGGGGGGGCGAGGGGGAGTGGGCGACGCCTCTCCCGCCGCGTCCCCCATCTTGTCCCGAATGGCTGCTGCCGCTGCCAAGGGGGCGGGGGGGGGGGGGGGGAGATGCGCATGGGTGCACGCCCTTGTCCGGCTGGCACTGCGGCGGCGCCTCCCTCCTCCCTTTCTCCTCTCTCTCCCCTCCCCCCTCTCTCTCCCCTCCCCCCTCTCCCGGCTCCATCTGACCAGACGAAAACCCCAAACCCAAGAAAGAAAAGGCCTCACCATTAGATTTTTCACATACACGCGCGCCCTCCCGCCTCCTCTCCGTACTTGGCAACGCCAAGGCCGGGGGCGGGAGGGGAGCCAAAAAAAAAAAAGAAGACAAAAAGAGAAAGAGTACACACGCGCATGGGAAGGGAGCAGGGCCTCACTCACACCTGTGCGCAACCACATCTGCGTGCGCATCCCGAATAAATTCCCAAAGCCAAAGGTGTGTGTGTGTGTGTGTG
>NW_009242974.1:742661-744169 GCF_000388065.1 Fonticula alba
GGGGGGGGGGGGGGGGGGGGGGGGAGAGCTGCGCGTCAGTGCACCGCCGTGGCAGGGGTGCGCGAGAGGAGACCCAGGAAGCAGGGCACGCACCGTAGGCACCCATGCCGAGAACACCCTCCACCTTGAGCGAGGGACCGGGATTGAAGGCGGCCAGCTGCTCCAGCAGGCCGGTCGACAGGTGCGGATGCCGGGCCGACAGGGCGGCGATCACCCCGGCCATGCTCTGGGACGCGGCGGCCGAGGTCAGCTGGCAGGCCGGAATGAAGATGTCCTGCGGCAGAGGGGGCTCCTGGTCGTGGGGATGCGGCGTGCCCGGGGGGCCGTGGCCTTGGTGCCCGGCATGGGCGTCTCGGGGCGGGGAGGACGCCGGCGAGGCATTGGCACTGCCGCCCGACAGCCCAGGCTCCGGGATGGCCGAGAACCCTTGGGCAAGGGCGTGCGCGGAGGCGGCGGCGGCGGCGGCGGCGGCGGTGGCTGTCCCGGCCGGCGGGAGGGCGTCCGCCACACCTGGCGCCGCCGCCTGCGACAGAAGCGACAGGAGTGACCCGGTGGCCGCGGGATCCGAGTCGCCCGGGCCGCGATTCGGCGCCCCGTAACTGAAGGTGGTCGACCGGCCACGAGGATGGCCATGCGCCGCGGGATCTTCTGGCGGGGCAAGAGAGCGGGGAAGGAGCGGGGAGAGAGCGGGGAGAGAGCGAGAGGGAGGGAGGGAGGCCGAGGCGCCCGGGGGAAGGGATGGGACACATGGGCGTCAGCGCGGGAGGCAAGGAGGGTGTGTGGCCGGCAAGGGCGGCGGGAATGGGGGCACTCCGGCCGGAGGCCATGCGGGGATGTCGAACGGGGCACAAGCACATACCCGGGCCACGATTGGCCAGGTCCGGCAGAGAGGTCCGGCTGTCGACCATGTATGAGGAGGTTTGTGAAGAGGAAGAGGGGTTCATGTGGTGGAGATGCTCGCGGCTGGCGGCGGCGGCGGCGGCGGCGGCGGAGACGGCTGCCGCCATGACCGCGGCCGCCGCGTCGAAGGAGGAGCCCCCGGCGAAGTGGTGGCCATTGGACGGCGGAGCCAGGTGCGTCGGCTGATAGCCGGCCGCCTGCAATGGATGGTGGGGGGGGTGGTGGTGGTGGGAGTGGGGGTGGTGATACAGCGAGGAGTTGGACCCGATGTGGTGGGCGCCGCCCTGGCCATTGGAGGCCAGACATGAGAGCGAGGAGTTCGGCGAGTGGCTGGCCGACATGGTGCCCGTCGCGCCGGAGGGAGATGCCAGGCACATGGAGCTGCCGGTGGTCGTGGCGGTAACCAGGGACCCCGGGGCGCTGATGGAGTCCACCAGGCAGGAGATGCTGGTGTGCGGCGAGTGTCCGGCCATGTGCGCCGCCGGCGAGTGTCCGGTGGCATACTCCGGCGGCCAGTGCCGGGGCATGGCCCCCGCGGCGGCGAAGAGGTCGTCCTGCATGGCGGTATCGGTGAGGAAGGGCTGACGCATCCGAGGGAGGGAGGGGGG
>NW_009242974.1:744179-746575 GCF_000388065.1 Fonticula alba
GTGTGTGTGTGTGTGTGTGCGTGTGTGTACGTGCACGAACGGGCAGGGCAATGTGTTGAAGGAATATGGGCAGCAGGACACCCACCCACATGGTACAGGGCCCCTGCAAGCGACTGACGGGGGCATGCACAAACACACAGGCACACATATACAAGGAGGTCTTCTATATAACTCTAAGCGGAGCACTCCAGGGAGAGAGGAGGGAGAAGAGGGAGGAACAGGGGGAGGACAGGGAGAGGAGGACAGCACGGCGCACAGCGCCGCACGCGGTCCCCCCCTCCCCCGAGGAGATTACACCTCATGTGTTTGTGTGTATGTATCTGGAGGGAGAGAGAGAGAGAGAGAGAGAGAGAGAGAGAGAGAGAGAGAGAGAGAGGACGCGAGGGGGGAGGGCGGGTTGCCGAAGCACCCTCCCCCCTCGGTCCCCACGTGCGACCGGTGGTCTCTTACTCGGCGTCTTCGTCGGCGACGCCGGACCGGCTCCCACTCAGCTCGGCTACCTGGCACTGGATCTGCGAGGAGAGGAACTCCTCGAAGAGGATCTGCTGGAGCTCGGTCTTGGTCCAGGAGGACCCGCGATCCTGGGTCCGGCGATCGAAAGCCTGCAGACTGGACAGGTCCGACGGGGTGAAGGTGTCATCCTCTTCATCGAAGTAGGTCTCCAGGTAGGGGTGGCGAAGGGCCTCGGCGGCTGAAATGCGCCGGCGCGGGTCGAAAGTCAGCAGCCGGCTCAGCAGGTCCAGCGCCAGCGGCGAGGCATTGGGGTAGATCGTGGCGAAGGGGACCGCCGGGCAGCGCTCCATACTGTGTGTGTGTGTGTGTGTGTGTGTGTGTGTGTGTGCGAGCGTGGACATGTAAGTGGTCTTGCCGAGCAGGCGCGTGCATGTGCATCCCCTTCTCCCCCCGTCGCTGCTGGCCCGGGGCCGGAATGCGGGCGTCTTGCCCTCCCGGCACCCGGGCCCGCGCATGTGTGGATATCAGTGCAACGGCCAGGCACAGGGCAGGACACATACCTGTTGAGGTAGTCGCGCGCGCGTGCGCTGGCCACCCAGTCCATGTCCTGGGGCGAGGGGGTCCCGAGGACACCGACGATCAGCTTCAGCTGGTGAATGTAGTCACTGTTTCGCGAAGCGGAGAAGAGGGAAGGGTGCAGGAAATCACGGTGTCAATAGATGATGATGACGATGCTGATGCTGATGATGATGATGATGATGATGTGTGTGTGTGTGCGTGCAAGGGGGCAGGGGCAGACAAGGGGGTCCTCCGGAGTGGGAGGAAAAAAAAAGAAGAAGAAGAAAGGCCAGGCTGGGACATGGCGAAGAAATGGCTGCACGCACCGGCCGGGGAAAATGGCCTCACCGCCGAGCATCTCGGCCATGACGCAGCCCACCGCCCAGACGTCGATGGCGCGGGTGTACCGGCGCGATGTGAGCAGGACCTCCGGCGCCCGGTACCACCGGGTGGCCACGTACTCCGTCAGGAAGTCCGCCGCCGAGTCGTCATCGTCATCCTCCTCGCCGCCGACGCCGGCGTCCAGCTGCGAGGGGGGACATGCGCGCGCCAGGCCGAAGTCACACAGGCGCAGGTCGCAATTGCTGTTCAGTAGCAGGTTGCTGGGCTTGATGTCGCGGTGCAGGCAGTTGGCTGCGAGGAGGCCGAGCGCGATACGGGGCGGGGTTTTTTTTTTGTTGTTTTCCCCAGAAAGGCAGATGTGTGCGTGTCAGAAGTAGGTCGCGCAATCGCCGCCCGCTGACAGGGAGGCCACAGAGGCAGAGAGAGAGACAGAGAGAGAGAGAGAGCAAGGAAGAGGCACGGGGGCGGAGAAACAGAGCAAGGAGACGCCGCTCCCGGCTGGCCCTTCCCCCCCTGACGTACAAAGGTGGATGTACGCCACGGCGCGCAGGAGCTGGTACATGAAGTATTGGATATGCTCGTCGGTCAGGGGCTGGCTGCGGATGACCCGCTGCAGGTCGCTCTCCATCAGGTCCTGCACCAGGTACACCACCTCCACCCTGGGGGCCGGGTGGGCCGCCTGGCGGATGCGATGGACCAGGCGCGCCGGGTCGGCCAGCATGGCCTCCGTCACCCGGTCGAAGTTGATCCCCCCGCCGCCGTGGAGCTCGATGCGCCGGATGCCGATGATGTTATCATGGCCGAAGGCCCGGAGAAGGCGGATCTCGCGCACGGCCCGCGCGCAGGCCAGCGCATTGAACCCCCGGCCGATGGCATCGGCCCCGGGGTCGGCGGGGCCCCCGGCCCCGGTGGCCTGCGCCGCGCTCGACGCCCAGGAGAACGGGGCCAGGCGCTTGACAGCCACCTTCTCGCCGGTCTTCAGGTCGGTGGCCAAGCACACGAGGCCTGGCGTGTTGTGGGGCGCGCGGATGGGGGGGGGGGGG
>NW_009242974.1:747975-749466 GCF_000388065.1 Fonticula alba
GGGGGGGGGGGGGGGGGGGGAAGGGCGGAGGCGGGCATGGGCCAGGAGGTCAGTTGCATGTCGGCGGCGAACACGCGCACACACATACGTGCGCGCGCACGAATATGAGGGGCGAGGCAGGATGGCTGCAAGGGGGGGGGAGGGGGGGGGACACACCTGGCAGCCGGGGTCCAGGAAGTGCCCAGTCGGCTCGGAGGCCAGGAATGTATGAGACGAGGAGATGCGCTCGGCCGAGGAGGACATGGCGATCAGCGGCTCGGCGCCGTAGCCGGCATACTGTGGTGCCTGCGTCATGCCGGCATGGGGGAAGTACTGTTGTTGTTGTTGTTGTTGTTGTTGTTGTTGGTGGTGGTGCTGGTGCTGGTACTGGTGCTGGTGGTGCTGCTGCTGATTGAAGTGAAAGACGTCGGTCGGCGCGTCGGCCGAGGTGAAGTGGAACTGGGGAACCGGCGTGGGGCCGGTGAAGGCGACGGCCTGCGGGTCGACAAAGGATGGAGGACCACCGGCCGGGGCGTCAAAGTGCTTGGTGTGGTCGGGGCCGGCGGCGGGAGGGGCCGGCATCTGCGAATTGGCCGCCAGGCCTTGAGCGGCCCCGTGGCTAAGGAGCTGGAGGAGCTGCTGCTGCTGCTGTTGCTGCTGCTGCTGCTGCTGCTGCTGCTGCTGCTGCTGCTGCTGCTGCTGTTGCTGCTGCTGCTGCTGGAGATCGCCCAGGGGAAGGGCACCCGAGTGCAAATAATACCGGGCCTGTGGCAGCGAAGTGTAGTGCGCTTGCTGCTGCGCCTGCTGCGGAGGGGACTGGTGCGCCGGGGCCGGCTGTGACAGATGAGGGTACTGCTGCGATGGGTGGGGGTATTGCTGGGAGGGGTGGGCGTGTTGGGGGTCGCGCGTGGCGAGGCCGGTGGCGGCCACGGCCGCCAGCCCGGCGGCCGTCAGATACCCGACCGGCGGGGCACCGGTGCCGGGGCCGGCACCGGGCGCAACCTTGAAAGACACGGGCACCGGCCCGGCCGCGGCGGCGGCTGCCGCTGCGGCTGCCGCCGCCACCGTGTACGAGGACAAGTCCGGCAGGTCGGCGTTGCCGTAGGTGGCGTAGCCACTGGCGGCCGAAATACTGGACGTGGTCGCCATGACCTGTGCGGCGCCGACAGGGGGAGAGGAGCAGCGGGAGCCAGGGGACAGGCGAAAGGCTGGGAGCCGGAGACGATGGTCACCGGGCTCGAGGGACGAACAAAGAGCTTCGGGCGGTGGCGGCACGCGTGAGATGTCCGGGTGCCGAGTATGGAGCGTGGCGGCGGCGGCGGCGGCGGCGGCGGCGGCGGTGGCGGCAGCAGCGGCAGCACCGGTGGCTGCAGTGGTGGCCGTGGCGGGGACAGTGACGGTGACGATGGAAGTGCTGGTGGCGGCGATGACACGGGGTCGAGTGGAGGGGTGTGACGCTGGTCAACAATGACCACACAGGGCAGCAACTGGGTAGGCGAGAGGGGGGGGGGG
>NW_009242974.1:751809-752307 GCF_000388065.1 Fonticula alba
ATACAAAGGAGGAGGGAGAGGGGGGTGTTATCCTGGCGTATGAGCGCGGACCAGGGCGTGTCTCTGAAAAAGCCCGCCGCGGCGAGTCGCCGGGGATCTGCGTTCGGGCGCCGGAGCCAGGGGCACCCACCCACAGGAGTAGGATGCAAGGCAGCAAGAGAGGTGGAAAAGAGGGCGGAAGAGAGAGAGAGAGAGAGAGAGAGAGAGAGATGGGTGGGCCAGGCGCGGGACGGAGAAAGACGGGGAGACAGGGGCAAGAGCGGAGAAAACAGGGGGAGGGAGGGGGGGGGAGATCGTGACTCTGGTGTTGGGGCGCCAGGGCGGGGTAAACATACACCCATTGACCGGAGCCATCGCCCCTGGCTCCTCCGGCCCTCCGGCTTCCTGTCCCTCGGTCTCGGTCTCGGTGCCTGTCTCGGTCTTGCTGTGCGTCCGTCGGGCGCCAAAGAGGGCGCCGGGGGGTCGCATCACCCTCGCCTGGGATGCGCCCCCCCCCCC
>NW_009242974.1:756057-757724 GCF_000388065.1 Fonticula alba
GGGGGGGGGGGGGGGGGCCGGACAACGCCCCTGATCGCTGCCCCGATGCCGGAGCCGGGCGCCAGGAGCCGGGCACAGCGGTCGGGGCGAGGGGGCCCGGCCGGCCGAAAGGGCGCCGCGTCTGCAGGGCGGGCCAGTCATGTGCCCCCCCCCCCTCCCGCGTGTGCGCGCGCCCGGGCCGGGCCACGCCGACCGGCGGCCCAAGCGAACGCCCCGCCCGAGGGACGGTCGAACACACGGGCCGGCTGTCCTCCGGCCCCCCCCCCCCCCCCGGGCGTTGCGTGTCATCGGAGTGTGGGCGCGCTCGCGTAATCGGCGCCCCCGCATCTGCTGCGCCTGTGTGTGGGCTCGCGTCGGTGTCTGCGCGTGCGGGTGTGTGTATGTGAGCTGGCGACCGTGCTCGGGCGCGCGCCGCATGCTCATCCTCCCCGTATACGAGGGCTCGCTCTGCCTGCCTGCCTGGCCCCCCCTCGGATCAGACAGCACATGTGCCCAGATACACACGCGCAAGCATGCGCGCACGCACACACATGCACACACGCACAGTGCCGCGCCCGCACCTCCACTGATCCGGTCCCCAGGGCAACGCACGCGTGGGCGCCGCCCGGGGGGCGGGGGGCGCCAGAGGATGGGCGCAGGCCGCCGGATCCTGGCGTGATCGCGGGGGACTGGGCGGCCGGCCGCGGCGCCGGGCTCCGGCCCCCGAGAAGGAGCGCTATTGTATGGGTGGTTGCCGGTCCTCTCGCCCGCCGGCCCGGCACCGGGGTCCCATGCCCGGGGGGGGGGGGGGGCGGGCATGGGCGGGCATGTAACCGGCTGCCAGCCCGGGGGCGGCCGGGCGCAAGGGGCGCCGGGGGGCGGGGCAGTCAGAGGTGGCAGGTCGCTTTGTCCTTTCCAGGGGAAGCCGAGGCCAGGGCGCGGCGGGCGCACGCGGGAGAGGCCCGGCCCGGGGCGGCCCCGGGCCACGCGGTGGCGCCCGACCGTCCCCGACCCGCCGGCGCACTGGCAAAGCCCCGATGTGCGCGCGGGCGAGGACGAGCGGCGTCGGCCTGCTTCCGGCTTGCCGGGCGCCGGGACAGGGAACACAGGGGCGCGCCGGGGGCGCCCGGGGGCGCCCGGGCGCGGGGCCCTGGACAGGGGACGTCGCTCCGGGGGAGTGCCCGGCGGGGCCGGGCCGAGGGCCGGGCCCGGCGGCGCCCCTAGTGGGCGCGCGCAGACAACGCACAGCGACCCAGACACACTACACACACTACACACACACACACACCCATGCACACGGAGATGCGCGCGCGCCACGCCCGCGACCGGGCCCGGACGCGGATTAACAGAAAAGAAGCCCCGGCGGCCGGGAGAACGCGGCCACTGGCGCGCCCTCCCGCTGGAGCTGCCCGCATGGATTGGCACTTTTTCCGTCTCGGCGCCGCCGGCCAGGCCGCGCCCACGACGCTCTTCCGATCTCAGAAAAGAAGCCCCGGCGGCCGGGAGAACGCGGCCACTGGCGCGCCCTCCCGCTGGAGCTGCCCGCATGGATTGGCACTTTTTCCGTCTCGGCGCCGCCGGCCAGGCCGCGCCAGTCACACGACGCAGGAAGCCCCTCCCTCCCTCCGCCCCAGGGGGGGACGCGCGAGGTCGGCCCGCAGCGTACGGAACAGCCGCCGGGCGCCGGG
>NW_009242974.1:758424-765987 GCF_000388065.1 Fonticula alba
CCCCCCCCCCAGGGACGTGGCCCATTGACGCCAAGAGTCTAGAGCCCCGGCCGGACCTGTTCGTCCTGGTACGGCCGCCGGCATGCGCAGGCAACAGCTTTAAGCCCGCCCCCTCCCGAGTGTGGGCATGGGCCCCCATGCAGGCCGGAGAACACGCGGCGTCCACGGCCCATGCGCCCCGGGGGACAGGCCGGGCCCGAGACAGACCCGCCGCACGGGCCGGTTCCGGTCGTTGGAGTTTCTTTCGGGCAACCGCGGAAATTGGCCGGTCCCATGTGTCCCCCCCCCCCCCCGGCCACTGCCAGCCTGACGCCAGCCGGCCCCGCCGCCGGCCCGGCACGGCGTGGAGTGGGCAGCGACCGATGCGGGGCGGGGCGCACGTCCCGCCGGCGAACACCCCCCCCCCCCCGGGCCCGGAAATGGAGCAGCACCGAACAGGCGGGGCCAACGCCGGCAGCCACCCACACCGCGCGATCCCCCACCACCCCCTGCGCACCCGGAACGCTCATAGGCACCGGGCCGAGGCAGTGAGCCATGCCACGCGTGGATATCGTATAGTGGTTAGTATAAGTGGTTGTGGCCCACTCGGCCCCAGTTCGATTCTGGGTATCCACACGTTATTTTTGGCGCCGCCGCGCCCGTATGGAACACCATTCCCCCCATCAGCCCGGGCATTCTGGTGTTGCGCCCGGCCCTGACCGGCGGCATCTTGGCCCCGCTGCCGCTGGTCGCCCCGGTCCGCGGGCACCTCGCGCGTGCAAGCGCCCTGCTTTTTTGCCCCGCTTTCCCGCGAGAGAGGCCCCCTCAGATGCCGGCCGGGCGGATGCAGAGCGAGCCGGGCCCCGCCTTGGCACCCGGCGGCGGGGCCCGTGGCGCATGTGGCCGGCTCGCCCCGTGCACCCCCCCCCCGGGCACGGTCGAAGAGGGATCTTCCCTTTTCGGGGTCCACAACCATTGGCCGCGGGGTCGCACCCCCCCCCGGACAATGCTCCCCTCCTCCTCCTCCTCCTCCTCGGTCATTCTCGCCCACACCCCTAGCCCGCACTTGGTCTCCTCCCCCGCCGCCGCCGCCTTCTCCTCCTCTCGATTGCCGCTGCTTGTGCCCCGCCAACGCTTGCTCTCCCCATGCGCCTGGCATCTCTCTCTCGCCTGCCCCTTCGCCGCGTTCTTCCTCCCTGTGCCGCCGTCGCCGCCGTCACTTCCGGCGCTCGCTTCGCCGCCTCCGTCGTTCCCCCCGCCGCCTCCGGCGATCGAGGCCGCCCCACGCTAGGCCCCCTCCTCCACCCTCGGCGCCCCCTTAGCAGCAGCAGCAGCAGCAGCAGCAGCAGCAGCAGCAACAGCAACAGCAACAGCAACAGCAACAGCAACAGCAACAGCAGCAGCAACAGTAGTAGCAGCTGCACCATGGCCGCCAGCTCGTCCGCCCCTCCCGGCAACTTCGGCCGGCCGGATCTTTCCTCCTCCCGGGCCGCCGGCCCCGGCGGGGTGGTCTCGCTGGAGGAGGCGTGCCGGCTGTTGCTGGCCCAGCACGTGGTGGCCTTCCCGACGGAAACCGTGTACGGCTTGGCCGCCGACGCGCGGTCCTCCACGGCCGTCGGGCGGATCTACGCCACCAAGGGCCGGCCATCGGACAACCCGTTGATCGTCCATGTGGCTGGCAAGTCCCAGCTCCGGCAATTCGTCGACGTGGACGCCCTGCCGCCTGTGGCACACACCCTCATGAGCCAGTGCGTGTCCTCCTGCCCCGGGGCCCCCCCCCCCCCCCCCGCGTGTCGCCCTCCCCGGCCGGTACACGGCAAGATACTCACCTCGATGCCTGCTCCTCCGTTTCCCCCCGCCGCCGGGGCCGGACACGATACGCACACACGCACACGCACGCACACGCACGCACACGCACGCACACGCACGCACACGCGCGCGCACGATGCCCAGCTTCTGGCCCGGGCCCCTGACGCTGATCCTCCCCATCCGGCCGGGGACACTGTCCCACCTGACCACGGCCGGCCTGTCGACCGTCGGCGTGCG
This sequence comes from Fonticula alba, assembly GCF_000388065.1. Taxonomy (NCBI): domain Eukaryota; order Rotosphaerida; family Fonticulaceae; genus Fonticula; species Fonticula alba. The sequence goes on from NW_009242974.1 coordinate 760,450, forward strand.
CCAGGTTGCCCACCCCATCACCCAGAAGGTGCGCTCGGCCTTGGCCCGCCGCCCCCCCCCCCCCCCCACCACCACCACCACCACCATGTCCTGACACTGCGCCGCCCCGCCCGGCCGACGCGCTTCATCTGCAGCTCCTGGAGATGGTTGACATCCCGGTGGCCGCCCCCTCGGCCAATGTGTCCGGGCGACCGTCGCCCACTTGCGCGCAGCACGTCCTCGACGATTACGACGGCGCGGTCCCCGTGCTGGAGGGCGGTGTCAGCGGGGTCGGCGTCGAGTCCACCATTGTCGATTGCACACTTCCCGCCTCGGCGGCCACCGACGATGGCGGGCTCCCCTGGGTGGCTCTCCTGCGGCCGGGCGGTGTGCCGGTGTCGGCGCTGCTGCCCTTCTGCCGGGTCCGCCTGCCGGAGGCCGACCTGGCGCCCTCCGGCCCATGCGGCCACGATGCCCAAGCCACCAGCATCTCCTCCTCCGGGCAGCAGGTTGTCAGCCTCCCGGCGGCCGAGGCTCCCCGGGCCCCGGGCATGAAGTATGCCCACTATGCGCCCCAGGCGCCGGTTCAGCTGGTGGACGGGTCCACCGGCTTCATGGTTCGCATGATCCACGAGGCGTGGGCTGGGCCCGGCAGCCGGGCCGATGGGGCCCGGCGGGTCGGTGTCCTGACCACCGACGAGGCGGCCCGGCAGATCACCCGGCAGCTGGGCTTCCCGGAGGATGCGTGCGTCCGGCCGGCCCCGGCCTCCTCGAGTGGCGATGGGCCCCGGTCACCCGGCCCCCCTCCCCCGGCGCGGACCTTCGCCGACATCCTGCCGAATGATGTCCTCCCCCGGGCGCGGAGTGTCCCCCACCCGGAGGACCCGGCCCGCGAGCTGGTCCTCATCTCCCTCGGGCCGGCGCACGACGTGGAAACCGCCGCCCGGACACTGTACCACACCCTGCGCGAGTTCGATCGCCTCGGGGCCGATGCCATTCTGATCAGCGCCCCGCGGCGCTTCGATGCCGACACCGGGGCCGCCGAGGCCGATCGCGATGTTGGCCTTGGCCTGGCCTTGGTGAACCGCCTGGTCAAGGCGTCCGCCCACCGGGTAGTCGCCGAGGGGGGCCCGCAATAGAGCCACATCGGCGGCGGGAGAGAACGCGCGCGAGAAGGAGGAGAGGCATGCGCGCGCGCGCGCGCGCCAGTGCGTGCGTACATGTGCACCTATGTGCGGGTATATGTCCGCATGTGCCCCTCTCGCCTGCTCCTCCCTCCAGCCCCCCCCCCCCCCGTCGCCTCCTCAGGTGAGTCTACCTTTCGCAAGTGCCTTTTGCCCTTTCCCCCCCCCCCCCCCCCCCCCCCCCCCTGTTGCTTGCCCATCCTCCTCGCCCCCGCGCATGGCCGCCCGCCGGCCATACTGCCTCGGCCGGCTGTGGGCCGGCGCCGGCCCCCGGGCGCGAGTGAGCGCGCGAGAAGGAGGGCCCAGGCCCAGGGGGCGCGAACGCCCGTATGAATATAGAGTAAACACCACACATGTTTTTGGTGGCCTTTTTGCCCGCCCCTCCCTCGGCGATCGGCCGCCCCTCTGTGGACATGTGCTGTGTCACGTGCGGCGGCTAACGGCAGAGGCGCAGCGGCCAACGCCGTGGGCACGACGGCCACGCATCTAGTTGCCAACGATGGGGCGGGCCGACAACGCGCGCCGCTTTCTCCCCGCCCCGGCCGGGGGGGGGGGGGGGGAAGAATCGTTACGCACCCGGCGCCGGGGACCAGCCGGCCGGGTCTCGCCGGCGCCGAGGAGGGGCCGGCAGACCCAGACATACACACGGGCCCCTTGCACCGGCCGGCGGGCAACAGTGGTCTTTTTTTTTCCGCCCTCCTCTGCCCCGGGCGGTGTGTGTGGGGGACGAAGCCCCGGCTCCCGGTGCTCGCAGCCGGGGGGAGCATGCACGGCGGGGGAGAGCCTGCAGGGGGGCCGCGCGTCTAATGCCCGCCCCCCCCCCCCCCGCTCTTCCGCCCCCAGTCGACCCCGCCGAGCGCCGGGCGAATGCTTCAACTCGCAGCCCATTCGCGCGGTCTACGCCCGTCCCAGCTCCGGGTAATGCGCCACCTCCTCTCCTCTGTGTCCACAACTCTCTTTCTCCCTCGCGCCCTCTCCCCTCCCCCTTCTCCCCGCACCCCCCCCCCCCCCCCCCCCCCCCCCCCCCCCGCCCCCCCCCCATCTATCTTCGACCAGTCGAGCCAGGAGTTCACGTACCCGGCTATCCCCTGCCCTCTCAGTCATGCTCCTCTGCGCCCGTATGTCGCCCTTTCCCTCCTCTTTCCTTCTGGTTTCTCCGGCTTTTTCTCTGCTCTCCCCCCCCCTCCCCTCCGCCCCACACCCATACTCACCGCCTCCGCCCACCACCTGCTCCCGGCAGTTTCCAACGAGCTGCCCGAGTCGCCCGTCCTCTCGCCCAAGAGCAATGCCGTCTTCGAGCGCCGCCTCATTGAGAAGTACATCGCCGACCGCGGGACTGACCCGGTCAATGGCGAGCCCCTGACCGTCGATGAGCTGATCGACATCAAGCGTACGCCCGGCTCCCCATGCCAGCTGCCTCTCCTCGCCCTGTCCGACCGGGCCAACCCCCCGGCGAAAGCCCGCCCCCCCCCCCCCCCCCTGGTGCCTCTCTGCCCCCGCTCCCCTCGCTCCCCATGCTGACCACTCGGCCTGGCCCGGCGCGCCGGCGCCCACAGAGGATGGCCCGATTCGCGCGCGTCCGCCCACCGCCTCCAGCATCCCCGGCATGCTGTCCATGTTCCAAAATGAGTGGGACGCCGTGGTCCTGGAGACGTATCAGCTGAAGCAGCAGCTGTCCAAGGTCCGGCTGGAGCTTTCGCACACCCTCTACCAGCACGAGGCCGCCTGCCGGGTGATCGCCCGGCTGAACAAGGAGAATGCCCAGCTGCGGGCGCAGCTCGGCCGTGTGGACGCCCCCGGCGCCCGGGCCGCCGACTCCATGGACGTCGACCCGAAGCCTGCCGCCGCCGCCGCCACCACCACCGGGCCCCTGGCCGGGGAGCTGGTCCAGCGCATGGAGGCCCTGTCGGCCGCGGCGCTGGAGGACCGCCGCGCGCGCAAGACTCCGGCCACCCTGGCCTCGGCCGAGGGCCTGCAGAGCCTGCACGAGTCCTGGACCGCCACCGTCGGCGAGCTGAGGACCGTGGCCATCAGCGCCCTGGACGACCTGGTGCTTGCCGGCTCGCGCGATGGCACGGCCACCCTCTTTGCCCAGGGCGGCGCTTCGCTGCAGAACCTCACCGGGCACAAGGGCCGGCTGACGGCGGCCACCTTTGCCCCGGGGCCCGTCCAGGGGGCCGGTCGCCCCACCATTTTGACCGCCTCCCATGACCGCACCGTGCGCGTGTGGGCCGACGAGGCTGACACCGGGTACAAGACCCGGGCCGTGGTCGAGTGCCACACCGGCCCGGTCACCAGTGCGGCCTTCCACCCGCTGGACGGGACCCTTGCCCTGACCACCTCGCTGGACGCCACCTGGGCCTTCCTGGACGTGACCACCGGCCGGACCCTCCACCAGCAGGCGTGCCCGGTGTCCAAGAACGGTACACGACGCGCCGGCCCATTTCGCTCCCTCCCTCGCTCTGTCTCTGCTTCTCTCTGGCATTCTCGATGACTGACCCCGGCGCACATGCCCAAACGGGGCCGGTGTTGCCCCGCACCTTCGTGTCCCGCCCGGCCCATCCCTTGGTCGCCTGGCAAGCAGGCATCATCGCCGCCGACATCCACCCCGATGGCCTGATCTTTGGCTCGTGCGCCGGCGACAGCCAGATCCTCATCTGGGACCTGCGCTCGGCCGCCAACATCGCGTCGCTCAGCTCGCCCGACGCGGCCGGTGCCAACATCGACTCCCTCACCTTCAGCCAGAACGGCTACTACCTGTCCTCCATCGGCCGGGACAACACCCTGCGCCTGTGGGACCTGCGCAAGAGCCAGCTCGTGGACAGCGTTGTCCTGGACTGGGCCCCGACCAGCTCGACCATCGACGCCTCCGGTACCTACCTGACTGTCGGCGGCGAGGGCGGTGTCAGGTGCGTCCGGGGCCTTTTGTTTGGGCACCTTTCCGGCCCCCCGTGTGCGGTGTGCCTCTCTCTCATCTCCCCCCCCCCCCCCACTTCCAGTATCATGTCCGCCCACCGAGAAAGAAGGCCGCCTGCTGACCCCTGGCCGTTGTGTCACTCTGCTCCCATCCTCCTTCCCCGGTCGGGGTGTCCACACGCGCCCATGTCGCATGCGCCGCAGCATCTTCCGCACGCGCAAGCTCAAGCCCGTTTGCAACGTCCCCGGCCTGACCTCCGTGGCGTCGGTGGCCTTCGGCAAGGACGCCCGTACCATCGTCGTCGGTGGGGATTCCATGCTGCGCGTGTTCTCCGTGCCGGAGTAAGTGAGCCGTCGCCCCTGCCTGGGGGATGCGGCCCTGGCCGGCATTTCCCTCTCCTCTGCTCGTCTGCCCACACACAAACACACACACACACATGCACATGTGAAGGAGAGGCGGGGGGGGGGGGTGTTTTTGTTTGCTTGCGCACAAGTCGCCCCCCGCTCGTTCCTTTCCTCGACCCTTTTGTGTGTACGTGCCGCCACACACGCGCGGGCGCACAAACACACGCACACATGCATGCATGCCCCAGAAGCCCCTATATACCAAAAATGCAAAGAAAACCCATCGGAATCCACGCTCGCACGTGCCATGTGCGCGAGACATGTGCCACCTCAGAATGTGCCATCTCTCTCCCTCTCCCTCTCTCCTTCTCGCTGCTGATCTTCTCGTCTTTCTTATTCACAGCCACCCCAAGCGCATCAGGGGCATGGGCATAAGTGGGCGCGGATGGATGTGCGTGGAGGGGGGGGGGGGGGAGCAGGGGGGAGGGCCTGCCAACAGGGCGCTCTCGCTCCTAGTCGGAGTCCGAGTCAATCAGGAAGTCATCATCATCAACGAAGATGTTGTCCGCGGCATTCTTGATCTCGCTGATTCCGGTCAAATCCTCCAGGAGGATCGGCTCGCGCAGGACGCGCTGGATGAAGTCCCAGCCGTCCGGGGCGCCGGGCTGCCTGTCGGCCTCGGCCTCGGCCGGGCCCCAGCCGCGACCGCCAGCCTCGCGCAGTGCCTTTACCACGCTGCCGCTGCAGGCGATGCAGCGGGTGTACGCCTCGCCGAGGATCAGGCGCTGGCCCCAGTGGCCCACGCCGCCGCGAATGGTGTGCGGCACCACCCCCAGGCAGGTGGTCGACGCGGCCGAGTCCCGCGCCGCCAGGCCGGAGCTGTCCATCTGCGACTCGTGCGCATACAGCCCGCCGACCGTGATGCCGGCCGGCGCGCGCACCCCGAGCGGGTGCTGCAGCAGGGTGGACATGACCTCCACCGCCAGGCTGCCGGCCATGTAGGCCAGTCCCGGCCGAGTGACCGTGCACATCTGGTCCAGCGTGCGCTGGGAGGTGGACTGTGCAAATCCGGCAGCACCGAGGGGAGAGGGAACGGGGGAAGGGGGGGGGGGGG
>NW_009242974.1:769092-770669 GCF_000388065.1 Fonticula alba
GAACGGGCTGGCCGGCAGGAAGGCCACGAACGCCGAGATGTAGTGGAACTTGTTGCGCTTCAGGTCGGCGAAGGACAGGATGACAAACCGCTGGGCCACGGTGCCGGTCATGGCGCCGGGCTTGCCACTGGCGGCGACAATATCGGCCCAAAGCTGGCAGGGCGGGGAGCGGGGGGAGAGGAGGGGAGGGGGGCGAGAAAGAGTCAGCGACAGGGGGGGGGGGCGGGGGGCGGCAGGAGAGCAGACGGGAAAGACAAACAGAAGAAAACACACCTCCGCGGCCTCGGCCTTGAGGATGGCATTGCGATCGGCGTTCTGGAAGCTCTCGATCAGATTGAACACGTAGAGGGTGCCGCGGCAGGCGACGGACGCACCACGGCCGCTGTGGGCGGGGCGGTTCAAAGCAGGGGGGAGGTGAGAGGAGGGCCGAGCCACCGGGCGGGGGTGGGGGCGGGGGCGGGGGGAGAGAGAGAGAGAGAGAGAGAGAGAGAGAGAGAGAGAAAGCGGGTCGACCACCGGCGACAAGCGGCAAAGGGCCGATCACCGGTGATGGGCAGCAGGTGGCCGATCACCGGCCGGACAGGGGAGCGGCGGAGGAGGCAGCACGCACCTGCTGGTGGGGGAGAGGGAGTGCTCATTGAACACCATCAACGGATCGAGCTCCACAATCGGCGCGCCGGTGGCGGCAGTGGTCGACGCCCGATGCAGCGGGCTGTAGAAGGCGGTGGCCTTGATGGGAGCGTCCGACAGTCGGGCCACGTCGGCCTTGTGCTTGACGAGAGCGTCCCAGAAGCCGTGCTCGATGCGCGGCACGAACGGCGCGAACAGGAGGAGTTTGTCGGCTTCGGACATGGCGGTCTGTGGGTGGCGGGCGGGGGCGGGGGCGGGGGAGGAGGGGGGAGCGGCAGGGAAGGAGAGGGGAGAAAACGGGAGGGAACAGAATGCAAGGAACCTCGCACGGCCAGGGCCTGCTTCGTGGTGGCCGGCTTTCTCATCCACCGGCCGGCGGCGGGGGGCGCGGCCAGCCAGGGCCATGACCGATCAGGCAGCGCGGCCCGGGGAGGGGGAGGCCGGGGCCGGGGAATACATAGACCCTTGCGGGGAAGCGCGGCTCATTGGACTTGGGCCGGCCAGGCCGCCGGGTGGGGACCGCGCCCGGGACTCGATCGTCGGGGGCTAGAATGAGAACGGCCGGGACCACGGCCAGGCCTGATGTGGTGGACGTCGGGCGCCTGGGGGGGGGGGGGGATGTCCCTGACCGCCTGCTGGACCACAAAGGAACAGAGCTGGAACCTGATCGGGAAGGTAGGCGGCGATCGCACAGCGCGCGCCCGGCGCGAGTGCGGAGGGGAAATCACAGCCGCCGGCTTGCCGGGTGCCAGGACGTGAGTATATTCCGGGGAATAAACAAGTGGCCCTTTGTGTTGTCCGCCGTCGTCGCCGGCGGCCCCTTACCGAGGCGAGATCGGTGTGGTGGGTCTCCCGCGCGCGCGCGAGAGAGAGAGACCCTTCTCTCCCCCTGGGGCGGAGCAAGGGGGGGGGAACGGCGAGCTGGCGGGCAGAGCATTCCGCCGGTG
>NW_009242974.1:770860-772900 GCF_000388065.1 Fonticula alba
GGGGTGTCGCCGGGCGCGAAGGGGCGCGACACGCACGTCGGTCGGGGCCATGACATCATTGCAGAAGTAGCAGCCGAGGCGCGGCGAGCCGGGCTGGTGCGGCTCGGCGTCCGGGGCCGCGCCATGGCGAGCCACCAGGTACGAGTCGAACCCGAGGGCCGAGTTGATGAGGACCTGCATTTCGACAAGCAGGGTAGAAGAGAGGGGGGGGGAGGGGGGAAGGTTAGCAGCCGTGCGCCAGACAGGAGACCATGTGCAGGGGGGGCCGGGCCACGGACCTTGTTCTGCGAACAGGCCAGCAGGGTGGGCAGCCAGCGGCTTTCGCGGTTGTCGGTCAGCAGGAAGGTCACATCGTGGCTGGCAATCAGCTCCGACAGGCGCAGGTAGTTCTGGTGGGCGTCGGCCTCGGTGAAGGCGTGTCCGGGCATGGGAATGGACAGGTTCACGGCATTGGCGTCCTAGATGGAGGGGGGGGGAGAGGTAAGAGTCGGAGCACGCAATGCAGGCAGACTGCCTGGACGACGGTGCAGGGCCCCGGCACCCGGGACCGTGTGCGTGTGTATGTGTGTGTGTGAAAAAGCGGACAGGGGGCGGAAGGTGGAGCGCACCAGGAGCGGGTGAATGCGCTTGAGCGCGGCCACCGCGGCCTCGGCCTTGGGCTTGCCGCCATTGGCGCAGTCAGCGAACTCGAACAGGCTCTGCCGCACCGGGTTGGAGTAGCTGACGGTCGACTGATCGACCATGGTGATGCTCTTGACGCCCCAGCCCTTTGGAGAGGCAGATGTGCATGCGCGTACGCGCGCGGAAAATGGGCCGAGTGGCACTGGTCAGTTAGGCGGCCCGGGGACATGGGCAGGGAGGAGGGCGAACAGGGCGCCGTGTGCAACGTACAACCAGGTTCCGGGCGACAATGCAGCCGAGGGTGCCGGAGCCGATGACCAGGCATCGGGCATTGGCAATGGCCTCCAGCTGGAGGTCCGGCACCAGGCGCCAGCGCATGAGGCTCAGGTTCAGCCGCGCCGCCGTGTCGGCGATGCTGCGAACGGAGCCGGGACCGGAGAAGCCAAGAGGAGCGCACGGGGCAGCATACCGGGCCAGGTGGGTGAGAAAAAGGCCACAGGGACCCGGGGCAACCGAGCAGGGAGGCGCACTTCAAGGGGTCCATCAGGGCCGAGAGATCCAGCGTGCGGACGGTGGGCTTCTTGCCGGCCGCCTTGCGGAACCAGCCGGTGGCCTTGGGGGCCTGGTCGGCCGTCGGGCTGGCAAAGTTGCCGGCCGGCAGGCCAACCTGCAGGACCACCGAATCGGCCAGGCCGAAGTCGTCCGGCTCGCCGGTCACCCCATCGGGGCCCTGGTCCTGGGTCAGGGCCAGCATGTTGGACACGGCCCGGCCGCGAAGGGAGACCACGCGCACGTGGCGCACGCCCGGTGCCCACACCTGCACGGCGGTCAGCAGATTGCGCAGCGGCCAGCCGCAGGACCCAGCCTCCGGGGAGACGGCGTCCACCAGGCCGATGGTCAAGGGCTATGGGGGGGGGGGGGGGCGCAGATGGCGAGTGCAGTCACACATCACGTCAGACAGTGGCGGCGGCAAGGCGGGGGGCGGGGGGCGGTCGGCGGGCCCTCGAGGTCTGGGTGTGTGCGCGCACCTTGCCGGAGGCAGCCGCATCGGCCAGCGCCGACAGCGGCCGGATGCCCTCGACGGTGGTGCCGTCGGCGCCGGTGTCCACCAGGAAGGCAGCGCGATCGTCGGGCCCGGTCTCGGCCGCGGCCAGGTACCGGAAGTAGGCCTTGCCGAGCTACGGTGGGGGGGGGGGGGGGCGCATCAGTGCCAGGGTGCAGGTTGGGAGGCAATGGGCCGGAGGCGGCGCACCGAGTGCTCGGGGAAGACGTCATCCACACTGGCGAAGGGGGCCTCGGCCTCGGGGGGGGAGGGGGCCACAGTGAACGGGCTGGCCGGCAGGAAGGCCACGAACGCCGAGATGTAGTGGAACTTGTTGCGCTTCAGGTCGGCGAAGGACAGGATGACAAACCGCTGGG
>NW_009242974.1:801690-804339 GCF_000388065.1 Fonticula alba
GGGGGCGGCGGGGGCGGCGGCGGCGGCACGGGCGCCGGGGTGGGTTTTTGCCCTGGTCCCTCTTTCTTTCCCCTCGGCTGGCGGGGGGGGGGGGGGGGGGGGGGCGTGTTCCTCCTCTGTCGCCCGCGCGTCTAGGGCCGGGTTGGGCCGGGGGGGGTCCCCCCCGGGGGCGTGTGTGGGCACCGGGCCGGGGCCAAGAAAATTGACCATGGTGCCGGCGCTCCTCTCCCGGTGCCTGCGCCACCAGTCCCCCCCGTTGTCCGAATCACCTCTCGCTCACCGCCGACTGTCTCCCCCTCTTCGCCACGATGAACGCCGCCACCCTCAACGTTCGTCCTTCCCTCTCCCTCTCCCTCTCCCTCTCCCTCCCCCTCCTCCTCTCCTTCGCATGCCCCCTCCCTGTTCGCTGCCTCTCGCCCGCCGCCATTTCGCCCTGGACCCCGCGCGCCCGCACCGTCTGTCGTATTTTGCGCTGCGTACGCGAGCGTGCGCGCGCGCGCGCGTGCCCCCCCTCGACCCCATGTCTCCGCCTCCCGGGGCCAGGCAGCCTCCCTCGTCCCCCGGCTCGGTGTCCACCTCTGTGGCCGGGGGATGCCTCTTTGGCCGGCTCCTACCCGGGACCAGGGCCGACACCGCGGCAGCAATGCGCATGGGTGGCAATGCGCGCGCGCGCACGATTGGGCACCTTCGCCACGCCCCGGCTCTTTCGGCGGCTGGCTGGGCGCCTCCTGTGCTCCTCTTGCTCCCCCTCCACCCCTCGCCCGACCTTCTGGACTCGCTCGCCTCCCCGCTCCTGCCCCGCCCTGCTCGGCAGCTAACTGGCCTCCCATTCGCCCGCCCACGCGCGCACGCACCCCCGCCCCCCGCCCCCCCCCGCCCGCAGGTCGTCCGCCGCTACGCCACCCAGGCCTCCGTTCAGGTCCCCCTGCGCCTGTTCAGCCTGGAGGGTCGCTACGCCACCGCTTTCTACACCGCCTCGGTCAAGTCCAACACCCTGCCCAAGGTTGAGGAGGACATCAAGGTTCGTCAGCAGAGCCGCGCGCGCATGGTCACAAGCCTGCCTGGTGTTTTGCCACTGTTGCCGGCGCTCGGCTTTTCTGACATTCCCCCCGGCCCGCCTGCAGTCCCTCAAGTCTGCCCTGTCCACCGACAAGCACCTCAGCACCTTCTTCGCTTCCCCCCTCTACTCCACCAAGCTCAAGGTTGAGGGTGTGCGTACATCACACACACACACAGACACAGACACAGACACCCCCGCACGCTCATACATATAGCCATGCTGCCTCCCCCGCCTCTCTCGCGCATGCACACACACGTGTGTGCCCCCTCTTCCGCGCCTGAATGGCCAACTTACCGCCCTCTCCCTTCGGGCGCGCACGCCTCCCCCGCCCCCGCCCCCCCCCCACCGCAGGCCAAGGATGTTGCTTCCAAGCTCAAGGTCCAGCCCCAGACCGCCAACCTGCTGACCGTCATGGCCGAGAACGGTCGTCTGTCCGACATGTCCAAGGTCATCGGCGCCTTCGAGGAGATCATGGCCGCCCACCGCAACGAGGTCGAGGTTGTCATCACCTCCGCCCATGTGCGTTCTTTCGCCCCTCGTCGGCCCTTTCCTGCCTGCGCGCGCCCGGTGCTGCCCTCCGGCCGCGCCTCGCCTCGCCGGGGCTCTCCTCCCCCCTGGGCCCTCCTCCCCTCCCTCTGACCCACCCTTCTCCTCTCCCCCCTCCGCCGGGGCTTCCCCCCTCCCCCCCTGTCACGACAACAGGAGCTCGACGCCAAGGTCCGCGCTCAGATCGAGGCCATCGTCAAGAAGAAGTTCATCCAGCCCAAGCAGACCATCCGCCTGGTGACCGAGATCAACCCCTCCATCCTCGGTGGCTTCGTCGTCCGTGTTGGCGAGTCCTCTGTCGATCTGTCCGTCTCCAGCCAGGTCAACAAGATCCACAACGCCCTCTCCCAGCCCCTCTAAATGAGTCGGCCCGCGGGGGCGAGTGAGTGGCAGGGGGCGCGGGTGGGCGTGGCTGACCGGGGGGGACGCATACGCTGCCTTTCCCGTCGCCCTTCGGCCCCTCCCCCCTCCCTCCATCTCTCTCTCTCTCCCTGCCTGCCTGCGCACGCACGAACACACACACACAAACACACATCCCCCCTTCCCTCTCCCCCAAGCACGCGTGCGCGCACTTCTCTCTCCCCCACCATGCTCTCTGTGTATTTTGTCCCCCCCCCTCCCGGCCGCCGCAGCCGCGCCGCCGGGGGGTGGAGGGCGCCACCGCTCCCCAAATAGAGACAGTTGTCCGAGAGATGGCGTCCACTCTTTCCCCCCTCTCCGTTTTGTGCGCCAGGGCCCGCATGTGGAGGTGTGGGCATTTTGCGTGGCGTTTGCTGGCGGCGGGTGTCTGGCCGCCTGGTGTTTCGAGTTCCGCCCCCCTGGGGTGGGCGGTGTGCGGAGGTTTTCCCCGGGCGCGAGGGCGCCGCGTTCCTGTTGCCCAACTTACGGCGCTGTCATCCCAGAGGTGTGTGTGTGTGTGTGTGTGTGTGTGTGTGTGTGTGTGGATGTCCGTGAGGGCGAATGTGCCAGTGCGGGGAAGTGCAAGTGGATGCGGGTGCGCCGCTCCTGGCACCAACATGCCGGCGCTCGCGAGGGGCGGCCCC
>NW_009242974.1:804349-804921 GCF_000388065.1 Fonticula alba
CTCGGCCTCGGCGGCCACCTGGCTGTTGTTCTACCCCGCATTCCTCTCCGAGGAATGCTGTTCTGGGATGCTATCATTCCCACGATGTAACACGTGTGGCAATTCACTCACGTGTTGCTTCATCTATCGTTTACATGGGGATTCCACTACATCTAAACCCCGGAAAGAGCGTTGGCTGCCCGCCTTCCTGGTGCCAGGTCTCCGGTCCCGGGGCAGTGCCCTTCTTCGGGGCCCGCGCTGCGGGTGATGTGAGACTGTGGCGGGGGCGCGGCGCGGCTTCTCGGGGGATTTAGGATTCCCCCTGCCCTCGTCGCCCGGGCTGGTGTACGCGGCTCGGGTGGTGTCCCTCGCCCGCGTCCTTGGGCCTTGCGTCGGGCGTCCAACGTGCGGGGGGGCGGTTCTTGCTTTTCTCGCCACCGGGGGGCCGGCGGGGGCGGGAGGAAGCATATGGCGACCCTCTGGGGAGGGGGAGGCGTTTGCCGGGAGGGGCCACATTCCCCCGGTGGGCGGGGAGGGGGGGGCACCCTGTGCGGGGGCGGCGGCGACGGCGGCGGCGGGGGCGGCGGGGGCGG
>NW_009242974.1:807777-809257 GCF_000388065.1 Fonticula alba
CCCGCACTCCAACGGCCGCGCGGGGCCTCCTGCCTCCTCGCCTCTTGCCTCTATTTGCCTGCTTCTTTCTTTCCTTCTCCCCCCCCCCCCCTCCCCCGCCCCGGCCCCCCGGTCCCTCGCCCCCGCTCTCGAACGCATGCCATGATGCACACATGCTGACGCCACGGTCGCCCTCCCGGCTGCTGGGGCCGCCGTGGGCAGGTTTTCCTGAAATTCAAAACCGATGGCACCGGCAAGTTCCTGGACCTGACCGGGCTGCCGAGTGTGACCGAGCCGCATGACTTCGGTCTGTGGGGCTCGCCGGCGCACCCGGACGGCCTGGAGCGCTTCCGGGACCTGTGCATCCTGTCCGGGTGTGATTACCTGCAGAACATCAAGAACTTCGGCATCAGCAAGGCGTATGCCCAGCTGAACCGCCTCGGCTCGGCGGAGAAGGTGCGCGCTGTGCCTGTGTTTGCCTATGGCCGGCTCCGGGTGGTCTTGGGCGTCGGCACTTACATGGTATACACGTGCGGCCTCTTGGTCGGGCATGGCGCATCGGGGGTCCCGTCCCCGCGCCGACACATGCACCCGGGCGATAGGTGTTCCTGCATAACCGAAGCATCTTCCCGGCGGCGTACCAGCAGGAATTCCGCCGGGCGGCCACCTGCTTCCAGATGCAGCGGGTGTGGGACGTCCGGCGGCGCTGTTTGCGGTACCTGGGCCAGGACCCGGTGACCGGGGACGAGCGTGCGGCGCTGGCTGCGCAGCATCGAGACCGGCGGCATCGCCAGGGGGCCGGGCCCGAGCCCGGGGCCCGGGACTCGGCCCTCCGGGCGCCGGGGCCCGCGTCCAGTCTGGCGGCCGAGTGCGGCCGCTTCCTGCTGGACCGCCAGGGCGGCCGGCCCGCCGGCGATGCCTGCCCCTGTGGCAGTCGTCTGTCGGGAACGCCTCCCCTTCAGGAGGAGCCGTGCTGCGATTTGCCGGAGTCCTTGGCTCTTTGGCAGCGTGAGCGCCTTCATGCTGGCCTGTCGGAGGAGGACGATTTTTACATTGGCCCGTGCGTGCGGGCCTTGCCGTATTGCCTGCCCCCCCTTTTCCCCCTGTTGCCCGGGCTGACGACCCTCTCTCGCTCCCTCTCTCGGGCTGGCTGCTCCCGGCCGGGGCATGTGCTTGTGGGCGTGTGGCCGATGCGTCTGCCTGTCCACCATGCTGTGCAGGTCCCTGCCCGACTCGATTGTCGAGCAAATTGTTCTGGGCAATGTCGATCCCATCACGTTCGCTGTGATTGATGACTACTTCCCCTTTACTTCAGTGCGTCTGCCGGTGGTGGTATGTGTGTGTGTGTGTGTGTGTACAAGTGTATGCCCCCGCGCACAGATGCATGCGTATGCAACCACACACACACACACACACACACACACACACATGGATTCAAACGCATTTCCCGGCACCGACTGACACTTGGCCCTTTTTTTTTGACATACATCCAGGATACCGA
>NW_009242974.1:809267-810706 GCF_000388065.1 Fonticula alba
CAGGCCGATGGCGCGCCGCGGCGCACTTGTCGCAGCCAGCGGCGGCTGGCTTCCGTCGCATGTGCACGCGCGAGCGTGTGTGTGTGTGTGTGTGTACATGGGGGGTTTCCTCTTGGATCCCGTCGGGAGATCTAGACACCCCAGCGAGGGGGCAATGGGGGATGGCTACAGAGCACCACATGCGGTTGGGCAAAGGGCCCGCCCCTCCCCGGTGGGCCTCCGGCGGCGCATCTGCCACAGTGGTTACCATCGAAAGGCGCCATGCTGCTGGCCGGTCGGAAGCCGCAAGCCGACCATGCCTTGCCCTTTCTCTTCCCCTCTCGTCAAAGACACCCAACCACCACCACACGCACACACACACACAGGTCCACCGCCCAGATCCCTCGCTGCGCATATTCATCCGGCTGCCCACACACACACACACACACAGTTGTCTGCCCGGCCCCTGTAAGGCCGCCCGCCCGCCCGCCCGCCCGCCCCCCTCCCCCCCCTCCCCTCCTCAGCCCGACGATCTGGACGGCATTTTGCACCGCCGGCGCGCGTTTCTTCTCGCTCCCACGGTCCAGGCACCCATACGACAATGGGCATCAAGGGCCTTCTGCCGAAACTCCGGGCACTGGAGCGCGATGTGCACCTGAGGCAGTTCCACGGCCAGCGTGTGGGCGTCGACACGTATGGCTGGCTGCACCGCGGGGCATTCGCCTGCAGTGAGCAGCTCCTGTCCGGCGGGTCGCCGCGCGGCATGGTGGACTACTGCACCACGCGGCTGGACATGCTGCTGGAGGCTGGCCTGCGGCCGGTCTTCGTGTTCGATGGGGCCCCTCTGCCGGCCAAGCGCCTGACGGAGGAGTCACGCGCACAGTGCGTTCCCGGGGGTGTGCTTTTCCTTGGCTCTTGATTCCCCCTCGCCTGGCCGCTGGGCTGGGCGGTGTCGCGCCCTTGCTCCTTCAGGGGGCCGGGGGGCGGCGGAGGGGGTTGCTCCTTCCATTTGGCGCGGCCCATCTCACAGCAAATGGCATCTCCCCCGTACCCAGGGCCCGGCAGCAAAAGCACGACAACTACCACGAGCTGAAGGCGGTCGACCCGACGGAGGCACGTCGGCACATCAGCGGGGCCATCGACATCACGCCGCAGCTGGCCTTCCACTTCATCCAGGTGCTGCGCGCGCGGCGCATCCCCTATGTGGTGGCCCCGTATGAGGCCGACGCCCAGCTGGCGTACCTCTACCGCGAGGGCATTGTGGACTTCGTCCTGACTGAGGACTCGGTTCTCCTGACCTTCGGGTGTCTGAAGGTGTGCATGCATGTGCTGGGGGAGGGGGGGGGGGGGGGGGGGGAGGGCTGGAGCCCCGGCCACCGGGCTCCTCGCCTCTTGCCTCTATTTGCCTGCTTCTTTCTTTCCTTCTCCCTCCCGGGCTTGAGTGGTTGCCGGGGGCCGCC
>NW_009242974.1:812862-822203 GCF_000388065.1 Fonticula alba
ACACACACACACACACACACATGTAAACGCCTATACCGACGTCAGGCGCCCCGGCCCGGAACGCATCGCCACCGCCCGAGCGCTTGACATCGGCGGCTCTGGTGCGACCGGCTGGCGGGCGCCCCGAGCCTGTGCCCCCTCCCCGGCGTACTTTCGGCCTGGGCGGGCGCGGCCGCGGGTCGGCCGGCTCGCCGGTGGCCGCCGGGTACCATCTGACCGAGCAGCAGGCGTCGCCCTACTTCCTGGCCAGCCCGGAGCCGGGGCCCGGGTCGGCGCGGTCGGACCCCCTGCAGTCGGCGGCCCCCCCACGACGGGATCTGTCCCTGTTCCCGGACTTGCGCCGGGCAGCGGAGGGCCTGGACGAGCTGGACAGCATTGACCTGGTGGATGACGACGAGGATGAGGAGGTGTTTGGATGTCGGCCGCCGCCGCTGCCGGATCTCTTCCGGTCCAACTCGGCCCCGGGGTCCATCAATGCCCAGAGCGCCACTCTGCTATCTTCGTCGTATTCCTCCTCCTCCTCCTCCTCCTCTTTCAGTTACTTTTCGGCGGGATCGACCCCGGGGTCCGGGAGGCGGCCCGGCGGGGCCCCGGGTACCGGGGGCTTCCCTCGGTCGCACTCCAGCGGCGACTCCACCAGCAGCCCGAGCGGGTCGCTGCTGCTGAGCTCCTTCTCCTCGCCCGGGAGTTTGAATCGCGAGTCGGCATCGACGCGGCTCTTTGCACGGGGCACCCGGCACCACCAGCGGGCAGCCGGGCCGGCTGGGACCGGGCTGCTGCCGCGGTCACGGTCGGCTCAGCGCGTGGGGCCCGGGGCCGGGGCCGACGGTGTGCATGGGGCGTCGCCCTGGGCCGGGGGGTCTGCAGGGGCCATGTCCCCGCGGGTGTCCAGCGGCGAGGCTGACAGCGTGGGGCTCGAGCTTGAGGTGTCGGCGTCGCCCATCTCCCCGAGTGCCTACTTTGCGCAGATGCGCCTGCATGCGCCGGGGTCCCCGACCCCGGTGGTGGACGACCTGGATGCCCGGTGGAAGCGTGCGCGCTCTGGCCCGCGGAGCCCGGCCGGGCTTGATCCTGGCACCATGTCCCGGGCACAGGTCATTGGCATGATGGCCAGCACGCGCGGGCGCGCTGCCTCCCTCGGTGCGCCCTCGGCCGGGGAGCCGGCCGGGCGCTCGGAGGAGGGAGGCGACATGGCCATGTGTGAGGCTGGCGATTCGTCGGCGGCTGGCGGTGGGCCCTTGCGGGCGGGCTCGCGCACAGGCAAGACCCCTGGCTCGAGTGGGGGCTTTGTTCCGGCCTCGCCGGTTCCGGGCCAGGCCTCCATGGAGCAGCTGCTCAGTCGGTTCCGCTACCAGGGTCCCTCGGGGACGATGTCCGCCGACGAGCAGCGGCCGGTCAACCGGGCCCTGCAGCTGGCCATGGCGACGGGGCCCGAGCTGTCGGGAGTCACCGCTGTCGGCGGCGACGGCGGCGGCGGCACCGGCGGCGATGGCGGCGGCACCGGCGTCAGGGCCAGCCCCGGGCCTGTGCCCGTCTTCTCCAGCACGGTGGGCTCGTTGCCCGGGGCGGCGGCGGCCGTGGAGCAGGCCCTGCTCGCCAGCCGGCAGGGGTTCGCCAGCAGCCCGACGGCGGACTTCCTGCGGTCACGCCTTCCCTAGTCCCCTGGCCTTGCTTCTTGCGCCTGCGACCGCGCATGCAGCTCCCCCCCCCCCCCCCCCCCCCCCTCCGACCCCCACATGCGGCGTGCGATCATCAAATGTATCCTCGACACACGGACCCCCTGCGGGGAGCATTCCCCACCTGGGGGTGGGTCGGCCCGATCGAGGGCACTTTGGGAAGGGGCATCTTCTGAAAGCCGCCCCTTTGGGATGCGCATTCCCGATGGAGCGGGGGCTGTGGCAGAGGACACGAGGGCAGGGCATTGTACGACGCGACACAGGCCGCCACGGCAATGGAGCGCGGGGGGCACATATGGCTGGGAGGGAGGGGGAACATGTATGTATGTAGTTGTATGTGTTGTGTGTATGTGTACGTTTACATGGCTGTACAGGGAGGGGGGGGGGAGGGGGAGGGACACACATGCATCCGGAAGGAGAGGGAGGATAGGGGAGGGGAGATCCGGTCACGTCCCACGGGCCGCCGCCAGGGAGTCCCGCGAGGCGTGGAGGTCCAGCTCCTCCTCGTACTTGTCTAGCATGGTGTTGATCATGATGCACCACTCCTCGGCGTCGTTGGCCAGGGACTCCAGGTAGTATGTCCGGGTTGGCTGGTCATGGGGGGGGGGGGGGGGCGTCAGGAGGCGTGCGGGAGCATGCGAAAGGAGGATGGGCCGGGTCCACGTACAGTGTGCAGGAAGAAGGTCCGGTTGCTCTTCTGTTCGGGCTTCAGTTGGGTCGACAGGGGGATCTCCCCGCGGACGAGCAACTGCACGGCATCGGCGTTTTGCAGGCGGAGAGGAGGGGGCGCAAAAGCCAAGGTCAGTGCGAGGGCAGAGCGCGAGGGCAGATGAGGCATGGGCCTGGGGAAAGGGTGCGCGAGGGCAAGGAGGAGGAGGAGGAGGAGGAGGTGGGCACAGGATGTCCGGCGTCGCACCTTTTCCGGGCAGATGTACAGCAGCCGCGGCCGGTCGGTCAGCAGGAGCTGGCGCGTCTTGGCGAATAGCCCCCGGCGCTTGTTGATTGTCCCGCAGTATACCATGGACTCGCCGCTGGACAGGAAGGCATTCCTACAGGCAGGCAGGGGGGCAGGGGGGAGGTAGGCGTCAGAGAAGAGGACTCTCCGGGGGCCGAGGCAGGGGGAAAGTACTGCGGCATGAGGCCCCCCCTCCCGGCGGGCTGCGAGGGTCAAATGCGGCAACATACCACTTGGTAGAGGGCTCGGGCTTTGTGCCGTCGGTCTGCGGGGCGAAGGGCCCGGACACCGGCGGCATAGGCGTGGCCGGGTGTGACCGAGCCACATGTCGCGGGTCTATGCTCTCGGTGTCGCTGGTGACCACGTCGTCGTCGTAGTAGTCGTCGAAGTCGCTGTCCGGGTGCTTGTTCTCGGAGGCGTGCTCGCTGGCCTTGTCGCGCTCGTAGCTCATCACGCTGGAGGCCGGGCCACGCAACGCCGCGCGGAAAGCAGATCATGCGACGAGGGGGGGAAGGGAGGGGGCAGGATGGTGGGACAGCGTGCACGTTAGCTCGGCCCGGGCATGCGCGCATGGCGGCGGCACAGGGGCATCCACATGGCGGCAGCGCACCTGATGCTGTCATCGAACTCGGACCGCCACTCCGGCTCGTCAGATGTGGCTGGCAGATAGGGCGCGATCTGGGCGGGTAGGTGGGCGGGCAGGCGACAGGGGCGCTCAGCGTCAGCGGCAGTGCACAAAAAGCCGGGGCAAAAGGGGAAGGCAGCCGGCGGGCGGCGCGGTCGCACCTTGGGCGGGACCTGGAGGTGGAGCCCCTCCCAGTCGATGCCCTTGTAGAGGGGGTGCGCGCGGATGGATTTGTAATTGGCCTCGCCGCTGCCCAGGCGCTGGAGGTAGTCCGGCACCAGGAGACGCTCGACCAGGTCGCGCGCCGTGTCCGGGAAGAGGTCCGGGAAGGAGTACTCCATGTTGATGATGCGCTGGAAAGTCAGGTAGTCGTTGGCCCCGCGGAAGGGCGGCCGGCCGGACAGCAGCTGGTAGATGATGCACCCGAAGGACCAGAGATCCGAGGCGGTGGTGGTGTACTTCTGCTGCAGCAGCTCCGGGGACACGTACTCCGCCGTGCCGACAAAGGAGTGCGCCCGGAGGAGGCGCGAGTCGCGCTCGCACAGCAGGTCACACCGCTCCTTGCTGAGGCTGCAGGCGGGCGAGCACCCGGCCATGTGCCCGGCACAGGGGATAGCCCCGGCGGCGGACCCCGGCCGGCTGGCCTCCAAACTGGAGGAGGATCCGCTGGCCGAGGTGCTGGACCCGGCGGGCGGGGGTAGCTGGGCCAGCTCATCCCGTGTGAAGAGCTTGGCCGTGCCGAAGTCCGCCAGCTTGATGTGCATATTGGCGTCGAGCAGGATGTTCTCGGGTTTGAGGTCGCTGTGTGTGTGTGTGTGGGGTGGGGGGTGGGTGGGTGAGTGGATGCATGGTTGACATGTGCGTCGCCCGCGAGCAAGGGGGAGCAGGGGGGGGGATGAGCGAGAAGGGGCCGGGCGTCAGGACATGCTGCTGGGATGGCGTCGGTGCAGGGGGCACGATGGCGCACCGGTGGATGATCCCCAAGTTGTGGATATAGGCGATGGCTGCCAGAATTTCGGCCGAGTAGAAAACTGTGCACTCGAGGTCGAAAGAGCCAACCTGCGGACACAGGAACCCCCCAAAGGGAAAGAGACGCGAGGACCGCCATGCACGGGACAGATGTGAGCGATTGCCAGGGACATTCGCCGAGGCGCGCGGCTTTGAAAAAAAAAAGACCACAGGCCACAGGCGCAGGGGGGCCGCCCGGGCAAACGAACCTTCTTCAGCCAGTCGAGGAGCTCCCCGTTGGGCATCAGATCAAGGACAAAGTCTATGCTCGGGCGACAGACGGCCGACCAGGGGGCGAGAGGCACATATGTCAGGGTCAGGAGACGGAGCCGTGCAGGCGGAAGGGCTGGCGGCCGGCGGTGGCGGGCAGCCTGGCAGCAGGGGGAGGGGGGGGGGACGCTGGGTCGTGGCGCGTACACAAGTTATACGTGTCCTGGAAGGTGTAGTGAAGACGAATGGTATGGATGAAGCAGTCTCGGCCGAGCTGATGCAGGACGTCCTTCTCCACATTGACATACTTGACCTTCTTGTGGCGAATGACGTGGGCCTTGCTGACGACCTTGATGGCGAACTCACGCCCGGTGCCGACTTCCACGGCATGGACAACCTGCGCGGAGGGGAGGAGTGCAGGCGGTGAGGGGGGGGGGGGGGGGGGGAAAGCCCCGGGGCCAGAAGGGCGGCATGGGCGAGCAGGTGTCAGGCGGCTGGAGCTCGCTGTCCCAGGCCCGCGCCGGGAGGCAAAGGAGGCAAGTGGGCAGCGCGAGGAAGGTCCGAAAGGAAGAGGAAGAGAGAGAGGGAGGGGGGGGGGGGAGGGAGGGAGCGGCACGAACCGACGAGTAGGACCCCTCACCGAGGGTGTGCCCCATGCGGAACTCACTGGGGACACGCTTGCGCGGGGAGGGGGGCACCGCGCCGGCGGGATCGGCTCCATGTGGCGGAGCCGGCGTCGTGGGCATCGGCAAGTCCGGCGGGTGGTAGGGGGGCGTGCTGGTGGCAACGGCCGGCCGGCCGGCCGGAAGGGGGGGCCGCGAGCGCGGCGGCGCCATTGCCGAGCCCGGGTCCTGGGCCTGGTGCTCGTCCTCCTCCCGCGGCGAGGGGAGGCGCGTCTGGATGGCCGCCGGCTTGGGCGGGGCGTCTGAGCGCAGGCCGGGCCTGTGGTCCGAGCCCCGGAGATCGAGCATGTGTGCGTGCGTCCATGCGTGTGTGTGAGCGAGCGAGAGGGGGCGGGGCGGGGGCGGGGGCGGGGGCGGGGGCGAGAGAGAGAGAGAGGGACAGGGGGAGAGGATGCGTGTGGGTGTTCAGGGCAGGAGCAGGCCTCGAGCCGATGGCCGAGGAAGGGCGGCCGGCCAGGCTGCACGCACGGGAGATCGACGGCCGGGGCGGCGGCCGGGCCCCCGGCCGGAGCCGGGTCCTGCAGGCGGAAGGACGACAGGGAGCTAGCCAGAGCGGCCTCGGTGCGCAGGTGGCGCACGGAGCGCGTGGCCGCCGTATTGTCGATGGGCGAGGAGTCCCGATCGGAGGAGCTGCCGGTGCCGGTGCCGGTGCCGGCCCCGGCCGGGGCGAGCATCAGCTCCGGCGAGAGATCCGCCGTGCCGAGGGTGGTCGGCCGGGCGCGGAAGCTGGCCCGGCCGCCGATGATGGCCATGGACGGCGGCCTCGGGGTGGACACCTCGGCCCCGGAGGGCGTGGTCCAGTGGGAGGGCAGCTGCTCGGCGCGCGCCGGCGAGCCCGGACAGCCGAAGGTGTCGGTCGGATCGCGCGGGCCCCGGTCGGTGGCCGACCCGCCCAGCGGCACATCCGGCAGCTGGCTGGTGGAGACGGGCCGCGAGGCGGGGCCCCCGCCGGGAGATGGCCCGCCCCCGGGGGTGGCCGGCCCGCCGGGGGCATCGGCCCCGGCGGTCGAGCGGGCCTGCACCGCCGAGGAGGTCCGCCGGCGGAAGGTGAACCCCAGACTGGCGGCCAGCGAGGAGCTGGACGAGCTGTCGGCCGGGCCTGCCTCGGCTGGGCCGCCGCCGCCGCCGCCGCCGCCGCCGCCGGGGGCCCCCCCGCGCGCGGCCTCCGGCGAGTGGCTGGCCGACGAGCAGCTGGACGAGGAGGCCGAGGCCGAGGTGCCGATCTGCGACGGCCGCCGCGGCACCAGCCAATCGCGCAGATGGTGCGACAGCGAGGCCGAGGTGGAGCGTGACTCGCCGTCGCTCCGGCCGCCGGGGCCTCCGCCATCGGACTCGGCGCCGGAGTCGCGCCCGGCAACGGCGGCGCCGGGCCTCGGTCCGGCCACGGCGACGCCGCTGTCGCTCATGGTCCCGACGGCCGTCGGGAAGACCACCCCCGGCGAAAGGGCCAGCGAGTCGCTGGAGGCGTCATACGTCGCCGGGGTGGGGCTGACGAAGAAGGCCGCCGGCGAGACGGCCGCCGACGAGTGGCATGAGGGGGCCGACGAGCAGGGGGCCGACGAGCAGGAGGTCGACGTGGCCGCCGGTGCGGCATTCAATGGGCAGGGGGCCGCGCGCGGGCGCACCCCCCCCTCGGAGGGCGTGGCCATGGGCCGGCCGCGGTCGCGGCATGGCGGCGCGCAGGTCACGGCCCCGGGCCCGGCCGACGACAGGCCCGACAGGCCGTCCGGCGCCGACCGCGAGTGCGGCAGGCCCGCCGGAGGGGGGCCGCTGCCGGGCATGGCCGGGCCCAGGCCGGCCGGTGGGCCCGATCCGACAGGCTCTCCGGGCGCCGCCGGGCCGGCCACCACGGTCGGTGTGTGTGGCGGCGATGGGTCGGGCGTGGCATCGTCCTGGGCCACCGATGGCCCCGGGGTCAGGGGTCTCCCCGGGGTGGGGCTAGACGCGGCCGCCGTGGCCGCAAGGTATGGGGGCTCCAGTGTCGCGCGCTGGACTCCGTGGAGGGAGGACACGGGTGTCGGTGTGGGGGCCGAGAGGAGGGGAGAGGGAGGAGGCGGGGGGGGGGGGAGAGAAGGAGAGCGGAGAGAAGGAGAGGGGAGAGAGGGGAGGGGCCAGGCGGCCCAGGTGGCAGGAGGAGCGGGGGAGGGGGGAGAAGGAGGAGGAGCAGGGCGGGCAGGGCGGCGGGAGGCGGGAGGCGGGGTTGCTGGATGATCTGGCCGGGGGTGACCACGCCTCAGCATCTTCAGTGGGCGGCGATCTTCCCTCGCCGGATGCCTGGCGGGGTGGCGGTGGCGGGAATGGGGGTGGCTTCCCCGCGCCACTCTCCGGCCCTCCCCTGGTGGCCGGCAAGTGTGTGTGTGGGGGGGGGGGGGGGCCGTGCGGCATCTAGGGCGCTGTCCGACACCGGCGCCGGGGCCGGGCATCTCGGCTTCCCCGGCGCTGGCTCAATCAGCCAGCGACCCGGGAGAGAAGGGGCGGGGGACTCGGTGCGTCTCCCCCCCCCCCCAGGGGTGCTGGCGGGGGGCGGGACCCAGCACAGGGGCGAGAGGGGGACACGGACCATGCCCCGAGCGGCAACGGGCTGCCAATCGGCCTCGGGGGGATCAGTGCCCCGGCGTCCCGCCGCCGCCGCCGCCGCCGCCGCCGCCGCCGCCGCCGCCGCCGCCGCCGCCGCGCCGCCGCCGCCGGGGGCTGATGGGTGCATGCGAGCGCCGGTCCTTGCCGCCGGCCGCCCAGAGCTAGACCCTTGGCGGGGGTGACACGGACACCACCCCCAGCGGGCAGAGCCCCTGGCTGGCGGGGGCGCGGGGCCCCGGGCGCGAGGGGGGCGGCAACCACCGGGCGTAGGTGGGGGATCTCCCGGCCCGTGGGGCCGGGTCGGGCGCGCCGGCACACGCGCACATGTGAAGGAACGCGCACGTACGCACACACACACACACACACAGGCACATGCAACACACCTGCCCGTCAGCGCCAGGGCTGGCCGGTGAGCTCCGCGCGCAGGGGCGCGGCCCCGCCCGGAGGCGCTGGCCCCCAGTCAAGGGCGGCGCCTCCGCTGGGGCACTCATGCGGGGGCGCGCACGCGCGCGCATACCCACCAGCACCCCGCGGCAAGGCTTCTTTTCCACAGGGCGGGGCCCCTGAGCCGGATTCCGGGCGAAGTGGCCCCGGACCGGTTGGCTGGGGCCCCGCGCCTGCGCCCGGCGGCGGCGTGCAGCCCGAGCGCCGGCCGCACTGGTCCCGTCGCGCGCGTGCGCCCCGATCGGGGCGCGTCGGACGCGGGCTCGACCGGGGGGGGGGGGGGGGGGGGGGGGG
The DNA here is from genome assembly GCF_000388065.1 of Fonticula alba. NCBI lineage: Eukaryota > Rotosphaerida > Fonticulaceae > Fonticula > Fonticula alba. Next base: position 821,335 of record NW_009242974.1, read on the forward strand.
CGGGCCGCCCCCCCTTCCCCCCCCCCCCCGGGGGGGCGGCGGCCGGCCAGGGGGCCACTCCGGCCGCGCCCGGGCGGTTTCAACCTCGCCCCGCGTCGCTCCGGGTCTGGTCGGACCACGCCGACGCACCGAGCCGCTTGAGACACGGGGGGTGCGGGGCCTGCCGACGATGAGGCAGAGGCATTCCGCCTCCGAGAGGCGGCCACGGCCGCCGTCCCGGTGCGGTGGCGGTCGGGGCCGGTTGTGGGCGAAAGGCCCGCCGGGGCCGGCCGGCGCGCCCTCCTCCTCGGGGGAGCGGGGGGGACGACGGCCGGCCGAGGGGCCTCTGCCCCGTCGCCGCTGCCCTTGCTGTTGCCGCACCGGCAGGAAGGCCTATCTAATCTCCGGGACACGGGGCGCGCGCGCGCGGCCGGGCGGCCACGGCCGCCATAGCTTGAGGCCGAGTTGCGATGTATCTCCCGGGCCCTTGCCGCGCCAGCACGAGGGCGCCCAGGGGGCCGGCCCGACACGCCTCCCCCCCCCCCCCCCCCCCCCCCTGCGAGCTGGGGCGCGCGACCGGATGGAAGGAAGCCAAAGAGGGCGCGCACATTTTGTATGGCGCACCCCGGGCCGTAAGGCCGAGCGGGCGGTCGCCCGGGGACGCCGGGGCCGATTTTTCGGGGAAGCCCCCAAAATTCCGGGCATGTGACTTGCCCGGGCAGGTCAGCCCCATCGCCGCGCGAAAACGTGGCCAGGTGCTCCGCCAAATGTGCCAGCCCCAGTTGGGCGCCGCCTGCGGCCGGCCCTCGCGAGAATGAGCATGGCTGTTGACCATTCCCCGGCCCCCGGCCCTCAAGGGCGCCGTTGCCACCGCGGCTGCCGCGGTGCAT
>NW_009242974.1:825776-826896 GCF_000388065.1 Fonticula alba
CCACTCGACGCCCCCCCCCCCCCCCGCCGCTCGGCGTCGCACCGTCGCCGGAGCCCGAGCGCGCGCACGGGCGTGCTCCGCCCCGGGGGATGACGCGTGAGCCGTGGCGCATGCCTGCTCTTCCGGCACCCCGGGGTGGAGGAAGCCGCGAGGAGGGGGCGGGGGCATCGGCGCCAGCCACAGGCCCCGGATGCCGGCGGCCGCGCGGGGGGGGGGGGGGGGGGTGTCGCAGGCGCCCCCGAGCAGGGTGTTGGTTTGTAGGAACCGGCCGCCCATGGGTCGGCCCCGAGCCGCAAATGGGCGCGTTCCCCCCCCGGGGGGCGCGGCCGCGGCGGGAAACGCATGGCCGGCCCGCCAGCCAGGGGTGCTGGCTTTCCCCGCCGGGAGGGGGGGCGCGGGGCGGGGCGGGGCGGGCGACGCGGCGGTGCTTTGCCGGCTGCTGGTTCTTCCGCCTTTGGCCGCGGACAACCGGCAGGGCGGGGGGGCCGCCCGGGGACGTTATTTTTGGCCCGGCCGAAAATGGCAGGCGCAGCGCACCTCCGCACAGACGCGCGCACCTCCGGGGCGGCACACATACTCACGATCGGGCCGGGCTCGGCCGGGTGCCTTTTCCGGGACTCGGCTCCTCGGCCAAAACGGGCACAGGCCGGCCAGGCCTACCCAAGTGGGGGCCGGGCCGGGATATTCGTCCGCACATCATTCTGTCCGAGGGGAGGGGGGGGGTGATACGTCCCATTTATTGGCGCAACGGGGCTGCTCCAGGGGGGGGGGGGAGCAGAAGAGAACCGAGCAGGTTCCGAGAGGCCCCCGGCCACCGGGCGGCCCGGCATCAAGGAGGGGGGGGGGGCACCCGCCGGGCCCGCACCACTCCGCCTCGCGAGATCGAGAGATCGCCCCCGGCACATCGGGCGAGCCGGGGGGGAGGGGTACACAGCCACATCACCGCCCCCCGGCCGGGCCCCCGAACCGGGGTGTTTATTTTTTTTTCTTTTGGCCGACCGTCCTGCCCCGGTGCCGGGGCCTGTTTGTGCCATTGCTCCTCTCCCGCCTCCCTCCCCCATTTGTCCCGCACATTTCCGTCCACCATCCCCCTTTCGCCTTCCATCCCCTCTGCCTGCCC
>NW_009242974.1:827648-832051 GCF_000388065.1 Fonticula alba
CCCCCCCCCCCCCCCCCCCCCCCCGAGGTCTCCCCTCTTTCCCTCCGCGCCGCCCCCCCCCCCCCCCCCCCCGGTGCACGCAGTCTTCGGCAGCACCTCGCCCGAGGCGGCCACCGTCAATGACTTCATCGCCCTGCGCCAGTGTGTCCTCGAGCGCCTGAAGAAGCTGGCTCTCGGAGCCAAGCGCATGATCGTCCTGGCCGACGACCTGATCGACGGCGGCTCGCACGCGGTACGCGCGTCTCTCCTTCTCCCTCCTCCTCCTCCTCCTCTCTCTCTCTCCCTCTCGCCTGACCGTCCTCCTCCTCCCACCCTCGGCGGCACACAGCACGCCCTCGGCGACGGCCACGGCCCCGGCAGCCCGGCCCACGGCGGGTACTACAGCGACAGCGAGGAGGAGCTCGACGAGGATGACGAGATTTGCCACCTATGCTCGCTGCCCATCCGGCCGCAGGAGCCGCGAGTGCTGGTGGACGAGCCGGCCACCGGGCCGGCTACCGGCGCCTCGACCGACTCCATCGACGACGACCCCCTTGCCAGCCCCCCCCTGGCGCCTCCCCATCAGCAGCCATCGCACTCATCCATGAGCCTGGCCGCCGGGGGCGTGTACATCCACATCCACTGCATGCGGTGCAATGTGTGCGCCGCGTCGCTGCTGGAGGCCCCCTTCTCGCTGGACCAGAATGAGCGCGTCCTCTGCGTCGGCTGTGCGTGCCCTTTTCGATTTTGCCCCCCTTGCGCAGGGGACGCCCCTTCCGGCGGGAGATCGCCGGGCCCGGCGCGAGGGGGTCTCCCCTTGCCTTGCCCCCTTTTGGGGCTGCCTCGCGCCTGGACATGCCAATCGCTGACCCAACCACCACCACCGCCGCCGCCGCCGCCGCCGCCGCCCGGCTCCTCGCGTGGCTCAATGCACGTCCGCAGGCTCGCCCAAGTGCCACCAGTGCCACCAGACCATCCTCCGGGACCTGGTGCAGGCCTTCGGCCGGACCTACCACGGGGATTGCTTCCAGTGCTACCAGTGCCACCAGCCGATGAAGTCCTCGCCGCAGTGCTCCTCCTCCGGGCTCGGCGGGTCCAACGGGACCCCCGGCTCGTCGCAGCATTTCTACCAGCAGTCCGGCCAGCCGATTTGCTCGCGGTGCATGTCCAATCGGTCGGTCTTCATCAAGCGCGCCTTCCCCGAGGCGGACGAGCTCCTGCGTGCGTGGTCCTGCCCCCCCCCCCCCCCTCCCCCCGGCCGAGTGCCCTCCGGCTGGCTCTTCCCCCGGGGCTTCTTTTTTTTTTTTCCCCTCCCCTTCCTCTCGCGCCCTTGCTCGCGCTTCCCCCCTCGTGCACATCCTCACACGCGGCCACGCACACATGGCCCCCCTCGGCGGCGACCATACCGACAGACACCACGCCCCCGACGCCGACCGATGCCGATCCCAGCATGGACGAGGCCCCGCTGACGCCGACCACCGCCGAGTCCGACCACTTCATTTCGCTGTCGGACTTCCAGCACGGGTCCGTGTCGAAGCTCCCCCGGTCGGACTCCACCCTGTCGGTGATGACCCCGCGGCCGTCGTCAACCATGGTCTTCAATCTGGCCAACTCCCGGACGCTGGAGGGGTACGCGCCGCCTCTGCCTCCCTTCCCCTTCCGAAGTCTCCCTTTGCTTGCCTCCTTCTCTGGCCCTCCTCCATCGAGCATGCACATGTACTGACGCGCGGAGCCGGCGACATCGCCCTCCCTGCCACCCCCGCCCGCCGGGGTCCCGTGCTTGTGTGTGTGTGTGTGTGTGTGCGTCTGTGTGTGTCCCCGCAGTGTTCTCAACTCCGAGCAGGGGACCGACTACTTTGTCCGCTTCTGTATCGAGGATTACTCGGTGGAGAAGATCTTCTTCGTGCTGGACCTCCGCCAGTTTGAGACCGTGCAAAGTGCGTTCCTGATGTCGCCCCCTCGTCGTCGGCCATGCTCCCTCTCGGGCCCTCGGCCAGACATACTCACCGCTGTGGGTGCCCCTTCCTTTGTCCTCCCCCCCCCCCCCCCCCCTTGCCATGACATGCAGTCGCATCTGCGTCGGACCTGCACCTGTACGCGACGACCATCTTCCACAAGTATCTCCGGCCGGATGCCGAGCTGGCGGTCGACGTGCCGCTGGACCTGCGGATGGACCTGTTCAAGGTGATCGAGTCCAACCGGGTGAGCCGGTCGATGTTCCAGCGCGCGCGGGCCCTGGTGTACCAGCAGCTGGAGGACGAGGTCTTCCCGAAGTTCTTCTACAGCATTCTCGGCCGCCGGTACCTGGAGAGCATTGAGTTTGATGACAACGGCGAGGTGTCTCTGCGTGCGTGTGACCTCTCGTTCTTCTTCCTCTTCTTCCTTTTTTCTCTCCCCCTTCTCCGTCGCTGCCGCTGCCGCTGCCGCTGCCGCTGTGGTGGCGCGCGCCCGGCGAGGCGCGGGGCTCGCACATCTCGCACAGACAACTGACCGGGGGACCACTTGCGCAATCGGCTCGACGCGTAGTTTCCCTTGCCCAGCGCCGGAAGCCGGCCTTCTCGGACATCGAGGCCGCCGTGTCGATGGCCAACCTGTCGGCCTCCAACCAGGCCTCCGGCATCCCGAACACGGTGGTCATCGTCGGGGCCAGCGTCCGGACATTCGAGCGCCGGCGCGACCCGGACAAGTACTATGTACGTGTTGCTATGCATGGCCGGCCGGCCGGCCATCCTGTCGGCGCGCCTCGTGCTCTGCTGACGTGTGTCTCCCCCTCCCCTCCTGTGTCCTGCCCGCCGCTGTGTGTGTGTGTCTCTCTCTCTCTTTCGGGTTTCCTCTTGCTCTTTCCTTTTGCACGCACGCGCGCACAGGCGTACGAGGTCGTGGTCCACCGGGCTGTCTGCCGGCAGCGGCCCGCCCCCGTCGACGCCAACTCGTCTCAGGACCAGGCGATCGCCATCACGACCATTGGCGTGTACCGCCGGTTCAGGTACGGCCTCCCCCTTTGTCTGCCCCGGCTGGCGTGTGCCTCCCATGCCGGTGTCTCCCCCCTGCTCTTCTTCCTCTTTCTCATCCCCCCCCCCCCCCCCCGTGGTGTATCTGATCCCGACGCCGCTGACCGTGCCCATGACACTGGCCACGCCCTGCCCCCGCCGCCGGCCAAATGCAGCCAATTCTTCCAGCTCCACCAGGCCCTCACCAAGCAGTTCCCCCGGCTGGTGTTCCCGCCCTTCCCGCCACGCATGAAGTTCGGCCGGAGCCAGGTCCAGCGCGTGACCGTCCAGAGGCTGGCCCACCTGGATGTGTACATGAAGGGACTGATGCAGCTGGCCGAGGTGAAGACCTCGGCCCGGCTGTTGGAGTTCCTCCACCCATCGGACGACGACATTCAGAACTACCGCTTCAACAAGCGCCTCAGTGCCATCTCCGTGGACTTCACCCTCAAGTACCACTGATGGGGGAGGGGCAGAAGAGGACGGCCAGGGGCGCGTTTTCCCTCCCTCCTCGCTGGTCCCCCGGCCCCCGGCAGTTGGCGGCATCGGGGGAGGGAGGGACAAGCGCGGCGATCTCCACGTCCGGCCAGTAGTGGCAGGGAGGGGGAGATGCCGTGTGCGTGTATGCGTCCGCGGCGCGCCGCATGCACCCGCATATGTGTGTCTCTCCGGTTGGGGCATTCCCCCCCCCCCCCCCCCCCCCCTGCCGGGAAGAAGTGTGGCCCATGTATTGTGCGCCCGCGCGGCATCCACCACCGCGGGCGGCTCCCTTCTCCCCACCCAGCACGGGGGAAGCATGCCCCCCAGCGACCACCGCGCGCCGCCCCCTGTCACAGGGCAAGAGCCAAAGAGAGAGCGGCAGACACTCGTGCCGTCGTCGTCCCCCCCCCCCCCGTTCGGGGGAAAAATACAACCAAAAGATACACGCGCATGTGTCCGCTTGTCACCCAGGGGGGGGGGGTTCCTCGGATCCGCGCACGGTGCTGGTGGAGCGCCTCCGGTGTCCGTCGGATCACGTGCAGAAGGGTTTCTTGCCGGGCCATGTGTAACCCCCATATGCCTGCGTGCGCCGCGGGTTGTCCGGAAAAGAGGCTGCGTCTCCCAGACGCAATCCATGACCTCGCACGTCTGGACTTGTGTGGTGTGTGTGTATATGTAGATGCGGGCCTGAGAGCACGCGCGCACAGCCTGCCCGTGTGCGGCCTGGGCCAGGTCTTTTTCTTCCCTTTTCGCGCCCTCCGTGGTGGTGTGCGCGGCGATCGCCGTCTGCCAGGGAAGAAGCCCGGCGGCGAGGGACAGTCAGTCGGCAGTATGGCCAAGCCAGGTGGCACCTCGGCGACCGGAAGGCCGGCACCTGTGCTTGGCATGTTGGCGCCCAAGCCGGGTCCACGCGCTCACTCCGGCCCATCTCGCAAGAGTCCCCCCCCCCCCCCC
>NW_009242974.1:832064-833404 GCF_000388065.1 Fonticula alba
CGCCCGCCGCAAGCAGCATAGGCGACGGCGCCTGAGAGCAGCATGTCCGCCGCGGCGTCGATGTTTGCCCCCCCGCCAGCGCCCCTGGTCGGCGGCGCCCCGCCCGGCGGCGGAGCTCTTCCCGGCCCCGGGGACCCGGCGGCCGCCACCGCCCCCTACACGGATGACTCGCCGGACCTGTCGGCCTCCGAGCGCAACATCGTCACGGCCATCGCGGCACTGGCCCTGCCGGACACCCTCGGGCACCACCACACCCTGGACCCCGGGCAGCCGGTGGCCGGGCAGCTGGACGACCTGCCGCTGGTGTCGCGCCTGGTGACCCTGGCCAATGCGGTGCGCGGCCTCTGCCGCGACGCGCCGGTGCTCGTGGCGCAAGCCGGCTGTGGCGAGGAGGGTGCGTGTTCGCCGCCGGTCGCGGAAGTCCCACCTTCCGCCGGCTGTCACTGACCCCCTTGCGTATCTCTCTCTGTGTGTGTGTGTGTGTGGGTGTACGTGTGTGTCTGTTTCATTCCTGCCTGCCGGACGGCCCCAGAACTGGAGGTCCTCCACAACCGCGCGTCCACCCTGCTGGAAGTCCTCCGCGAGCTGGTCAACGATGTGCGCCGATGTACGTTCCTCCTCGTCCGGTGGCCTGTGTTTCTGTGCATGCAAGCTCAAGCCGCGCCCCCCCCCCCCCGAGCCACCCCCACCCCCCCCCCTACACGCGACCGCCCCCCCTCCCGCCCCCCGCGCCACCCCCACCCTACCCCCACCCCCCCCAGCCCCCCCACGCCCAACCACCCCACCCCGCCACCATGCCGCCCAAGCGCTCGATGGACACCGATGGCTTCGAGAGCTCCCGCATCCGCCGTGTGAAGGTGCGTCGCCCCTCTTGCCTGCCGCCCGCCCTGCTGCTCACGAGGGTGGCTTGCGCCCACACGTCCCCCCCTCCCCCCCGCACTCACACGCCCACACATCCTCGCCCAGACCGACATGATCTCCAGCGACGAGGAGGACGGCATCGGTGACTACGAGGACGACTTTGGTGACGACTTCGAGGAGGAGATCATCGTCCGGCGCGAGAGCGCCTTCACCGACGACGATGATGACGATGATGATGGCGACGATGAGATGATCGGCAACGACCGCCCGGATGGCACGATCGACATCACCAAGCGCCTCGGCATGTCGACCATCACCCTGAAGGACGACGAGGATGACGACGACGAGGACCACGAGAGCAACAAGATCAAGACCGAGGTGCCTGGCCCGATTGCGCGTCTGTCCCCCTTCCTCCTCCTCCCCGCCGCCACGCACCTTCGGCATCTCTCGCTGACCTGGGCTGCCTGTGTCTCCCACCC
>NW_009242974.1:837334-838590 GCF_000388065.1 Fonticula alba
CCCCCCCCCTCCCCCTGGGGGTCCTTCGCCACCTGCTCCTGGCATCTTGTCGGTCGCAGGCGCTGCCCTGCGCGGTGTCCCTGTCGGATGGCCCACTGACAGCTGCCTCCTCGCCCTCCTGCTGGCGCCTCTGCGCACAGTACCCCGCCACCGCCTATGTGGTGACCGGCACCCAGGCCGACCGGCCCTCCAAGAACATGATCCAGCTGATGAAGATGAGCCAGCTGCCGCGCACCAAGTACGACGATGGCGCGCTCACCGACTCCGAGGACGAGGAGGACGACTCCTACGACACGGACCCCGTGCTGGAGTACCGCTCCATCAAGCACATGGGTGGCGTCAACCGCCTGCGTGTGCGTTTTCACCTGCCCCCCCCCCCCCCATCGCATGTGCCCTGCTTTGTGCTGGTTGCTGTTGCAGTTGCTGCTGCCACTGCTGCCAGCTGGCCCTCCCCTCCCCCGGGGTGCTGGTCTTCTCGCTTGGGGCCACCCTCTCACCACGTCCCCTCCCTCCCCCCCCTCCCCGCCCGCCCTCGCACCCTGGCCCGGCCTTAGCTCATGCCTGGGACCAACATTTGCGCCACTTGGTCGGAGAATGCGCGCGTCTTCCTGCACGACCTGACCAACCTGGTGGACCAGCTGGACGTGCCGGGCACCGTGCCGGCCGTCAACACCGGGCCGCTGTTCACCTTCTCCGGGCACATGGACGAGGGCTTCGCCATGGACTGGTCGCCCACCGTCAAGGGCAGCCTGCTGACGGGTGACTGCTCGAAGATGATTTACCGCTGGCAGATGCACGGCCAGTCCAGCTGGCAGGTGGAGAAGAAGCCGTACACCGGGCACTCCGGGTCGGTGGAGGACATCCAGTGGAGTCCCACCGAGGACACGGTCTTCGCCTCCTGCTCGTCGGACAAGACCATCAAGGTGTGGGACACCCGTCGCCGGCAGAATGCCGCCCTGTCGGTCAAGGCCCACAAGACCGATGTCAATGTCATCTCCTGGAACCGGTGCGTCGCGCCGGCCCGGGCCTTTTTCCTTCTTTTTTTTTCTTTTCTTCTCCGCCCCTTGCTGCCTGCCCGCCTGCGCACACACGCCCTCCCATGGGACAAGAAAGCCGGCGGGCCATCGGGGCGGGGGGCCACGCGTGGAAGAGGGCGAGCGGGGTGAATCCCCCCGCCGCACGCCGCGCCACAGACCGCAAGAAGCACCATCCGGCAGCGCCACTGGCCACAACTCTAACTCCTGTGTCCCCCCTTC
>NW_009242974.1:838629-840054 GCF_000388065.1 Fonticula alba
CCCCCCCCCCCCCCCCCCCCCCCCAGCGTCTCCTCCCATATGCTGGCCTCCGGCTCGGACGACGGGACGTTCAGCGTTTGGGATCTGCGCAACTTCAAGGCCGACTCGCCGGCCGCCACCTTCAGCTGGCACAAGGGCCCGATCACCAGTGTCGAGTGGCACCCGACCGACGACTCGGTGCTGGCGGTGGCCGGCGCCGACGACCAGATCACCCTGTGGGACTTCGCGGTGGAGGCCGATACCGAGGCCAACACCGAGGACGGCAAGACCCTCGTGGTGCCGGAGGTCCCGCCGCAGCTGCTCTTCATCCACCAGGGCCAGCACAACATCAAGGAGCTGCACTGGCACCCGCAGATGCTCGGCACCCTGGTCAGCACCGCCGAGTCCGGCTTCAACATCTTCCGGACCATCAGTGTTTGAAGCGGCGCTCGGGGCCCTTCCGACGGGGGGCGGCCGGTGCGCTGGAGGCAGGAGGGGGGGGCGGGGCCGCGGCCAGGCAGAGCCCCGCCCATGCCGGCCGGCCGAACGATGTCCGGCCGCGACATGCGCCAATGTGTCCCCCATGCTGACATGCGTGCATGGGAGGGCGGGGGGGCCCGGCGTCCCCTCTCACCCGACCGCCCTCGTCCCCTGTCCCCGGCCTTCTGCCAGAAGAAAAAGCACTCCTGTATTCTATTCCACACGCCTCGCCCGCATATATCCACCCACTAAACGCGCCATTTGCCGGGGCTCGGTGCACGCCCGCGTGTGTCTTGGTCAGAGGAGCCGACAGGGAGCCGGGGCCCGAGGGCGACAGGGAGCCGGGGCCCGAGGGCGACAGGGAGCCGGGGCCCGAGGGCGACAGGGCCCGGGCAGGGGAGCCATGAGCTTGGCGAGAGGCCGGGTCGGAGGTCCACCCGCTGCGCGCCGGCTGGCAGAGGCGCCCGGGCGCATGCCCAAGGTCTCGGCCCTCGCGCTCGCGCGGCGCCGCGGCCCCAAGCCCTCAATCGAAGGAATGGTGTTTCGCCGCGCGCCCGTGCTACTGCATCAGAATTTCATCGCGTGCTGGCGCGGCGCCTTCGTTGGCATTCGGGGACGCACGCGTGTGTGCGCCCAGGCCGGCGCCCCGGGGCCGCCTTCCGCGCGCGGCTCTTTCTTGCTGCCTTCCCGCCGGCGGCGCCCCCCGCGGCCGTCGCTCCCCGCCCCGGGGCCCCGCCGGCCGACGGGCGTGCGCGGCCAATCGGCCTCCCTGCCGGCCGGCGGAGGCGCATCCTCTCGGGCCCCGGATCCACGCCGGCCGGCCCAACAGGAGCCAGTCCGGCCCGGCGGCGGCCGGGCCACCCAAGCGCTCGACACACAGCTAGCACTTGCCCTCCCCCCCTGTCTCTTCCTTGCCCTCGTGCATCTTTCCTGCCCCTCGGTTTTTGCCTGGTCGTCCTCCTCCGC
>NW_009242974.1:840629-850160 GCF_000388065.1 Fonticula alba
CCCCCCCCCCCCGGAGCGGTCCTCCCGCGGGACACATCTGGCACTTGTGCTGTCACACCCTTCTGACCTCCCTGCCCCGGGCTTCGGACTCGGTGTCCTGGAATGGCGGCCGCGCCGGGCGCCTCCGCCGGCGCAGGTCCTCGGTGGGCCTGACCCCGACCGAGCCCGGCGCCTCGCGCGAAGTGTCCACCGTGGACGAATGCGATCTCTTCGAGTGGCTGGCCACGACGCTGGTTCGCTTCAGCGGGCCGAAGTCCACCCCGAGCGCGTGCGCCCGCCCTCCCTTTTGTGCCCTCGCGCATGGGACGCCCCCTGCCGGGCCTCCGTGCACCGACTGACCTCCCCCCCCCGGGTCCGAGAGCTTGGAGGCCGACGACGGCCGAGGCACATTCTCGCCTAGACAGCCAGTCTCCACGTGCAAACACCGGCTCCCCCCCCCCCCCCCCCCCCCCCCCCCCTGTGCCCCTCGGCCCTGGCGCCCCTGTGCCTGCCCGGCATGTAGCGGCCTGTTCTTCCTGAGTCTGGAAGTGGACACGTGGCGCCTGCTGGGCGACATGCTGGAGTTCCTGGTGGACTCGCTGCGGGCGCGGCCCATTCGTGCGCCGCTCCTGCAGGCGGTCTCCTTCGCCAGCCGGTGGATCGGTGCGTGCTCATGGACTGTCCACCCTCTTTCCCCCCCCCCCCCCACCCCACCCCCTGGGCCCTGCCTCCATGGCTGTTGGGCTTCTCCGGTCCGCCTGGCTGACATCCGCCCTTCGCACTGCCCGGCCGCAGCCTGCCCGATTGCCGGCGACTACCGGGTGCCCAACCCCGATGGCTTGGCCGTGCAAGTGGTCCGGGCCCTGCGGCTGCTGCTGCTGCCGCATGGGCTCCATGCGCTGGACTTGCAGCGCCGGCGTAAGGCCGCCATCAGCGAGCTGGTCCTGTCGTCGGCCGACCGGTCGCTGCATCATCCGGCGCTGGCGCACCCGGCCCCGGCGATCGATTTGCTGCGCGCGCCGTATGCGGCGGTCTTCCGCCCGGGCGACGTGGCGCACATTGCCCTGGTGGCAGACCTGACACGGGCGGTGGCCGAGGCCGGGGCCGCGCCCATCACCCCGGCGGACGGCCTGCTGGGCGAGTGCCCGGCCAGGGCCGATGCCGTGGATGGGCCCCTGCCGGCGGCCGCGCGCCTTTGGCAATTGTGGCGCACGGCCGCCCTGCACCTGTGCCTGCACAGCGAGCTGTCGGCTGTCAGCTCGCTGAGTGACAGCGGCGCCCAGGGCGACGGTGCCAGCGGCGCGGCGGCCGGCATTCGCCGGTCCTTCGCGGCCATCTGCGACGACCTGCTCGGTGCGTTCGATGGCGACGGCGGCGGCGGCATGTTCCCCGCTCGCCCGCCCGGGCCACTTTCCCGCAACCTCGCACCGGCCTCCCGCCCCCCCCCCCCCCCCGCTTCGGTCCCTTTCGCTTTTCTAACTGGCTGCCCCCGGGCCGGCCGCCCCGTCAGCCCCTCTTGCCGGGGTCATGACTTCGACCGACACGGCTCCGGTGGACGCGGGCCTGGCCCGGCGCGTGCTGGCCAGCACGCTCTTCCACCCGGACCATCTGTTTGAATTTGCCTCCAGCTGGCTGTGGGGCCTGGGCCTGACGGCCGGCGGCCTGGCCGGGCACACGCACCAGGAGGCGGCCAAGCTGGCGGCCGGCACCGCGCCGGCCCCCGCCGAGGGGGATCCCGCGGCCGGGAAGAAGCGCGGCCGCGGCAAGGCCGCCGCCGACGCCGGCGCCGGTGCCGGTGCCGGTGCCCCGGCCGGGGAGGCCTCCATCGCCGGGACGGCCGTCCGGCTGCCGCCGGTCCGGAGCTACCCCCGGCGTCTGTTTGAGATGCTCTACACCGGGCTGTACCCCGGGCTGCTGGCCGGGGGCGATGGGGCCGCGACGATGGCGGCGGTCAGCCTGCTGGGGGTGCTGCCGGTCCTGCTGACGGACTTCACCCTGGCCGTGGGGCGGCGCTTGGCGCGCAGCGACCCCGGGCCTGGCGCCGGCGGCCGGGACAAGGCCGCGAGCGAGCACGCCTCGCCGGCCGATGCCACGGCCACCTCGGCCGCCGAGGATGACGCCATCGCCATGTCCTTCAATTTCTTCCGCGAACTGGCGGCGCTCGTGGTGCCGCTGGTGGTGCTGGGGCTGGACCGGCCGGTGGCCGCCGGCCAGGCCGAAGCACAGACGGTCGGCTGCGCGGCCCTGGTGACCCTGGCCCAGCTGCTGGCCATCGCGGCCGGCGAGCTGGACCTGTCGCCCGGGCGCCGGGTGACGGCCATGGCGATGGCCGCCGGGCCGCTGCTGCTGGGCCCGGAGGCCGGCCCGGCGGCGGTGCTGGATGGCGACACGGCCTGCTGGCTCGCCGGGGCCGGTCGGGCGTCGGGCGCCGATTCGAGCTCGGCCCCGCTGGCCGCCACCACGGCGGCCCTCGGCCAGCTGCTGGATCTGGGCGCCGACCGGGTGGCGGTGTCGGCGTCGCCGAGTGCCACGGCCTTCGGCCTGCGGCCGATGGCCAATGACGACCGGTCGCGCCGGCAGTCGGCCACACTGGCGGCCCTGGCCCGGCTGAGCCTGGGCCTGTGCCTGGGGTTCCGGGAGGTGGCCATGGTGGCCGGGGCCTGGGCCACCGGCGGCCATGCGCTGCTGGGGCGTTTGGTGGCCGACCCGATGGGCGCGGTGCCGGGCTCGGGGCTGTCGCGTGCCGGCCGGGACTCCGGCGCGCAGCAGGCCCAGCTGGCGGCCGAGAGCGTGGCACACGCGGTGTGGGCGGCGCCCCTGGCCGCGGCATCGACGGCGGAGCCGGCCCCGGGGGCCGGGGCGATGATGGGCGGCGCGTCGCCGGCCCTGGCCACCGCTGCGCTGGTGTGCCTGACTTCGCTGGTGCGCATGGACTACGGGCTGCTGGACCGGCACCTGGTGCAGGTGTGGCAGGCCTGCCTGCCGGGCTTCCGGCGGCTGGACGATGTGACGGCCACGGCCGGCAGCCCGTCGGCCCTGCGACGCGGCGCCACGCGGCTCAGCTGCCGGCTGGTGGAGACCTACTCGCGGCTGTCGCTGCTGGACCGGTGCCTGCGGGCCCTGTGGCGCGGGCTGCTGCTGGCGGCCGCGAGTGCCCGGCAGCCGGGCGCGGGTGTGGCCTCGCCGCCGGTGCTGCCGGGGCCGGTGCTCGCGGCCCTGACCGAGGGCGTGGCGCACATCCAGCACCCGGGCCCGGCGTTGGCGGTTGTGGTAGCCGGACTGGTGGAGCCGCTGGTCGAGTGTGCGACCGGCGGCCCGGGGCCCGGGGCCGTGGCCTGCCCCTCGCACCGGTGGCTGGTGCTGGCCGTGGCTCGGCAATTGGCCGACACCCTGGCCGGGCGCCTGGGCGGCGGTGTGGATGTCCTGACGCAGCCGGTGGCCGAGGTGTTCATCGGCCAGAGCGCCTGGCCGGCCGAGGATCTGGCCCGGGTGCGTGCCGGGCTGGGCCTGGAGCGTGGGGCCCCGGTCACTGGGGCCCTGCTCCTGTCGCAAATTGGCCCGCTGGTGGCCGGGCTGTGGCCGGCTGCGGCGTCCCCGGCGCCGGACCTGGCCGCCGGCCCGGCCGGGGCCCCGCTCGATGTCGCTGGGCGGCTGGCCGTGGAGGCCGGGCTGCTGACCCTGAGCCTGGCCCGGCTGAGCCCGGCCGCCCTGGTCGGCACGCTGGCGGCCATGCCGGCCGGGCCGGAGATGGCGGTCGGCCAGCTGGTGGCCCTGGCGCGTGGGCTGGCCACGCGGGTGGACGCCTGTGGCCCGGCGGTGTATGCCACCTGGCCGGAGGTCGCCTCGACCGCCGGCCCCGATGGCCCGTCGGCCGGCAAGTCCAGCGGCAAGTCCGGCTCGCGGGCCGTGCCCAAGGACATGTCGCTGCTGGCCGGCCGTCGGGCGCTGGCCGGCGACCTGGGCCAGCTGGCGGCCCTGCTGCCGGCCCTGCTGGGGCTGCTGCATGCGGCCTCGGTCCAGGGCCTGGACGCCGGGCAGCCGGTGGTGCTGGACACCCCGCGGCCGTGGGACTTGGGCTCCGGGTGCCCGGACCTGCCGGTCGGTCGGGCCACCCTGCTCCGGTGCCTGGAGGCGGTGGTCCATGCGACCGGGGCCGCCTGCCGGCTGGCCGTGGCCGAGCAGGACCTGGCCCACTTTGGCGGGGCCCCGGCCGGCGGGCATGGCCATGATGAGGGTGCCGCCGGCGCTGCGCAGGGCGCCGGGCTGGCCGGCTGGCCGGAGCCCAGCCTGGCGGTCATGCGTCTGGTGGCCGAGTGCGGGCCGCTGCTGGGCCGGCACTTTGACTGGGCGGCGGCCTGGAGCCCGGGCCCGGCGCGGGAGCTGGCCGAAGACTTCCTGGCACAGCTGATGCTGGCGGCCGGGGTGGAATCGGCCGCGCCCCTGGCGGCCGGCGATCGCCCGGTGCTGGGGGATCTCCTGCGCAATGCCCTGTGGTTCGAGTCGGGGCTGCTGCATTCGGGCCCGGTGCTGGCGGCCGCGTCGCGCCGGTGTCTGCTGCAGGCGGTCCCGGTGCCGGTGCCGGGGGCCAGCACGGCGGTGCTCCTGCGGCCGGATCCGGCCGGCCCGCTCGGGGCCCTGGGCGCCATCGACCGCGATGCCCCGGCCATGGGGGCCCTGCTGGGGCATTTGGCCCCCGGCCGGGCGCTCTTCCTGTCGGCCGGTAGCCGGCCGGTGCGCCGCTCGGCCCGGCTGCAGGGGGGCCACCATGTGTCGACCGACGACCAGGCCCTCGGGTCGCTGCTGCTGCCGGAGGCGGGACCGGCGGATGCGGGCGCCGCGGCGGCGGCCCTGTGCCGGCGGTCGCTGGCCGGGCCGCTGAGCTACTGGAGCCTGCTGCCTCCGGGCGCGGCGCCGGCCGAGTGGCTGCTGGCCGCGGCGGCCACCCTGCTGCATGCCCTGTACTGGGCGGCGGCCGAGGCGGCGCAACGCGCGGCGGGTGTCGCGCAGCCGGCCTCGGCCGCCACGGTGGCCGTGCAGGCGCTCCTGCGCCGGGGGTTCTCCCTGGCCGGGCGACTGCTGGCGTGGGCCACGGCTGGCAGTGTGGCCGCCGGGGCCCAGCGCGCCGCGGCCGGGGCCACGCGCTCGGCCGACCACCTGTCCCCGGGGCTGGCGCTGGCCCTGCTCCGGGGCCCGTTGGCCCGGTGGGCCGAGTTGCTGGGCTCCGGGGCCGAGCTGCCGGCCGACTGGCATGCGGCGCTGGACCCCTGCCGGCTGGTGCGGGCGCTGGCCATGCTGGCGGTGGACGATGCGGCCGGTGGCCTGTCGGACCTGCTGGCCCACTGCCTGGTGGCCGGCACCACCGGCCGGTCGGCGCACGAGGAGCCCTGCCACGAGGGCAGGGCTTGCGTGTGCGCCGGGCGCCTGCGCATGGACACGGCGCGGCTGCGCGCGGCTGCCCACTGCCTGGAGGGCGTGGTGCTGCGGCTGCGGCAATCGACCGGCGCGACCACCGGCAAGCGTGGCCGCCGGTCGGCCCTGGCCCTGGACCCGGCGGTGGCCGGGCGCCTGGGTGCCATCGAGCGCCTGGCCGTGGACATGGTGGCCACGCTGGCCACCCGGGGCCTGTGGGACGCGGCGTCCGAGGCCGGGCCCCCGGTGTGGGAGCTCCTGGCGGCGCGTGGCCTGGCCGGGCTGCGCCTGCTGCAGGTGTGCCTGCGAGTGCAGAGCGCCCGCACACAGGGCCATCTGACCTTCGGCCCTACCGGGGAGGACTCGCCCGCAAAGGGCACCCTGAGTGGTACGTGTCCGCCGAACAACAGGGCAGGGGGGGTAAGGGGGGTAAGGGGGGGGGGGGGATACCGCGGAGGCGGAGTGAACCTCTGGCCGCCGCCGCTGCTGCTGCTGCTGCTGCTGCACTGTGCGTCGCGCTAACTGGCTCCCCTTGGTGATGCGCGCGGTGGCGTTGGTGTGGCCCGGCGCCCAGGCGACGTCCTGGCCGGGGCCATTCGCGCGGCCATGGCCGACACCCCGTGGCTCGGGGCGGCCGGGGCCGGCGGTCCCCGAGGCGCGGGCCAGGCCTTCGGCCTGGTGGCGCAGCTGGCCCAGCTGGTGGGCGAGCAGGGCTCCCTCGTGGGCCTGCACACGGCGGACCTGCTGGCGGCCGTGACCATGGTGACGCGGATGGACGCCAACCGGGCGGTGACCGGCTCCAGCGACGAGGCCGAGGAGTCGGTGGCCCAGACGCTGGCCCGGCAGCTGGCGGCGCCTCTGCGGTACATCGGTGCCGGGGGTTTCCCGGCGGCCGGGCAGCAGGTGGTGGCCGCGCTGGCCGCCGCGTCCCAGGGCCCCGGGGCCATGACCCTCGGGGCGGGGCTGTCGGCCCTGGCGCAGGCGGTGCTGGAGCTGTCGGCCGGCGGGGGCCCCGGGCAGGAGGCGGCCGTGGTGCAGGAAGCCCGGCGGGCCTCCTTCCTGGTGATGGGCCACGCGGCGGTGGGCCTGGCCAATGCGGCGCACATCGACGTGGCCAGCCGCTGGGCCCGGCTGCTGTCGCGGTCGCTGCTGCTGTCGATGCAGCACCGGCCGCAGAATGTGGCAGCCATGCTGGCGGCCCTTCAGCGGCTGGCCGGGCGCCGGCCGATGCGTGCGGCCGCCGAGCTCGGCGGTGCCCAGCACGCGCTGGCGGCCCTCGGCGCGCAGCAGCCGCCGCCCATGGCCGACGATGATGGCCAATCGCCGTGGTCGCGGGCGCACGCGCTGCCCCCTGCCGGGGTGGTGTCCGTGTCCGGCCCGGCTACCCTCTGCCCGGAGGCCGATGTGCTGCTGGTGCCGCACGGGCTGCCGGAGTACCGGGCCTCCTGCCAGCGCCTGCACACGGCCCTCTTCGATCTGCATCTGAACTTGATCCGCCACGCGCGCCAGGCGCTGACGGATCTGGCGGCGCTCTATGTGCCGTGTCTGCGAGGTACGCTCGTGGTGGCCTGGCCCCTGGGTGCTCCCTCGCCGGCTGTGTGCCCTGCATGTGCCGGGCGAGCGCCACTGCCCTGCTCCTTTGCTCTTCTCTTTTTGGTGGTCGCCTCTGCGTGTGTGTGTGTGTGTGTGTGTGCTTAGGAACACAGGACTGACCGACGGATGGCCGGACGAAAAAAAAAACAACCCCTTCCCGCCGCCAGCCTTCATGGTGACGTACCTGCTGCCGACGATGGCCGAGGCGGTCCCGCTGGGCTTCTACTCGGTGCTGGTCCCCTGGTCGCTGGGTCTGGCACACGATGTGTTCCCGGTGGCCGGGGCGATGGCGCGCGTGGCGCCGGCGATGCCGGGGTCCCCGGTCGCCGGCGGGCCGGCCCTTCCCCAGGCACATGCCCTGCGCGATGTGTCCCAGGTGCTGGAGCAGTTTGCCGAGCTGGGCCGGCAGGTGGACAAGTATGCCGTCAGCCTGGTGGTGGATTACATCCGGTGCGTGGAGGCCACGGCCGCCGGGCAGCACATCCGCCGCGCGGTGCAGATGGGCCTGCATGCGGTGCTGGCCCTGTGTGTCAGTCCCCCGACGAAGGGCAGGAAGTCCCATAGCAGCGTGGTCTCCCGAGCCGAGAAGGAGTCCGCCCTGCAGCAGGCCATGCTGACCCTCGGCCAGGCGGGCCGTCTGCTCCTGAAGACCCTCCGCCGGGAGCACCTCATCTGGCACCAGTACTCCGGTCGGGTGTGAGTGTCTAGAGGAGGGGGGGTGTGCCGGGCGGGCAGGGCCGGCGAGGCGCCCGGGGCGCCGGGCGCATGGGAAAAAAAAAATGCCCAAGCCAACAGCCGGCCGCATACCTGACGGGGCTGTCTCCCGCACACACCTTTTCCCTCTCTCCCTCCCTCTCTCTCTCTCTCTCCCTGCCTCCCCCCCTCTCCTCCCCCACCGAAATGGGAGGGGAGGGGGGGGGGGGGGGGGGGGGGTGACCTTTCGCGCACTCTTACCCTGTGTGTGCTCTGGCCGGCCGGTGGTCGGGGAGGGGGGTCATCGTGGCCCCCCTCGTCTGCTGGTGGCAGTGCGATCTGCTCTCCAAAAGAAAAATACACGTATAGACTTTGCAGCCGTGCGTGTTCTCCCTGTACGGGGGGTGGGGGGGAGGGGGCCGGGAGTGTGGTGGAGGGCCGGGGCGCGAGGGCCGCCGGCGGTGCCTGCGATCTCGCGGCCTGCCTGAGCCGGAGCAGCCACCAAGACACTCGACGAAGGCGCACGCACACGCCTCGCGTGCACGCATGCGTGCGTGCGCGCGCTGGGCGGCGGTTGGGGGGGGAGTCGAGCCTCCGGCATTTGTGCCCTGTGTAAGGGTGGTTCCCCAAGGCCGCGTAGCTCAATTGGATAGAGCACCTGACTACGGATCAGGAGGTTGTGTGTTCGAGCCGCATCGTGGTCAACTTTCTTTTTGCCTGCGCCCGAGTGGACTTTTTCCCGGCGCCATGTGCGCGCGCACGCGGTCGGCCACCGATGGGGGGGCGGGGGGGCCGGGGCGAACGGAGCAAGAAAGAGAGGGGCAGAGAGAGAGAGAGAGAGAGAGAGAGAGAGAGAGAGAGAGAGAGAGAGAGAGAGAGAGAGAGAGGGCGAGAAAGGGCGGTGGCGGTCGACGCGGCGGTGGCAGCCGTGCCCTCCTCCGCCGCGTAGGGTCCGCGGAGGGCCACCATCTCGTGAACGCAATTTTCGGGCTGCTTAGCGTAAAAGACATCGGGAGCCCATATTATGGCCTCATGCACACACCCCGCAGGGGACCGGGGGGGCCCCGCGAGCGAGCGACGACACCGAACGGCCCCTGAGCCGGGAATGGGCGAGGGTTCTCCGCCGCACGGGGGGGGGGGGACTTGTGGCCTGATGCCCGTGCGTGCGTGTATGTGTGTGTATGTATATGTGTGTCTGTGTGTGTGTGTGTATGTGTGGGCGTGCTGCAGGGGGAGGAAGCACGGCACACGGGCACGTGCGTGCGAACTGATGTCCCTTCTTTTCGCCAGGCCAGGATCGGCGGGGGCGTACATACACGCGACCCGGGCGACCACCGCCAGAACGTCCCCCTGTGCTGGCTCCCCCGAGCCCTCGGACAGAGCGCGGGGGCTTGCTAGATTCGGCGATTTGGCCAAAAGAGGAAACACCGCCCGCAACAGCCAATTGTCGGGCGCCTCAGCGGAGGGGGGCCGCCGTGTCTGGCGCGCGCGCGCGCGCGCGCGCGCGTGCGTGCCCGGGCACTGTTATTTTTACGCCCTCCCCCCCTTTCCGCCGGCATTTGCACTATACCGGTGCGGTCTCGCAACCGGCGGGGGGGAAGACCCCGCCAGGGGAAGGGGAGGTCGGGTCGGTACGCACCCGGCCGTGTTTCCCCGGCTCGCGCCCACACGCGGCCTGGCCGGGGTCCGCCCGCCCGGTGGACCCGCTCTCTCGGGGGGACATTATGCCCCCGGAGAAACTTGCATCATCCGATCCGCGGCGCATGCTGCCGGGCTGGCCACAGCGCGGCGCGGCGCGGCGCGGCTTCTCGCGCCCCTCCCCCGGGGGGGGGATCTGATCGGTGCTCGGCGCGTGCC
>NW_009242974.1:850170-851965 GCF_000388065.1 Fonticula alba
GCCCGCCCGCCCACCCGGCTGCGCCCCTCTCCGGCCCCGAAGACCATGGGTGCCCCTGACTCCTACCCCCACGGCCAACAGCCTGGGGATGCTCCGCCACCATACTACTCCGATGCGCCGAACCAGCCCTACCCGCCGGCTGGTCAGCCGTACCCGCCTGCCGGCCAGCCCTATCCGCCGAGCTCCCCCGTGCGTCGATTGCCTCCGGCTTGTGGAGGCCCTGCCTCACGCGCGACGTACCGCAGCCGCTGACCCTTCCCTCCCCGGCTCTCCCCCCTTCTTCTCTCTCTCTCACACACACACACACACACACGCACGCACGCCCCACCCAGTCTGCCTACCCGCCGGTGTACCCGCCGCAGCAGCACGACATCGAGGAGCAGATCGTCCAGCAGCAGATCACCATCATGATGATGGCCATTGAGCAGCGCCATGGTACGGCACACGCTCGCCCCACGCCCCACGCCCCACGCCCCACGCCCCGGATCTAACCACCCTCGGCCGGTCTGCCTGTCGGCCGCCGCTCGCCGGGATAGTCTTCCTTCGGAAGGTCTACCTGACCCTCTTTGCGCAGATGGCCCTCACGGCCGGCATCGGGTCCCTCTTCTACCTGATCGAGGGCCTGAACAGCTTCGTCGATGAGAAGTGCGTCCCCCGACTTGCCACCCCTCCCCCGAGCCACAGCCCAGCCCCCTGACTCGCCGCTTGTGCTCCCCTCGCCCCGGCGGCCATAGCTACTGGATTATTTATGTCTTCCTCGGTGTGGCCATCGTGTCGCTGATTGTCCTGCACTTTGTGTCGCGCGTGCGCATCGTCAACCTGGTGTTCCTGTTCATCTTCACCGTATGCATGGGCATCTTCGTCGGCTATATCTCCACATTCTACGATATCATCACCGTCTTCCAGGCGCTCATTGCCCTGACGACGATCTTCCTCACGCTCACCATGTTTACGCTCCAAACGCGCATCGAGTTCGGCATCCTGTACCCCATGTACGTCCGCGAGCGCGGCCGAGCTGGCGCCCCTTCTGTGCCGTGGCCGCCCCTCTCCCGCTGCCCCTCTCTGCTGCTGCTGCTGCTGCTGCTGCTGCTCCCCTTCCTCCCCCTTTCCCTCGCGTCTACCTCGCTGCATCTTGCCCCTCGCTGCCTCGGCTAACGTCCGCATGTCCCTCCCGTGTCGGGGGTTGCCCCCCCTGCCAGCCTGGCCTGCCTGTCGGCGCTGCTCATTTGCTTTGTCTTCATGTTCATCTTCATGCCGTACACCAATGGCACCCATGTGGCCGTGTGTGTCATCATGGTCATCATCCTCTGCATCTACCTGGTCATCGATACGAAGCTCGTGCAGGAGCGCCTGTCCGACCACAACGAGTGGGTCCTCGGGGCAATCCTCCTGTATTCGGACCTGGTCATGCTGTTCCTCTACCTGCTGGCTCTATTCCGCAAGTGAGTGGCCGACCGGACGACGCCTGCCCCGCCCTCCCTCCCGGCGCGTCCATTCTCACAATCACAGCCGAACAGGTGCGCGGCCGAAAATGCACCCGGAAAATGCACATACCCAGGCGCGCCCCGCCCTTTCATGTGTGTAGTGTCGAGGCGTGGCGAAGGGGGGGGAGCAGAAGACGCCCCGGTCATTCTCTGCGCGCGCAGAATGGCGGCCTTCATCGACAGAAGACGGGCAGCGGGGGGGTGTATTGTATTTTGCCCGCCCGGCCCTGCTGGGAGGGGCAGGCAACGTGCCGGGACGATCCATCGGATACAGACAAGGAAAGGGGCAAGGGACTCAAGGACAAGGGGGG
>NW_009242974.1:852025-855910 GCF_000388065.1 Fonticula alba
TCAGCGCTCCCAGTTGTGAAAGATGCGGATGGACCCGTCAGACATCACTGCCGGGGGGGAAACACGACAGGCACCAAGGCAGCAGGGAACATCGCAAGCGGGCAGATATGGTGTCAGGGCAACGCAGTGCGGGGCGCGCGCGGGCGGAAGAAGCAGGAAGCATGCGCCCAGAGCGCGGAACATACCGCAGATCAGCCGCCGGCGCGAGTGGGCCATGTGCATGACGGTCGGCTCGCGCTCGGGCTCGATGTCCAGGCGGCCATCTTGCTCGCTGGCCGAGGCCATGCGCTGGCGCGTCACCGGCGGCGTCAGCCCCAGGAAGGGCAGATTGCAGGAGAAGGCCAGTCGACAGCAGTAGCCCCGCCGCGGGAGCGGCACCCCGCGAGCCGCCAGGTCCGGTCGCAGAAGCAATAGCTGACACTGACAGCAGACACATGGTGGGGGGCACAGGTAGAGGTGATGCGGCCGGCCGGGGGGGGCCGAGGGCACGGCCAGCGTCGGGGCCATGCCCGACACCGCATCCGGGGCATCCTGGCCACTCGGGCCGGCTGGGGACGTTGACATGCCGGCTCCGCCCGGAGACAAGGACAGGAACTCCGGCGACTGAGGAGATAAGGAGCTGGTGACGGGCGAGCCGGGATGTGAGCCGGGGCGCGAGCCGGGGTGCGAGCCGGGGTGCGAGCCGGGGTGCGAGCCGGGGTGCGAACCGGGGTGCGAACCGGGGTGCGAGCCGGGCTGGCTGCCAGCGTCCCCAGGGGGAGTTCCCCCTTCGGCCAGGGCCGGGCCCATGGTGGCATAGGCCACCAGCTGCTGCACCGAGCCGGCCGAGCCCGCCACCGACCCCGGCCCCGACATGGACCCCGACATGGACCCCGACATGGACCCCGATCCCGACACCGAGGAGGCGGCACTGGCGGAGCCGGACCCCGGGGCCGAAGAGGCAGCGCTGCCGGGGCCGGACCCGGTGCCCGGTGGGGACGACCGCCCCGGAGCCGCGGCCCCCCCGGCCACCATGGCCCGAGCAATGCTGGTGAAGGCATGGCCGAGGACCGTGCCATGGGGGAAGATGGCCTGCATGCTGGGCGACAGGTTGGTCAGCAGGCTGGGGTAGTGCGGCATGGACCAGTGCTTGTTGCTGGTCGTGTGCCGCTTCAGCTTGACCTGGGGCCCGAGACCCGGGTCCTGGAAGACGCCGAGGCAACGGCCGGAGCGCTCCGGCAGCCAACTCGGCGACGCGGGCCATGTCCAAATGCCGGACTGCCGGTCAAAGTGCAGCAGCAGGGTGATCTGCTGCTTGGAGCTGGGCAGGGGGATGATCGATCGCAAGGGGCCGTAAAAGAAGTCCTGCGAGGTGAGGACCGAAATTTGCGGGCTCAAGTCCGTCGGGTCCAGCAGGGCCGCCGGCACCGTGGACGAAGCGAGACCCACCCCGGGGGTCGGGGGCGGGGTGCCGGCCACCGCCCCGCCCGGCGACGCCGGCACCGGGGGAGCCCCGCCGCCGCCCGGAATCACCGTCACCGGTGACCCGCCCGGTCGGGAAGGCCGGCGCCGGATGGACCCGGCCCCCGAGCCCGGTGACATTGCGCCGAGGCCGGCCGGGCCGGCTGCGGGGAGAGCACCCGCTGGCCCGGGCCCGCCGCCAGCCGCCGTGGCTGCCACGGCCATGGCTGCGGCTGCTGCCGATGCCGGTGCCAATGGCGATGCCACTGTGGCGGCCGTGCCGGGCCCGCCGCCGGGGGGCTGGTCCGCCGCCCCGGCCCCGGGCCACTCCCCCGGCAGGGAGGCCCCCCCGCCGGAAGCCAGAAGGCCGGTCTGATCGCCGGACCGGCGGAAGAGCTCCACGATCCGATGCAACGGCGACACGAGGCGGATTTTGCCATCCTCGGCCCCGAGCAGCAGCCCCTCATTGCACCAGGCAATGGTGGAGGACACCCGGTTGGTGGTGGGGATCTTCAGGTGGATCTCCACGAATACCTGGTTCGAGGGGGCCGGCCGGGTGGGGCCAACGCCCGGGCCGGAGCCGGGACCAGACCCGGCCCCGGCCCCGGCCCCGGGGCCGACTCCGGCAGCCGCCCCGCTTTCGGACCCTGGATTAGCCCCGACCCCGGTCGGATCGCCTGTCGACCCCGGCCCGAAGGACAGCGAGCAGAAGGCAATCTCGATGGTCGGGCGCTGGGAGTACACGGCGAAGTAGTCCTTCTCGGTGTTCGGCGGCCCGACCGGGCCGCTGCCAATCGGCATGAAGCTGAGGTTGGAGACGCTCAGCGGCGCGTGGAACCCCGGGAACCCGGCGTACAGGTAGTTCACCTTCAAGGGCGCCAGTGTGGTGGAGGAAAATACTGACATGCCGCTGGAGTGGTGTCATTTAGGCATAACACGGGAGGCAGGAGGGAGGCGAGGGGGCGGGGAGAGGTGAGAGGGGTATGAGTGGGTGAGAGGGGTATGAGTGGGTGAGAGGGGTATGAGTGGGTGAGTGGGTGAGAGAGAGGAGGAGAGAGAGGAGGAGAGAGAGGAGGAGAGAGAGGAGGAGAGAGAAGCAAAGAAAGAAGGAAAGAAAGAGAGAAGCAAAGAGAGAAGCAAAGAAAGAAGCAAAGTAAGAAGCAAAGAAAGAAGCAAAGTAAGAAGCAAAGAGAGAAGCAAAGAAAGAAGGAAAGAAAGAGAGAAAGTGTGTGTATCAGCCCGGAAAAGGATCACCATGAGGAAACCCCGGCAGAGCACGCACCCGGACCGGTAGATGATGACGATGAAGCGCCCAGAGGGCGAGAGTCGGACCGAAGCAATGTTGACCCGGCGCGCGTCCAGCGGGACCAGCGGGTCCAGGTGCGACGAGAGGGCCAGCGCGCGAGTCCGGCCGCTGGTCAAGTCCAGCAGGACCACCTCGTTGTTGATCGTGTCGGAGGCCAGATCATCCACATGCAGGGAGGGGCTGGCCCCCGGGGGCACGGTCGGCGGACCGCCCCACACCAGGAGCGTCGTCCGGCTGACCCAGAGAATCCCCCGGACGGTGGTGCTGCTGCTGTGCGCCTGCTGCCGGGCCAGGACCCGGTACGTGCGCAGGATCGAGGTCCCGGTGACGGCCGGGCGCACGGCCACGGCCGGCACCTCGGCCCGGATGTTCAGCAGCTGCACCAGGCCGCGCACACTGCCGACGGCCACCGTGGCCCCGACCACCGGGCCCAGCTCCGGCGGCGGGGCCGACAGGCAGGTGATGTGGCCCAAGACCGGGGCCTGCTCGGCCAGGATGTCCAATTCCAGCTGACTGGTCGCCGGTCCGGCCGGTCGCCCGGGCCACCGCCCGGGCGGCCAGGAATCCCCCGGGGCCTGCGCGGCCAGCTTCATCATGAACACCCGGCCCAGGCTGTTCTGACTGAGGACATAGAGCCCGGACCAGAACCCGGCCCCGGCCGAGCCCAATCGCTGGCCGAGGACCCGCGGCCCGGGGGGTCGGAACTGCCGGCCCCAGCCCCGGCCCCGGCCCCGGCCGGGCGCTGCGCCGGCCGGAAGGACGCCTCATAATACCGATCCAGGGCCGGGACATCCCAATGCGTGGACAGGGCCGAAATGTGCACCAGCGGGTCGGCCCCCTCCGGGCTGTGGTGCCCGCCCAGGGCAAACCCAATGTCAACCTCGTCCCCGGGCCCGGCCGGCAGCAGGGCCGGTAGATAGAGGCCAAACTGCCCGCCGGACGAGTGGACAAAGACCGCCGGGCAGTCCCAGTAGGGGGTCCGGTCACCGGGGGCCGGGACCGTGGCCGCGGGCAACAGTGCCGACGCCCAGGGAGGGACCAGGCTGATGGCGCTGATGGTGGCACTGCCTTGGCTGGGGATGAAAGAACCAACGATCTGTGCGTGCGTACGAGGGGGGGAGGGAGAGAGAGGGGGGGGG
>NW_009242974.1:855948-857207 GCF_000388065.1 Fonticula alba
GGGGATATGGCCGCATCCGTGGCCGTTTCCGTTTTCGCGCCCATGTCCCGGTGTGTCCGTGATGGCAGAAGAAAGCAGGAGGGTCAGAGGGGGAGGGAGGGGGACATAAAGAGGGGAGGGGGGACACATGTGCCGAAGGGGGCAGGCACCTGCTGCAGGGCGCAATCCAGCACCACGATCTCCGTGGAGGTGGCCACAAAGACGAGCCCCGGGCCGGAGGACGCGCGCCCCGGGGCGGCCGGGCCGATGGCAAAGTCCACAATGTTGTCGGAGCTGGCGGCGGTACCGCCACCCCCGCCGACGCGGATCTTCTGCTTGACCACGGCCTCCGGGTCGAACTTGCCGGACCGGCTGATGCTGAGGCCGTTCAGGATGTAGAGGACCCCATCCGAGGTGGCCAACAGCAGGCGGTGGCGGATGTCCAGGCGGAAGCCGACGAAGCTCACATCGGAGTGGTCCCCCGGGGCGATGACATATGAGATGGGGGCCGCGGCCGGGGCCTTGCCCGGGGGCGCCACATCCGGCAGGCTGGTGTCATACACGCAGAGCATGAGGTTGGGCGTGGTGTAGAGGACCACCAGCAGGTGGGGGTGCACCGGGTGCCATTGGAAGTCGGCGATGCGCGCGTGCGACAGACGGCGCGGGGAGAACCCCTGCGTCGGCACGATGTGCCGGCCCGGCGAGAGGCAGAGAGAGGGCGGCGCAGTCAGTGGACAGATGCCGGGAGGGGCAAAGGGCCAGGAGCAAGGGGCGAGGGCAAACGCAGGAGGAGCAGACCCGGGGCGATGATGCGCACTGGGGTCGTCAGGTTCCGGATGAACAGCTGGCCGCAATTGTTCAGGTAAGCCACGCGGACATCATACGGCCCGGGGCTGATGTCGACGCCGCCCATGACCGCGCGCAGGGGGTAACGCGCAGCCATGGCCCCGGTGGCCGGGTCGGCCGGGTCGGCCGGGTCGGCGTCCGGGACGCCAGGCCCGGCTGGACGTGCCAGGGCCGCCCGCGTGGGGCATGCCTCGGAGTAGGCCTCCGGCGGGGCGAGACACCCGAATTGCAGGGCCTGATTGTAGTTGGTCCGCACGCGGAAGATGTGGCTGGTGGTGTCCTCGTACACCTGGAGCGTGGGGCAGGCGTCGTCCTGGCTGAGGGAGGACAGCGGAGACCCGGGGACCAGGCCCAGCACCAGGAGCGAGCGCGAGGCGAACACATAGTGAAAGGGCGACACAAAGCAGAGGGTGTCTGCGGTGGGACGGGGGGGG
>NW_009242974.1:858395-859612 GCF_000388065.1 Fonticula alba
GTGTGTGTGTGTGTGTGTGTGTGTGTGTGTGTGTGTGCGGTAAAACGATTAGATGCGGGAGGGGAGGGGGGCTGAGCGGCGTCCGCCGAATCCCGTCCACTGTGGCGTACGGGGAGCTCCCTTGTGCCGGGGCCTCCTGCCCCCGGAAGAAGCCCAGCGCGCGTGAGGCCCGCGACAACAAACAACAACCAGTGAACTGGCTCTTCAGGCGTGCGTGAGCGGGGGACGGGGGGCGGGGCGGGGCGGGCGAGCATGCTCCTGATGGCAGGCCGGGGGTGGGGGCCCCCCCGTTGGGCGTCCCCGGCCGGTGGTGTCCTCTTTGGCGCACCACGCTGCAGTGAGGAGTAGCCCCCTCGGGTGGCCGGGGCGGCTCGCGGGTCTCCGGCGGCGCCCGGTGACTGGGCGCGGGTGAAAGCGCCGGCACCAATGGGTCAGGGGGCAAGCAAGTGGGCGGGCGGGCAGGCGGGCGGGGGGGGGGCTAACGCGGTGGCACATCGGGCGGCGGGCGCGGGCCCACGGCGGGTGACACCAATCGGGGTGTGCGTGATCTTCCCTGCGGAGCGCGTGCGTGATCTTCCTTGGCAGAATGTCAAAGTGGTGCGACGGTTCTCCTTTGGTAGATTCCGGTGCACTCTGACCGGCAAACAAACAGACGCCCGCCCGTGGAGAAGGACATTTTCCCCCAACGGCCGAAGGGGGAGGGGGGGCGTACCGCCCCTTCCGCCAACCGCCGAGCGGAGAGGAGATGTGAGCTCGCCCTTCTCGGCCCGAAGAGGAGGGGCCGGGGCTATGGGCGTGGAAGCCGTGACTGGCGGGCGGGGGGGGGGGGGGGGGGCGCCGGGCTCCGACGTTTGCAAGATGGCTGGCCCAGCCCGGCAGGCGGAAGTTCCCCTGCGGGGTTCCTCCACTGTGCAACCCTCGATGTCGCTCTCTCATTGGGGGGGGGGGGGGGGCAAAGGGCCATGACCGGGGAGTGGTGGTACGCCCTTGGTGTCGCCCCTTTGTTCCCTCCGCTCCTACGAGGGGGCGGCGGACGCCGATGCGCCTGGCCGGGGCGCAGGGAGCCTCTCCTTACGGTCGGGGTTTTAGGTGGTCAGGGACCGGGAGGCGGCCAGGGCCTGCCGCGCGCGCGCGCGCACGACGTAAGATGCACACATCACAAAACGTCAGCCAGCCGCCCCGGTCGCCGGCTTCCCACCCCCTGGCTGTCGGCCGGG
>NW_009242974.1:862581-864902 GCF_000388065.1 Fonticula alba
CCCCCGTGCCTCTGCTCGTGCTCCCGACCTCCCCTTGGCCGCCCCCCCCCCCCGCCCGCAGGGCTGGTGCACCCTCCTCCTGCGGCAGCTGATCTGCCGGTGTGTTGCTTGCTCGCTGCCCCGCCTGTCTATGCCGCCACCCGCCGCCACTCGGCGGGCGCCTGATGCCCCGCACAGGACAGACCGGGGGGCGCGGGGGGCGGGGCGATGGTGTTGTTTTTGTTGTGACCAGCCCCCCCCCCCGGCCCGGGGGTTCTCCCCGTGAGCTGTGTGGTCCCCGGGCATGCGTGTGTGTGTGTGTGTGTGTGTGTGTTTGTGCCTGCGGGGGGGCGGGGGGCTCACGAGTGCGGTCCCAGGCGGGGGGCTTCGCCGCCCCCCCCTCACCCCGCCCCCCCCCCCGCGCCCCCCGCCCGCCCCCCCCCCCCCCCCCCCCCCCCCCTTTCGTCCCGGAGGCCGGCGCGCGCGCGTGCGCACCGCCCAGAGGGATACACCCCCCCGCCGGCTTCCTCCTCTCGGGGCTCCCCCCCCCCCCCCCGTCCCCTGTCCTCGGTCTCTATGAAAGGCACCGCCCCGGTGTCCACCCGCTCTGGGGGGATCTTCACCATACTTTTTTGTTGGGGCCCCTTCTGCTCTAACGCTCTCTCCTCCTCTACCCTTTTTTCCCCACCCCCTCTCTCGAGTGGTTCGTTGTTCCTCTGCTTGTCCCCTCTCTATCCCTCTCCCCCTGCGTTTGGCTCCCCCGCGCCCTCCTCCCCCCGCCCCCCCCCCCGCTCGCGCATTGTGCGTCGCGTCGACCAAAATGGCGCGCCTTTGCGCCGGGAGGGGGGACGGCAGGCAGGCAGGAGCGGCCAGCGGCGTGCCGATATGCTGTCCGGGACTGTTTGGCGTCCGCGCCGGCGCCCCCCTCCTTCCTCCCTCCGATGCCGGACCCGCTCTAACATGTTCCTCTGCCCCCCCCCCTCCCCCCCCCCTTTCCTCGCATGTGCAGGAGTGTACCCCTAGCCACCATGGTGCGTCCCCCCCCCCTCCTCGCTCTCTCCCCACACTTCTGTGCCCGCCCGCAAACGCGGCCCCCTCCCTCCCCCTGACACTCTCGGCTTCTTCTCCCCCCCCTCGTCCTTTGCACCGCGGCCAGTCTGCTCGTAAGGCCAAGACCAAGAAGCGGGCGGCCCGCCAGACCTCGAACATTTTCGCCATGTTCGACAAGACCCAGATTGACGAGCTCAAGGATGCCTTCAACATGGTCGCTCGTGACGACGGCTTCATTGACGTCGAGGACCTCCGCAACATCTACAACTCTCTCGGTGCGCGCGCGCGCCCTCCCCCCTTCTCCTGCCGCCCCTCGCTCTTCCCTCTTCGCAAAAGAGCCCGGAGAGGGGCCCCGCGCCTCCCCTTCTCTCCCTCTCCCCCCCTCCCACGCACGTCCACCGACGACTGACATGCTTCCTTTGCCCGTGACGCGCACTCCGCCGCCCCCCCTCCTCTCTTCTCCCCCTTCCCTTGGCGTGTGCGCCCCCACGCAGGCCAGACCCCCTCCGACGAGACCCTTGAGGCCATGCTTGCCGAGGCCACCGGCCCGATCAACTTCACCATGTTCCTGACCCTCATGGGCGAGAAGCTGAGCGGCTCCGACCCCGAGTATGAGATCATGCAGGCTTTCGAGTGCTTCGATGAGAACCAGTCCGGCACCATCCCGGCTGACGTCCTCCGCGAGGCTCTGACCACCATGGGCGAGCGCTTCACCCAGGAGGAGGTCGACATCATGTTCAAGGGTGTCAAGCCCGATGCCCAGGGCAACTTCAACTACCGTGAGTTCGTCCGCGTTCTCAAGCACGGCGAGTAAGAAGAAAAAGCACGCGTGTGGCTGTGCCCGCGCGCGTGTGCGCGTGCCCGCCTCCGCGCCCGTGCGCCGCGCCCCCTCCTCCTCCCTTCTGTATGTGTGTGTGTGTCCCCTGCGCGCGCGCGTGTGTGTGTGTGTGTGGTGCGATGTGGCGCGCGCATGCTTCCCCCCCCCTCTCTCTCTCTCTCTCTCCCCCCCTCGCGGTGAGGGGGGGGCAGGGGAGAGACGCATGCGCACGTTTTTCTCTCTCGCTCCACACTCCATCCTCCCCCCCCCACGCCGCAGTGTGTGTGTGTACATATATGTGTGTAGGTAGGGGTGCACCGCCGGTGCGCGCGCGTGCGCGTGCTCTCGTGCGTGTGTACATCTACAAAGCCAATAATGATGATGTCGCGACCTTGTGTTTTCCTTCTCGTGTGCAGTGTGTGGTGGTGTGCGGTGTGTTGCCTCCCTCTCCCTCTCTCTCTCTCTCTCTCTCTCT
>NW_009242974.1:864912-866531 GCF_000388065.1 Fonticula alba
GGGGGGGGGGGGGGGACAGAGCGCCGCCGACCCGGGGGCATCCCTCCTGGGTGGGCGGCGACTGCCCTGGAGCCGGGCGGCACTTTCGGGGAACCCTTGCAGCCCGATGGCGGCGACGGCGGCGGCGGCGGCGGTGGACAACACACACAGGGTGCCCCGCCCATGGGGGCCTGTCTGGCGACCGGCACAGCGGAGAGGCCGGCGAGGAATGCTGGCCCCTCATCTTGGCCACTGGACCTGCTGGCCGGGGGCGGACGGCCTGGCAGAGGCGCGCCGGGCCGGGCCAGGCCAGTGTATTGCACCGCACCAGGGGGAGGGGGCATTCTTCCGGTCGGGCAGGCAATCGCACGGGCCCGCGCGCGACGCACGGGCCCGCGCGCGCACGCGCCCCACATATGCAGGGCGCGTGAGCCGGCGCGCGGCAGGAGCCACACCGGGGAGGGGGCAGGCCGCCCCGGCGTCCTGGCGCGGTCGTCGCAGGAAGGGGGAGACACCCCACCGGGCTCTGGCCCAAACAAAGGGAAAAAGCCAACACGGGCACAGGGTGCGCGGGATGCGAGAGGGGATCCATGTTGGCCTGTATATGTGTCGCTTTATTAAATGGGTCGCTTTTGTCCGGCCAGCCAGCAACGGCCGGGGTGCTGTGGTGGCACCACAAAGCTCCCCCTCCCTCCCCCGCCGGCCTTTCCACGGCAAGGACCCCGGGGCGCGGTGGCGCGGGGGGGGGGGGGGGGGACGGCGCCCCAGGTCGACAGCACGGGCACACACACACACACACACACAGAGAGGTACTACACACGCCCGGCCATCATCGGGAGGGCATTCCACCCTGGGGCGGGCCAGGGCGGGCGTAATTCCTTTGTGGTATGCCCTCGGGTATGCAGGAATGGAATACCGGGGACCGGACTCGAGGCAGCAGCCCATGCCCGGGTCCGGGGCCGGCGAGAGTCGATGCCCCGCCGGCCGGGCCGGGCCGGGCCGGGCCGGGCCGTACGAGCATGCCCGCCGCGCGCTGCCTCGGCGGGCATGCTCCCTTGTGCCGGGGCGCTCCGCTGGGCGCGGGTGTGCGCACCGCGCCGGCGCGCCATGCCCGTGCCGCGGTGGCGGCACCTGCCTGACGCGGTCTTCGCCCCGCCGGGCCGGCCCATGGACAATGGCACCCGGCCCGGCCGCCGTGGCTGCCTCGCGCACCCTGGGCTGACTCACCGCCGGCGCGTCCGCCTGGCCCCGGCCAGACGCGCCGTCCAATATGCCGGGGGGCGGGGGGAGCGGGGGCCTACGGCGGTGGTGGCGGCCGCGGCCCCGGGTGCGGTCCGCTCCGGGTCTTCGCTGCCCGTTGTTTTGTCGCGCCGGCGGCTTCGGAACCCCCCCCCTCGCCCCCGCGCCCGGCGCGCCGATGTCAGTTGCGCGCTGGCCCGTGCGCGCGCGGTCGCCCGGATTCTGTGCCGGCTGCCCGGGAGACGAGGCGCCGGAGGCGAGGGAGCAGGCCAGCGACAAAGCGAGGCTCCGAGAGAACGAGCCAGAGAGAGAAGAGAGGCAGAGCGAGCGCGAGCACAACAGCTGCTCCTGGAAAAGGCCCCCTGCGCCCCTCCGGCGGAGGTTTGGGGTATCCGGCCGGG
>NW_009242974.1:868167-869372 GCF_000388065.1 Fonticula alba
AGTGCGGTCCCAGGCGGGGGGCTTCGCCGCCCCCTCCTAGCCGCGCGCGCGCCGCTTCGCCCCCGGTCTGCCCCCCCCCCCCCCCCACCCCCCCCCCCCCCGCACACCCCCCCCGCCGGCACTCCCCGCCACCCCCCCCCCCCGGGCACTCCCCCACGCCCCGCCCCGCCGGCGGCCCCACCCCCCCTTCGCCCCCGGTCTGCCCCCCCCCCCCCCCCCCCCCCCCCCCCCCGTCGTCGCCCGCTGCCCGTGCCGGGCCCGGCCGGGAGGGCCCCGGCAGTCCCTCGGGCCTCCATCAAGCAAGCCACACAGACATTTCTGGCAAAGGACCGGGCCTGGTTCGCTACGCCCGCGCCAATGGCCGAGCCGGTCACACAAGCACACCCGCACGCGAACGTGCGGCACGGACAGATCTCACCGCTTGAAGCCCCCAAAAGGCAGGGGCGGGCGGATCAGACCGGGGCCGATGCCTGTGGTCGCCCGGAGGGAGCGGCCCGGAGAGGCAGCGACCCGGTCTTTGACAGGGGGCAGTGTCTCGATCTTTCGCGCTCTCTCTCACGCGCGGGCGCCTTCGCCCCCTTGTCCTGGAGGGGGGGGGGGACCCTTCACCTGCGCTCCGGTGGAGGAAAGAAGGGAAGGCACAAAAAAGGGCGGACTTTCTGCCGGGGTGCAGGGCTCGGAGGCTGGCACGGCTCTCGGCGGGCGCGGGCCGGATTCCCGAAGTCAACAGGGCGGCGGCGCATTCCGGGGCGGGGTTTCGCGGGAGGCGTCCGCGTCGCCACGAGATCACTCCATCACATGTCACCACAGTTAAGACCCGAGCTCCAGATCGGACGGCAGTCCGCCCGCGGGGGGCGCGCGAGGCCGGGGATCCGAGGCAAATTTCCTTTCGGCGTCCGACCAGGGTACTACCACGGTAGCCAACATGCCCCGGGCGTCAGCCCCCGGGCGGCGAACAGGAACCCCCCCCCCCGGGTACGGTGCGGCCCACAGGTGCTCCGCCTCGACTCGCCCCCGCCCCTCGCCCGCTGGTCACAGAGGCGAGGCATTGGGCCCGTTGGCTCCCGCCCCCCCCCCCCCCCCCCCCCCGCCGCGGCCCCGCCCCCGGTGGGGGGGGGCCCCCGGCCCCTGCGGCCCCCGGGCCCCGGGGGGGCGGGGGCGGGGGGGCGCGGAGCCGGGCGGCCGGGAGCCGGGCGGCGGGTCAG
>NW_009242974.1:869382-870886 GCF_000388065.1 Fonticula alba
GCGGCTGCCGTGCACTGGCAGCCGCAGGCCCCGGTAGGCCGGGAGCCGGGCGGCCGGGAGCCGGGCGGCCGGGAGCCGGGCGGCGGGTCAGGCCGCTGCACGGACCGGCCCGGGGTGGGGGGGGGGGCCGGGCTCCAAGGGGGGATGGTGTGCCGGCGCATCCCGCCGCTCGGTGGGTCGGGACGTGTGTGTGTTGAGCGGGGGGAGGGATGCGCGCCGGCTGGAGGTCCGGCACGGGCCAAAATCCCCCGTCGCCCGGGAGTTGGTAGGAATATTTGGAGGCGACGTGCGGGCGCGTGTATGTGTGTGTGTGTGTGTGGGCGGGGCGGGGCGGGGCGGGGCGGGGGCTGGTCCCCCCTCCCCACCGTCCCCCCTGCCTTGGGGGCGGCCGCCCCCAGTCTCATGCCGCCCCCGGGCGCCTGCTCGCGGCGCGGTCCAGCTGGGCTCCCTCCTGCCCGGGCGGAGGGCGTCGGCGATCGAGCAACCCGCCAACCGGCGGGGGCAGGTGCGAGGGTCGGACGCGTGAGCGGACCGGCGGCACACTTCAGGCTGGACGGGCGAGGGGCGGGGGGGGTGCTCCACAGTGGCCCTTACAGGGCCGGGCCACATCGGGCAGCCCGGGGCTTTTCCTGGAGCCGGGGAAACAATAACAACGAGCGGGTGTGCGGGTGTGCGGGCGGGCGGGCGGGCAGGGATGCGGGGAGAGGCCGGACGGGGCCGGGGGTGCGGCGCACCGGATGTTGACCCGGGGGGGGCGGGGGGAGAGGCAGGTGGGCTGAGGCTGGGCACATTGCACCGTGCGCAGCGCACCGGTGTTGGCGGCCCCCCTCGCGCCGCCCCGCGCCGCCCCGCCCCGCCCCGCCCCCGGGGGGATGGTCGCGGACGGCGTCCCTGCCCGGCCGGCCCCCGCGGCGGGAGGCCCTTCTTCCGGGACCCGCGTCGCCGGACCCGGGGGCGGCGGATAAATCACCCCACCGTCATCGCCTCCAGGCGTCGGGCGCGGGGGCACGGCACGCCCGGCCGGGGCCGGTCCCGGAGGCCGCGGAATGCGCCGTGCCAGTGTGCACGGACAGAGAGAAGGCCGGGGGGGGGGGAGGGGGGGTGGGCACAGCCCAGGGGCACCGGGGATCTTGCGGCCGCCGGGGGCGCTTCTCAGGCAGGACGCCCAGCCCGTGTGGGGCCCGCTGGACACGCGCATGCGTGCATGCACGCATGCATGCACACATGCATGCACGCCCCCGCCACTCCCCGGAACGAGACGCCCCCGCTCCGTTGCTCTTCGCGGCGGGCCGGGCGACCCACGGAGATCTCCCCGGCAGCTGGCGACTGTGCTTGGCTGGCCTATCTCTCAAACTCCCCCCTCGCCTTGTGCTTGGCGCCCGGCCCCCCCCCCCCCCCCCCCCCCTTGTGCCCGTCTGTTGCTCCTCTGACACATGGGGTCCATGTGGGACTGGCGCCATGCAGCTTGCACGGCAGGCACTTTTGGGCGGGCGTTCCCAGGAGA
>NW_009242974.1:871708-873447 GCF_000388065.1 Fonticula alba
CCGCCCTCGCCCTTCCCCGCCCACACCCGCGCCCGCCAAGATGGCCTGCTCAGTGCTGGAGGATGCCGCCGAGCGGCATGCCTGCTTCGCCATGAGTTTCATCACCGCCGGCCTGTACCTGGCCCTCTTCGGGACCAGCGCGCGGCTGCTCTTTCTCCGATTCCGCCTGGACGCCAGCCACAAGTGGCAGATTTTCTTCCACTCCTTCATCATGGTCGGCTGTTTGAGTGCGTGTGCCATCCCTCGCCCTTGTGCCTGTTTCTCCGTCGTGTGGTGGCCCTGCTCCCCGTGCTGACCCGGTCGCCCCCCCCACCTCCCCCCCCCGCCTCCCAGTCCGTATCTGCTACATGTGCTACCAGCCCTTCAGTGACTCCATCAACGACCTGTCCTATGTCATCCTCAACTCCCTTCCCTCGTTCATCTTTTTCTCGGCCTACTTCGTGTTCCTGTTTTTCTGGTGCGCGCCGCCATGGCCCCCTCCTTTCCTTGTGTATCCGGCCTTTGTTGGTGTTATCGCCGCTCTCTGTTGCTGACTTTCTCCCTCTTTTTCCTCTTTTCCCTCTCTCTCCACCTTTCCTCTTTTCCCTCTCTCTCCATCTCTCCTCTTTTCCCTCTCTCCCCACCCCTCCTCTCCCCATCTCTCTCCACCCCTCCTCTCCCCATCTCTCTCCACCCCTCCTCTCCCCATCTCTCTCCACCCCTCCTCCCCATCTCCCCCTACACACAGGGCCGAGCTTTACCACTACAGCTCTGGGCGCATTCGCGTCTTCAAGAAGCACTATATCACGGCCAACGTCACCATGTACACCCTGCTGACGCTGCTGTACATCGCCCGTGTGATCACCTTCACGCTGGGGTACCAGAATGGCATCGATGACGCGATGGCCGGCGTGGCCGGGCTCCTGCCGGCCGGGCTGAACGCGCGCCTGAGCCACCTGCTGCCGGCCGGCCGGGACCACACCATGGCCATGGCCGATGGGGGGATCCACGCCGCCGCCTCGTCGCCCTCGTCGTCGTCGGCGACCCCGGCCGAGCCGTCCGGCTCCGGGAGCGCCAACGACCCCACCTTCAAGGAGCCCGTGGAGATGACCATTCACCTGTACACGGCGCTGGTGTACTTCATCCTGGCCGTGGGGTACTTCTTCTACGGGACCCAGCTGTATCTGCGGTATGGGCGCTTCCCGACCATCACGGTCCAGCGCCGGGACCAGCAGCGGGACCTGCTCCGGCGTCTGGGCTTCGTCACGCTGCTGTGTACCTTCTTCTTCACCGGGCGCGCGGCCATCATCGTCGCGTGGACCTTCCTCGACTGGACCCAGGCGTGGTACTTTGACTCCATCTACTTCATCATCCTGGAGATCATCCCGGTCTTCTGCCTGTTCTACATCTTCGACCACACTGGCAGCCCGAGCCAGCAGCAGCAGCAGCAGCAGCAGCAGCCGCCGGCGGCCGCGGCCAATCCCGCCATCGCCGGGGCCAACCCCCAGGCCGCGGCCAACTACTACAGCCCCACTCCGGGCTACAACATCCCCTATTCGTCGCACGTGTACAAGGCCCATCCCAATCAGCCGCATCACCAGCAGGCCACCCACCAGCAGACCGGCAACATCCAGACCACCGACTACAGTGAGACTACATCGCTGCTGGGCAACACCGGGTCCACCCCCCTGGCCGGGAACTCGTACTACTACCGCTGAGGGCGCCATGTGGGGAGCCCCCCCCCCCCCCCCCCCCCCCCC
>NW_009242974.1:873608-874191 GCF_000388065.1 Fonticula alba
GCCGCCCCTCCTCCTGCCCCCCCCCCCCTGTTCCTTGGTCCTTTGCTGCCTGAGCCCTGCGGGCCCGGGAGTCCGAGGGCTCAAGGGGCGCAGGGTGAGGACCTTGTCCGTGCGCGCGCGTGTGTGCTCCGGCGTGCCAAGTGGCCTGAGCGTGCCCGGCCCTCGGCCCGTCCCCCCTGTGCGCCTCTTCTCACCCCCCTGCGTCGGGGGGCCGTGCGGCAGTGATCGCTTCTCCTCTCTCCGTCTCGCTTCCCCCCTCCTCCCCCCCTCCCCCCCCTCTCTCTCTCCCCTGTGTCCCCCCGAGTGCCCCTTCACAAGTCCGCTGCGTGCGTGTGTACGCGCGCACGCGCATCCCTTCCTCTGGTCCCCCTTCTCTTGGCGGCGGGCAGCCCCCGTCCTTGCGCTATTCCCCTGGCCCGGGGAGGCAAGGGGGGATGGGTCCTCCCTAGTTCCCTTCCTTTTGCCTCTGTCGTGACCGCTTCTTTGCCCTCCCCCTCCTCCTTCGTCCACCATTGGCCGCGGCGAGCCCCTTCAGACTCTCTCTCTCTCCCCCTCTCCCCCTCTCCCTCTCTCCCTCTCTCCC
>NW_009242974.1:874547-880510 GCF_000388065.1 Fonticula alba
CCCCCCCCCCCCCCCCCCCCAGCACACCCGACACGGGTGGCACAGTGGGCAGAAAGGGGTCTGGGCGGCAAAAAAGTAAATGTTTGATTGGAGTGGGACTCGAACCCACGCGGTTTCCCACCAGTGCCTTAAACTGGCGCCTTAACCACTCGGCCATCCAACCGGATATACTTCACCTGTCAGCGGCGCAGCCTTTTGTCGCCGCGGTGTCTCTCCCGGAGCCGGGCCGTCCCGGTTCCAACGCCTCCGCCTGCCCCCTCCCCCCCGGGCGGCGGGAGGAGAACACACCGAGCACCCTGATGCGCGCCGGGGTCCAGCCACATGGGCCCCTCTTGCCGTTGCCCGCCGCGCCAAGCCCTCCCTGTCCCCATGCCCGGGGGAGGCGACACGAGAGGGGCAGGGACCGCATGCTGGGCCCAGCCGCTGCACACCAGACGGACGCCCCCTTCTCCGCCGCCGGAACCCACGGAATAGAAGGCAGGAGGGGCGTCGGCCACCTCTTGGCGGCGAAGGAATGTCGCCAGCACCTCCGGCCAATATCGGGGAGGCCCTTCCCCTCATGCGCGGATGTGGTCACCGGGGCGGAAAAAAAAAAGGTGCGTGCGCACATATGTGTCCGACACAGAAAGGGATATTATTGTTGAAAAAAATATACATACATCGGCGAGCCGGCACCGCGCAGGGCCAGAGAGGTGGGAGAGGGGGCGGGGCGGAAGGCGAGCGCACAGCCAAGCCGGATCCCCGCCCTCCCCCCCTCCCCCCCCCCCTCCCACACAGAGGGCCTCCCCTGGCCACCCTCCCCCCTCTCCTCTTGGCTGCCGCCGTCTCGCCGGCACGAGCACACACACAGACGCGCGCATGTGTGCGCGCGCGGGGGTGCCCGGCCCTCTACACAAGATAGCTGAAAATGTCCTCCCCCCCGACGTCGGCGTCCACGTCGTCCGGGTCGCCGGTCCGGTCGCCGGCAATCGGGGTGGCCTTGGCGATGAACTCCTTCTGGATGAGGACGTCCAGTGACGAGTTGAAGAGGGATGGGTCCACGCGGAAGCGCGTCTCCAGCTGGGCATCCACCAGCCCCTTGAGCCCGGACCAGGAGAGGGTATCCGAGTGCTTGAGCACGCGCACGATGGCCAGCTCCACCAGCTGGGCCCGATCGCGCTGTGTCGACGCGTCGACCGCCGATGCCTCGGTGTCGGCCATGTCGCTGGAGGCGGCTGCCGCGGAGGCGCCGATGCTCTTTGGGGAGGAGAAGCTCAGCTGGCCCCGGGGGCGGTTCCTGTGTGTGTGTGTGTGTGTGTGTGTGTGTGTGCGTGCGTGTGTGCGTGACAGGGGGAGGAAGTGTTGCAATGCAGCCTGTTAGTCAATCTCCATGCACTTTGTGCGCGTCCCTGGGCCTCCGATTGGCACGGAGCTTGCTCTTTGCTTTCCCTGTGTCGACGCTCTCTTGCCCACGCTCGCTGCCTTGTGAGACATGCCAGCATGTGCACCCATGCATCTGGGGGCATTGTCGCACACAGGCATACACACACACAAACACACATAGACAGAGCAAGGAAGAGACCAGAGGAAGGAGGCCCAGGGAAAATGAGGCAGGCACGGGCACATGCGGGCGCATGTACGTACATGAAGAAATTCGAATTAACCTTGCAAGTCACCTGGCCGTCATCGGCCTTCCCCCACAGGAGAATCATGGCGGTGCTGACCAGGTATTCCAGAATATGTGAAGTGTTGGCCGGGTCCATGCCGGTGGCGGCGCTGACACGCTCGACCGTCCAGGCCGGCCCATTGCTCGGGGCATTGAAGAGCAGCAGCACGGTGGCCAGCTGCGTGGACATCGACAGGGAGTATGTGGTGAAGGGCGGCGCGGCCTCGACATCCGGGACCGGGGCCGAGAGCATGTCCCCAGACCTGGCACGCGGCGTGAACGCCAGGTCGGTCTTGCTGTTGCCGAGCATCCACTTGAGGGCCCGGCCGGAGTTGTTTGTCTTGTAGAACTCCTCGAACTGCTCCATGAATGAGGCGAGCTACGGGCAGTTGGCGGGCGTGTCGCGTGGCACGCGAGCAGGCGTGTGGGGAGAGAGGCGGCATGGTGCGAGGCAAAGTCAGAGCAGATCCCAAGGCCAGGGGGGGGGGGGGGGGGGGGGAGGAGAGTGACCTGGCTCTCTGGCCAGCCACGCTCCGCGCGCGCCCCCCCTCGCCTGTCCCTCGCGCTGTGGCACATGCTGTTGCCAGCGCACGCACCGCCGGGGGCAGTCGAATGTCCAGGTTCTGGATGGAGAAGGGCCAGATCTCCGTGTCGAAGACCAGCACATCGATCTGGGGGATGGCCATCCAGGCGGGGCTGGCGGCCGTCTGCTGGAGCTGGTGCTCGGACTTGCCGCCGGGCTGCTCGGTGCCCCCGAAGCTGGCGCGGAAGTTTTTGTACAGCTTCTGGCTGAGATCCTCCTCGTTGAGGAGGAGCTTCAGCTTGCCGATGTACGTGCCACCACAGACATCCTGACGTGTGGCACACAGCCGGCGCGTGCGGTGCGGTGCGGTGCGGGGCAGGGGCGAGGCCGGGAGCAAGCGGGCTCTGGTCAGTACAATGGGATTTCATCTTCGATGGCTTTTTCCATACGGGCAACATTCCCCCCCCCCCCCCCCCCCGCCCCCCCTCTTCACAGGCACAATACAGCGGGGGAGGCTCTCCAGGCCCCCCGCCCTCCGACGCCGCACAGCCGGGGACGGGAGGGAGCGGAGGCAGCCAAAGCACAGGCACGCACCTTCAGCATGGACACGATCATCTTCTCGATGTTCTCGTTGAAAGAGAGCTTGTTCACCAGGCGCGACACCAGACCGCGGCGGTACTTCTGCTCGAAGACATCCTTATCCTCGATGTACTTAAAGACATAGGCGATGATCTTGGAGATCTTCTCCATGAGGGCCGTCTCGTCCAGGGGGCTGAGCAGGGGCGCGGCGGCGCCGGCCAGGCCCCCTGGCCCGGCCATCGCCGAGGAGGACGAGGAGGAAGCCTGCTGCGGCGGCCGCAGCAGATGATCAATATACTGGGCCACCAGCTCGGGAGAGCGGTTTTGCCGGGCCCGACCGGCGGCCGGCCCGGCGTCGGCGGCCCCACCGGCGGTCGCCGGCGCCGAGGACCCCGGACAGGCGACCACATTGTGGTTGATGACCTTGCGGATGGTGCGCTCGAGCGAGGCCACCAGGGTCGGGTGCGAGGAGAAGCACACCCGGATCAGGCGGTTGTAGGTCTCGTACGTCTGGAGCAGAGCATTCACATAGTGCTGGGGGTCCTGAGTTTTGGCCCCGGGCTGAGGCGAGAGTCAAAGGGGGCAGGGGAGAGAAAGAGAGGAGGGGGAGGGGAGCAGGGAAGAAGGGCGGTTAGAGAACAGGCTGGCGGGGCGAGGGCCGGCGGCAGAGCGAAGCAAGGGGGCCTCTGCCCGAGGAGGAGGGGGCATCGCCGGCGGCCCGTGCGACCACGAAAGGAGAGCACGCATCGGCGCGGCAGGTGTGGAGAGGGGAGGACCGAGGCAGGGGGGGCGGACTGGAGGAAGAGCCCCCCCCCCCCGCCTGGGGCCGGCCGCCTGGCCGCGTGGGTGTGCGCACCTTGAGTGTCAGGTGCTCGATCCGGCGCACGGCGTCCATGCCCTCCACGCGGATGTGCTCCTCGATGACCGGGCGGATGGCATCGATGCCGGCATCCTCCTCCAGCCGGCTGAGCAGGCCGAAGATGAGCTTGATGTCGGCCTCGCCCTGGGTCGGGAGCAGGGCGCCCAGCTCGTCGGCCAGGAGTTCCTTGAAGGGGGCGATGAGCACCGTGTTCAGGTGGATGTACATCTTGGCCACGGTGCCGGCCTGGCCTTGGGGATCGAGGAAATCCCGCACCAGGACATCCTCCTCGGCCAGGCGCATGCGGACGTGCCGCGCGTAGTCGGTCATGTTGCGGCGCTGGGGGTCGGCCGCGGCCGCGGCCACGGCACTGGCCGTGGCCCCCGGGAGAAGCGGCTCGGCGGCGCTGCCCGGCCCATGGTCGGCCCCGGCGGCGGCGGCGGCGGCGGCGGCGGCGGCGGCCCCGGTCACCGGGTCCACGGACATGCTGGCCATGCCGGTGGTGGCGGCCAGTGCACTGGCCGTCGGGGTGTCCACCCCTCCGAGGGCCTGGCGGTAGGAGGCCCCCACGAAGGGGGCGCCCGTGTCCGAGGGGGAGGTGGCGGCCGTCCCGCCGGTGGCCTGGTGGTGGACGCCATCCACGAAGGCCCGCGCCTCGCGGGTGTAGTACTCCACGGTGTCTTGGATGAAGAACTGCTCGAAGTAGATGACATACGCATCGGGAACGGTGCGGTCGTTGCGCTCGTCGAAGAAGACGTCGTCTGTGTGTGTGTGTGTGTGTGTGCATGGGGGTCGAGGGGTGGGGAGAGAGGTGAGTGGGGGCCAGGGGGCGGAGTAGTAGTAGTAGTAGTAGTAGTAGTAGTGGTGGTGGTGGTGGTGGTGGCGGTGGTGGTGGCGGTGGTGGTGGCGGTGGTGGTGGCAGCGGCAGCGGCGGTACGGGGACACGAACAGAAGCTCGACAGGACGTCCTTCACCAGGCGCATGTTGACGGCCTGGTTGCCATCGCGACGTTTGCGGATCAGCAGCAGGATGTAGTTGGTGATGCGCAGCCGCAGGGGCTCCAGGATGTAGGTGTTCCAGCATTTGATAGCCAGCTTAAGGAGTGGGAATCGGGCGACGGGTGTCAGTTGGGGGGGGGGGGGGGGTACACGGGCGCGAGGGAGACGGTGGATTCTGGCGGCCGGCTCCGTGTGTGCACAGGGACATATGCATAGGGGCGGCGCGCATCAGGGCGTGTGTGGGCCGGCGAGCGGCGGCAGGGCGGCAACGCACCGCATTGATCGGGCAGATGGACCGGTCGGTGTCACTGCGCGAGGGCACGTAGAAACGATTGAGGTAGTTGAGCATGCGATTGGCGATGAGGGTGGCCGCGCAGAAGTGCCGCCAAGCCACGGCATAGAAGTTGAGCAGGGCCCCGCCGGTGGCCGGGATGTCATCGCCGACCGGCGCGGGGATCGGCGACCGGCACAGGCTCAGCAGATCGGTCGGCACCTGGAAGGACGGGTCGTCCATGGCCAGATAGTGCAGCGCCCGGGGGAGCATGTGCCGGGCCAAGTGATCGACCAGGTGGCTGCGCACATGCATGTAGATGTCATTCCCGGCGACCGAGGTTCCGTGAACGGCTGGGTCGGCGGGGTCGGCGGGGTCGGAGGTCAGAAAGGCGGCAGACAGGAGGGGCCCCGCGGAGGGTGGCCCGTTCCGGCAGGCGGCGGAAAGCGGCAAGGAGAAAGGGGGAAAGGCGGCAGGGCGTGGTGGGGAGGCGGCAGCAGCGCCCCCACAGGGAGGGGGGGGGGGGGCGCCACAGGTGCACGCACAGTTGGACATGCCGGCGTCTTGGCCGTGGGCGCCGGTGCCGGCGCTGGTGCAGTGGTGGAAGATCTCATCATAGACAGTCATGTACTGGTGCGGGGAGATGCTCAGGTTGGTGGTGGTCTGCTGCACCGGCAGGGAGGACCAGGTGTTGGGGTCCCCGCTGAGGGTGGTCATGGTGGGGCAGGATTTCAGCAGCTGGTCCAGCCGGGCGGACACCGTGGCGAAGACCGGGACCTTGGTACTGGGGCCGCCGCCGGGGGCGGGGCCGCCGCCGGGAGCCGCGGCCGGGTGGCGCCGCTGGGGGCCGGCCGCGGGGGTCGCCACGCCGGGGCGCTGGTGGGAGGTGGCCATGGCACTCGCTCTCGCTCTCTCACGCTCACGCGCACGCTCGCTCGTGGACTGGGACCCGGGGGCCGGGGGGATTGGCAGAGGTTAACACAAGGCCGGGCCCGGTGCATGCGCATGTGCATGTGCGTGGCCGTCCGTATGGCTGGCTCTGGGCACATGGTCGATGATGGTGGCGGTGGTGGCGGGCGGGCGGGCGG
>NW_009242974.1:880980-882839 GCF_000388065.1 Fonticula alba
GGTGGCAGCGGAGAGGAGGGCGGGAGGGGAGGAGGGGGAGAGGAGATGGCCGCGGGACACACGGGAGGGGGATATTTTGCTCGGCCGGAGAGCGCGAGCCGTGTGAGTCTGCTGCCTCTTGTTTGGCGCGCCGATGGCGCCAGGCCCGAACCATGCGCTTACATGCGCACCCGCGCCGGGCGCGGAGGGGGGATCTCCCCCGCAGGGCCTGGTCGTGCGTCGGAAGCAGGGCGCGAGCGGGGGCGGAGGGAGGTCGGATCGCCACCCTGCCGAGATCCAGGCCTGGGGGAGACGGGGATCGATCGCCCCCCCCAATCCCCCGCCCCCTGCGGCGGGCCCGGGTGTCGCACCACCGGGGTCCGGCGTGGACACATAACCGCCTGCTCTCCCCTGGGTCAGGCCGGCTGGGTTGGTGGGGCGAGCGGGGGGGGGGTCGGGGGGGGGGACGCAAGCGGTACTTGGGCAAGGCGGCGCTTGTGCCGGCACCCGGGCGGCCCCAGCCACAGGGGCGCTTCGATCGGCGGCGGGTGGCGCGTACGCGCGTGTGCCGCACCGGCGCCCCTGCCCGGGGGGGTCGGGGGGGGGGCATGGGCCCGGCGACACCCATCTCCGTGACCTGACAGAGCGAGGACGCTTGCGGGTGTGTCAGCCGGGGCTCGAAGCGGCAGAGCTGGCAGTCCACCCGGCGCGGGGGCGGCTCCCCGGCGCGCCGAACCGCGCGGAGGCTCGCGGGGCCCGCCTGCCGCCACCGGGCTGGGGGGGAGGGCGGGCCCGGCGCGCGGCGCTCACACAGCGCTGGGCCGGCGGGGTATCCGGCGCTCCGCGGGCCTGGCCGGCCCCGGCAGGGACGCGGGGGTCGATCGCGGCACCGGCGGCGGCGGTACGGCCAAATTAAAGAGCCCGGCCGGGATGTCAGCCTGGGGCGGACGGGGCCCTCTCGGCGGCCGCGGGGTGGGTGTGTGTGTGTGTGTGTGTGTGTGTGTGTGTGTGTGTGTGCGAGGGCGCGTATGTATGGGTCGCGCGCGCGCGCGCGCGCATTAATCCCCGCTCCGGGCGCCACAAAGACCGCTCCGGGAGCCGGCTATCTATCTTGCGAGACTATCTGCCGCTGGCATTTCCGTGTCGGGTCCGGCGCACGTTCGCAAAGGCGCGCCGGCGCCCGGGGGCCGGAGCCCTCCGAGGTGTAAAAAGCCCAGGGAATAAAAAATGCGGCCTTGTTGCCAAAATGTTGGCCGCCGCGCAAACGCGGCCTCCTTGTACTTCCCCCCCCGGGGGGCACGCGGGGGGGGGGGTGGGGCGGAAACCCGGCGCGGCCGGCGGGCTGCGGTCGCATCTTCGCTCTCGTAGGCCGGTGCCGCGACACGACCCGCGGCCCCCCCCCCCCCCCGGCGGAGCGGGGATGAGTGAGCGCGGTCTTCCCCCGTTCTCATCAGGACGCGCGTGTCCGCCCTTGCCCCCCTCCCCCGCCCTCCCAGGGGGGGGGGGAAGGGCGGGCGATGAGACATCCCTCTCCTTGGTTCCCACTCAGCCGCGCGACTCACAGGCGTCTGGACTCTTTGACAAGCCGGTGACAACCGCCCATTCCCCTCAACCTGGTGCCTCTGGCGGGTGGACGCCTCCACCCC
This sequence comes from Fonticula alba, assembly GCF_000388065.1. NCBI lineage: Eukaryota > Rotosphaerida > Fonticulaceae > Fonticula > Fonticula alba. The sequence continues at coordinate 882,606 of NW_009242974.1, forward strand.
GGCAGGGGTGTGCTGCCCGGTCCGCGCCCGGCCCCTGCCTTTGTCGGGTGTGTGCGCCCGTGTCCCCCCACCCCCCCCCCCCGGCCTTGCCGTCTTCGTGTGAGGGCGTTGGCTGGTGGTTTTACCCCGCATGCCCTGCGGTCCTCGGGGGGGGGGGGCCGGGCGAGTCCGGCCGAATGACGCTACAAGTGTGTGCGCCCGGGGCCTGTTTGCTCGGCCCTCCTGGCGGGGGCG
>NW_009242974.1:883145-885645 GCF_000388065.1 Fonticula alba
CTGCACAAGCATGAGGGCGGGGCCCTTCTCTCTGCTGGCCTTGGGCCGGCCAGCTGGGAGAGCACCCGCCGGCGGGGTGCCGGCACGCGCGGCCCTGTGTGTATTCCGGCGCAACAAGGGCTCCCCCGCGTCCCCCCCGCGTCCCCCCCCGGCAAGGGGACGAGAAACCCCGGGCCAATTAATCGGTTTTCCATGGGCCGGCGCCCCTGCCCTTCCATCGCTGGGAGAGCAGGCCCGCGCACGGGCTTACGTATTCGCGCATGCGCGCAGGCTGCTCAGCCCGTCCTGCCCGAGATGCCGCGACCCCTCGCGCCGCCCCCCGATGCCCGGTCGGTTCTTTCCTCCCCCTCCGGCCCGGGGGGGGGGGGGGGGGGGGGAGGAGAGGACGCAACCTGAGGGCCATGCTCGCCCGGTCCGGCCTGGCAGTCGCGCTCACGTCTGCGTGCGTGTATGCGCCGGGCGCAGGACTGCGGGGCCCAGCGGTGGAAATCCCGCCGCCGGGGCCGGAGGGCGCCAGGGCGGTGTGCGCCGGTTTCGTCTGCGGCCGGCATTTTGCCTGCGCACGCGGGGAGCGGCAGGGGGCAGTCCGGCGTGTGGGCGTGTCCGCGCGCCAGAGCCGAGCTGCCTCCCCCCCCCCCGGCACCATTCTGTCCGGGTCCGAGATAGGGCCCGGCAAAGGCTCCAGCGGGGAGCGGGGAGATAGGCCGATGCATCCCCGAGCGACGGGCCGCCGGCCGACGCTGGCGCGCCAGTGCGCATCCAAGGGCGCGCCCTCCCCTCGGCCTTCCTGCGCCCCCACCCCCCAGGGGCGCAAAAGGGGAGCGAGATTGCCCATCCATCCGCATCTGGGAGGAGGGCTCCCCCTGCTGAAGGGGGGGGGGGGGGGAGGAGGGCAGAGGCGCGGGCAGGCCCGAGTGCCTGGCCAGTAGAGTGGGCGCCCTGGTGGGCGTCTTTCGCCCGGATGTGCGCGCCTGCTGGGACGGAAGTCCGCAAAGAGAGGGGGTCTGGGCGGGGGTCTGGGCGGGGATCTATACGTGGTCTTGCTCCGTCTCTTTTTTCTCCGTGTCTGTCTGTGTCTCCCTGTGAGTCTGTGAGTCTGTGTATCTCTCTCTCTCTCTCTCTCTCTCTCTCCCTCCCTCTCTCTCTCTCTCTCTCTCTCTCTCTCTCTCTCTCGCTCTTCGTGACCCGGAGCAACTGAGCAGCCACACCCCGCGTCTGGGGTCAGATGCCAATTTTCTCCCCGGCACAGTCGCCAGTGCGGCATCGAACCCCGGGACATTCTGATCCGGCGGTTCTGAGATCTCCAAAATGGGCCTAGAAGTCTCAAAAAGGGAGACGTGCACATGCCCAAGGAGGAGCGGACACGTGCGACCCCACTCCGAGACACATGACCGGCGGCGGGGTGCCGCCCCGCCCACCAATACAAGCGGGTCTGTTTGTCCGGCCCTGCAGGCGAGAGCCGAGGCTGTCCGGGCTTTTTTCATGAGGCACACCAACGTGCGGGCCGAGATGGCAAACAGCCCCCGGGCCTCACCCCGGGAAGACGGTCGGCGGATGCCCAGCGGGGCGTGTGACGGCGTGCTGTATGCCCGGGAGCCCTCCGGGAGATGGGCGGCAGACTGGATGGTGATCTCGGGTCGCCGGTGTTTTTTGTTTTTCCTTTCGGTGCGTGTGCGTGTGTGCGTGTGTGAGGGGGGGGGGGGGTGACTCATCTTGTGGCGTATTGATGGACGGTCCGAAGGGGCCGATCGCATCCACTCCCCTCCCCCCCTCCCCCCCGCGTCGAGTATGTCCCCCGCCGCGGCCGCTGGTTCTTCCCCCCGTTGGTCCCCCCTGCCACCTTTTCTCCATCACTCACCGCCCCCCCCCCTCCCCGTTGCATGGCCCTACAGAGTCCTGCTCTCCCCCCTTCGCGCGCCTCCTCCCAGTCCCATGGACACTCTAGCCAGCCGCCAGGCGCCGGCCCACGGCCGCCTTGGCTCTCTGGCCTGCCTCCTGCTTCTGGCCCTGCTACCGGCGATGTCGGCCGCTGCGAAGCTCCGGGTGTCGGTGTCGCGCCCGCACCCGCCCGCGCACCGCCTCCAGCTCTGGATGTGCGTGGCCCCCTCCTCGCAGGCCCGATTCCCCCCTTCTGCCCTCTCTTGACTGTGCCCCTGTTGAGGCCATTCGCCCGTGTCTGTGTCTTCCGTCAGCTCGCTCCCCGCGCCCCCCCCCCCCCCCCCCCCCCCCCCGCCCCCCCGCCTCCCCTGCCATAAGCTGATGCCTGATCGCCCCTCCCCTGCCCTCCTGCCGACCGACAGCGACACTCCCCTTGACGAGGGCACCTGCGTGGTCTTGGCCTCCGGGCCGGGCGTCAACCGCCGTCTGGGCAACCCGCTGCTCCCGTCGGTGGTCAAAGTCCGGCCGATGGCCCAGCCCGCCGGGCATGATCGCGAGCACCACCACGATGCGGCTGACGAGTTGCATGTGCACAAGCGCACCGACCTGGCCGGGCTGCTGA
>NW_009242974.1:888349-889521 GCF_000388065.1 Fonticula alba
GTGGCACTCGAACGGCCAGCTCTGGGGCTACCGGCCGAACCATGAGCACTGCCTGATGTGCGTGTGTGCCCTCGCGGGGGAGGGGGGTCGTGTATTTTTCTTCCCTTCCCCCTTTTGCGCTTGTGTGCTGTTCTTCCCTTTCTTGGTGTACCCCGCCCCCCCGCCCCCCCGCCCCCCCCCAACCCCCAAAAACCACCAAACACAAACAACAATAAATCAGAAAGAAAAAAAACGAACGATCACGCGCGCATGTGCGCCCCCGCTCATGCACGCCATATCACTGGCACCGGCAAATCGTAACACGCGCGATGTGGCACCTGCAGGCGCAACATGACCTCGGTCAATTTCTGTGATGCCTGCCGCGAGACCCTCTGGCTGGAGCTCCTGGCCAAGGTGTCGCTGATCGACGGGATCCGGGCCGAGGAGAATTCCCGCAACGGCACCATCACCATCAGCCTGGATCTCATGCCTTTCGGGCATCTGCGCCAGCCGCGGCCGATCGCCGGCGAGCAGCTCCTGACCACCTGGTACCGGGTGGTGTCGTCCGTGGACCCGGGTGTCCATCAGCCGCAGTTCGACAACATGCACGAGTGGACCGCGCCGGCCGGCTGGTCTCGCGGCATGTGGCGTGCCGATGTGGAGCTGGTCACGCCGGAGGTCCGTCGCGATGATGATGGCCTCCTGCGCGACTCGATCTTCATCCGGATTGAATAGTGCAGCAAGTGCGGCCTTTGTGTGCTTGCCTGTGTGCGTCTTTGTACATGTGCGCGCACAGGCACACACACGCATGTCCATCTGGGCACCTGTTGTTGTGTCCCGGACCGCGGCCGACCTCCCTGCCCCTAGTGCCGGGGCTTCCGCTGCTCCATGGCATGCCGACAGGCTTACACACACATGCACACACGCCTGGCTCCCGCGGCCTTGCCATTGGTCTGCCGAGAATGCACCCTGTTGCGCCCTCCTTCCTTCTCTCTTGTCCGTGCGGGGAATGCGTGAGGGGGATGGTCCCTCCGTGTGTGTATGTATGTTTTCAGAAATATATTTGTGTGTGCGGCTTCCCTCCCTCTCTCTCTCTCTCTCTCTCTCTCTCTCTCTCTTTTTTTTCTCTTCCTCCCTCTCTCTTTTTCTCTTCCTCCCTCTCTCTCTCTCTTTTTCTCTCTCTCTCTCTCTCT
>NW_009242974.1:889536-899294 GCF_000388065.1 Fonticula alba
CTCTCTCTCTCTCTCTCTCTCTCTCTCTCTCTCTTTTTTTTCTCTTCCTCCCTCTCTCTCTTTTTTTTCTCTTCCTCCCTCTCTCTCTTTCTCTTCATCCCTCTTTCTCTCTCTCTCTCTCTGTCCCTCGCCCCTCCCTCGCCCCCTCGCCCCCTCGCTTCATATGCGGCACATGTATTGGCGTTACAACTGGCATCTAGGTGCCAAGCTGCTCGGTCAGCTGGAGATACCACTCCTCCAGGGCCAGGAGATCCCCCGCAGTGAGGGCCTCCGGCTGCTGGGTGTCAGCCCGAGGGAGTGGCCGGCCAGCGCGCCATGTCCCCGGGGCCGGGGCCCGGCGTGCTGCCGGGGCTCGGGGATGCAACAGTGGCGAGTGGCCCACCCGGCGTGCGGTCTCCCGGAGAAGTTGCAACGGGATGGGGTCCCGGGTGGAAAGCGGCCGCCCGGCGCGGCTTTCCCCATGGAGGACGCCGGCCGCGCGGGCCAAGTCGTGCAGCAAGTCCACCAGTGCCCCGAGCAGGCGCGGCTGCCCGGCAAGCGGAGCCCGCTCCAGCGTCGGGGCCAGGCCCAGCGTCAGGGGCAGAGCCATGCCCAGGGGAACGGCCTCCAAGCCCGGAGCACAGGGCCCGATGCCCGGGGCAAGGGCCGGGCTGGTCGCCAGCCCTGGGGCCGGGGCACGCGCTTGCACGAAGATCGTGTGTACATGGCGCAGGAGGCGAGCATGGTGGCGGAAGCGCCGCGGCTCCAAAGTCACTGGCAGGTAGTCCGGGTCCACGACAGCCAGACGCTGGATGACCGATGCGTCGGGCAGCAGGCAGGGCGTGGTCAGCTGGTACCGCCGGGCACAGGCGGCCGTGGCGGCGGGGGCACCATTGCCGCTGGTCGGGGGTCGACATGTGGGACAGCGGCCGATGGGGCCGGCGGCACCGGCACCGGCACCGGCAGCCTCCCCGCCGTCGATGTCCAGGATGCCGGTGTCCTCGGCCGGGCTCAGGTCCGAATTGCTGGGCGAGGGCATTTGCGCCATGGCATCCGACAGTTCAAGGCTCGGGCTGGGCCGCAGGGCAGCCGGGAGAGGGCGCTCGGCCAGCCGGTGCGCGCAGTCATTGACCGTGACCTCGATGCGCACGCGCCGGGGAGCCCCGAGCCCGGCCGGGTCGGCCTGGTCCACGGCGGCGCCATGGACCAGCGGGTCGACAGCCGGGTCGTCCGGCACCCGTCGAGCCGACAGGAGCCGCGACTCGGCGGCCATGGCCCACAAGTGCCGCAGCCACTGGGGATGCGGCGAGTAGGCATCCGACGAGGAGTGCATCGGCCACCGGGGATACACGGCCAGCAGGAGCATGGCCTTGGCAAAGGGGGAGGACGCTGGGCCGGGAGGGGGGCCGAAGCCGGAGGGTTAGCGTCTGCCGCCCTGCAGCCGGCGACAAAGGGACCCGACGAGCATGCATGGTGTGGGCATGTGTCCAGGGGCGAACGCACCGAAGGAAAAGGCCGAGCCACCGAGGAAGAGGAAGCCCAGCGCCAGGTGGACCGCGCACTGGTAGGCATACACATCATCGTGCGGGCTGCCCAGGGAGAAGGTGGCCCAGCCGATCAGCGGCTCCGGGTAGCGGACGCGGCTGCGCATGAGCCGGGCCCGGGCCACCCACTTCGAGGCGCCGGTCCCGGCGAACACCAGCCCGGCGGCCAGCAGCACATTGGCGCAGTATGCCTCGGCCGCGGTGCGATACCACCGGTCGGTGGGCTTGTTCACTGTGTTCCGGGGGGAGGGGGGGGGGGCAAGGAGAGGCAGGGGACCCGGGGGAGTTAGCAGGAGGACACGAGGTGCAGGGGCCCCCGTTGTCGGGGAGCCGCGGGCCGGGGGAGGAGGGCGGGCAGGTGCCCGCGGTGGGACCCAGGCAGCGTACTCGGCCGAGTGGACACCTTCCAGGCGTGTGCCCATAGGGCGCTGAGGGTGGCATCCAGCTGGTGAAGCTGCGGACTGTCGGCCGGGCGAAGAGGCCCGTCGGCCCCGGTGGCCGGCGTGTCGTCGCCGGCGCCGAAGTCCCCGAAGCCGGCCCCGGCGAAGCGCAGCCCCAGGGCCAGGGCCGCGGCCGCCAGGGTGCCGAAGTAGAAGGGCGATGTGTCGATGTCACGCAGGGAGAGGCGCGCCGGGTCGGTGGCCGGCCCGGCCAGGGCCTCGGCCGTGCACGCGTCCCAGGCGGTCAGGTCGCCGGCCGGCACGCCGACCAGCAGCCAGTCCGGCACAAAGTCCAGGACGTAGCGGGCGATGCCGGCCGCCGGGCCGGGAGCCGGGCCGGCGGTCGGGACACCGGCCGCGCGCATGGCCGCCAGCATGGCCGCCTCGCCGGGGCTTGGCCCGGGGGAAATGCCGGCGCCCGGGCCGGGCGCCTGGCCGACCAGGCGCAGGCGCGTCATCTCCCGGCACAGGAGCCGCGCGGTGAGCTCCCCGTGCGAGCGCTCGGACCCGAGGAAGTCCGCCAAGCGGGCGCGAAGGCGCGCATGGCGGGCGGCCGCGCCCGACGCCGGCCCCGGGACCTCGCGCACCTCGCCGTCCGGGGCCCCGGCGTGCGGGCGGAAGCCCAGCACCCCGGCCACGGTCGGGTCACCGGTGTCCAGGTGAATGAGCCCCAGGGCCAGGGCGGCCGCCGGGGCGGTCACATGCGGCGCCAAAGACCACGCCGAGTGGAAGGTGTCGCCATCGTGCTCCGACAGGGGGGCCGAGCCCGGCGAGGGGAAGGCGGCGGCGGCGGCGGCGGCGGCGGCGGCCATCCGCGCACCGGCTCCGGGGGCGCCGGTGCGCGGGGCCCCATCCTCCGGCGGGCCGGAGGCCGGGGCCCGGTCATGCGCGCGCGACTGGGCCCGGTGCAGCCGCACCAGGTCCGGGCTCAGGGCCGACCCGAGGGTGATGTCCAGCCCGGCGTGGGTGCCCCGGCCGAGGTGCACCAGGCCGAGGGCCACGGCGCAGGAGGTGGCATACAGGTCGGCCGCGTGCGGCCACCGGAGGTCGGCCACGGTCGGGTCGGCTGCCAGCTGCTCCTGGGTGGGGGCCCCGCCGCCGGCCCCATCGGCCAGGCTGGCAGCCGACCCGCCGGACAGGGCGGCCAGCTGTTCGCCATAGGCCGGCGCCGCGGCCAGCTCCGACAGCAGGGCCTCCGTCAGCAGGGGGACCTCGGTCATGAGGGCCAGCCGGGGGTCGGCGGCGGCGGCCGCGGCCGCGGCCTCCATCTCGGCCGGCGTGGTGGCATTGGCCGTGACGCAGTCGTCCGGCCAGGCGGCCGCCATCCCGGGCGGCGGGGAGCCCGCCGCCGGCGAGTGCGGCTGGCTGGCCCCCCCCGCGGCCCGCCGGGCTGCCGGGCCCGCCTGGTCCAGGTGGTAGCTCCGCCGGTGGTACAGCGACTCCGGGAGGAAGCCCTCCCCGCGCCACCGGCAAAAGGACAGGCCAATGCCGACAATGGCCGCCGACTGGACGGTCGGCGCCACCAGCAGGTCGGCGGCCGCGGCCGCAGCCGATAGGCTCCCCCGGCCGGCCGTGCCCTCGGTGGCGGCCGCCAGGCTGGCCGGCAGCAAGGCCGGCACATGGAGGTACAGCATGTCCAGCACGAAGCGCGGTGGCAGGGCCATCTGCCCGGCGGCCAGGGGCGACGCCGCGAGGCCTGGGCCGCGGGGGTACCCGGGCAAAGGCGCCAAGGGGGGTGGACCGGGTCAGTGGCTGGGCGGCTGGCTGGCCGTGGTGCGGCGTGGGAAACCGGCCCATGGCCTGCGCCGGTGGGGGCGCCCTGCGGCCGGGGCGTGGGTGGCGATGGAGAAGGCAGCAAGGAGGAACGCCTGTGGGCGTGGATGGCGGCTCACGCACCAAGCAGCAGGCCGGAAATGGTGCCACTATGCGCATGGCTGAGCAGATGGTGGACCGGCGTCCGCTGGAAGGACTGCAGCATGCCACGGAGGCCGAGGCCGAACAGGTAGCCCCCCCGGGCGTACTTCAGGGAAAGGGGGGCGACCAGGCGGACATGCGTCCGGGGGAGGGGGGGGGGCGGGGCGAGCGCGAGGTCAGGCAGGAGAAGGAAGCGAGGAAAGGCAAACCCGGAGGGCGGGGGGGGGGGGCGAGCGCAAGGTCAGGCCGGAGAGGGAGGCAGGGAGAGGCAAACCCGGAGGGCGGAGGGGCGGGAAAAAGAAAAAAGCTCTCCGGGCGAGCCGACGAGGGGAAAAGCCGCATCAGGCGACGCACCGGGTCGGCGGGCAGGTTGGCCATGATCCAGGCGTTGGAGGGGGCCACACGGGTGACCAGCCCCAGGGACGCGGCGCAGGCATTGTGGAAGGAGCACCATGGGCTGAGGGCGGTGGTGGCCGACAGGGGCAGGAGGGTGCGGCTGCCGGCGGTGATGTTGGCAATGGCGGCGGCGGCGGCGGTGGCGGCGGCCGCGACGGCCGGGCCACGGCGCGGGGCGGGCACCGACGTCACGTCCGGCCGGGCGGACGCCTCGAGCAGGGCATCCATCCGGGCTCGGCGGCTGGCGCGGGCGGCCCGGCCTGGCGCCACGGCAGCCGATGGGTGCCCGGCATCCGGCCCCGGGGCGGCAATCGACCGGACAACGGCATGCGGCAGGAAGGGCGAGTCATCCTCGTTGTCGGAGTCGGCGTCATCCTCGCCGGGGTCCAGGCCGCCGGGGATGCCACGGCCGGCGGCCGCGGCGGCGGCCAGCCACGCCTGGGCCGCCGGCGGAGCCCGGCTGTTGCCGGCCGCCCGTGGACAGGCCACCAGCGTGAAGACCAGCGTCGGCAGGGCGAAGGGGACCTGGTCCGGATCGGCGTACGGATCGACCAGCCGCGCGGCCAGGGCCGACGCCACCAGCGGGTGGGCCCCGGCCGCCAGGGTGGACCCCGGGCCGGGTGCCGTGCGTGCACATCCGCCGGCCCGAACGGACCGGAACCCGAGCGCCGCCCGGCCCAGGGGCAGGGCCCACGCCCGGAAGACCAGCTGGTCCACCAGGTCCCGGGCATACTCCATCAGCTCTTCCGGCGGGTAGGGCAGGGCCGTGTCGACCACCGGCGAGGCGGCCAGCTTGAGAGCCTCGAAGATGAGGGCCGGCAGGCGGATGCCGCCCTCGGACCGGAGGATGCGCTGGACCTGGCGCAGGGCGCGGCCGGCCGGCGTGCCGGCCATGGTCGGAGTGATGGTGGTTCCGGGGGCCATGTCGGCCGCCTCGTGGTCGGAGGCCGCCCTGCCGGGCTCCGGGTGGCAGGGGCCCCCGGTGTCCGGCCGCAGGCGCCACACCCCGGCCGGGGACATGTGGGCCAGGTCCCGGCGCCCGGCCAGGAGGTGCACCTGCGCCGGCCAGTACGCCGGAGACAGGGGGGCCCCCTCGCCCGGCGGGGGAGTCGGCCCGGCCGGGCCGCCCAAGGCCCTGCCCACCTGGGCCAAAGCCAGCAGCGGGAGCAGGCGCAAGCCAGCCGGCAGGGAGTCCAGCAGGGCTCCATCCGGGTCCAGCCGGGCCACCACGCCGAGCAGGCGCCCTCGTGGGTCATCCCCGGGCGAGGCCCCGGCCCCGGGTGCCGAGGACACATTCGGCCCGATGGCCGCCAGCTTCGCCGTCCAGCCGGCCAGCGGCCGGAAGAGGGCCAGCACAAAGCGCACCCGGGGCAGGTGCCCGGCATGGAGGAGGTCCGCGGTGAGGGAGCGATCCCAGCCGGCCGGGGGGATCCCACGCTCGAGGGCACCCTCGCACCCGCGTGCCAGCGAGCGCACCACCGTCTGCATGAGATCCGGCGGATGGAGATGCCCGAGCCGGGGGGCGGCCGGATCGCCGGCCGCCACCGACCACCAGGGGGGCAGCAGGCACAGGAGCGGCAGTGCCGGGTCCGACAGGCGCCGGTCCAGCCACCCGGACAGGCCGTACCGGGCCAGCCAACGCTTGAGCCGCAGGGCAAAGCACATGGGCCCGAGGACCTGATCGGCCAGGGCCCCGGCCGCTCGGGCCCCGAGCGGGTCCAGCCGCAGCTCCTCATACAGCAGGCCCAGGGCCTGGAGCAGGCGCCCGAGGGCGATGCCAGCCTCGACCGGTCGGCTGTCAAAGGCCCCGGAGCTGGGGAGCACCAGCGCGTGGACCCGCGCGCCGAAGGCCCCCTCGGCCGGGTGGCTTGGCGACAGGCCGCCGGTGAGGAAGGTTTCCGGGGAGACGGCGCGCGCGCGCGCTTGGAAGCATGGCGTGGGCCGGGTCCGCAGGTGGAACCCCGGGCCCGGGTCCGGGTGGCAGGCGGCCCACAGGGACAGCAGCAGAGCTCGCCAGGCGCCCCCGGTCCCGGCGGCCAGGGCCTCCCGGTGGGCGCCCTGCTCGAATTGCGACATCAGCGCCACGGCATGGAACCAGGCCCGGGCCGGCAGGACCGCCTTCGCCAGATCCAGCGCCGCGGCCAGGGCCGGCTCCCGCGGCCGGATGGCCTCCGGCAGGTGGATTTCGCAGAGGTCCGCCCCGGCGGCCGGGCGCAAGACCACCCGGCCGCCGACGCTCAGCCGTGGCCAGAAGCGCGCATCCGCCCGGAAGAGGCTCTTCCGGAGGAGGCCGGCCGAAGCCGGGCCGGCCGATGCGGGCGACGTGGGCGATGTGGGCGGGGTCGCTGCGTCGGTGGCCTCGGCGGCCGGGCCCGGCGTCGAGTAGGCCCCGGCCAGCGGGCTGTCCGCCGGGGCGGCGGGCAGGCGAACCGGCAGCAGGGTCTCCGACAGGCAGAGGGACACGTAGAGGCTGGCCGCGCCGGAGCCGGAGTCCAGCAAGACCAACAGGTCGCGCAGGAGCGCCGGCGGGGGGATGGCCCTGGCGGTGGTGACGCCGGCCGGGGGGGTGGCCGATGTGGCAGCGGCCCCGGCGCCCGGGCCCGTCTGCGGCAGGGGGTCTCGCGCGCTGCCCGAGGGGGCCCCGGCGGCGGCGGTGGCGGCGGCGGCGCCGACCGGCGATGACCGGCCGGTCGCGGGGTCGCCCCCGGGGGGCGAATGCCCGGGCGCCCGGGCCCCGGTGGGGGGCTCCTCCGGGTCTTCCTCCTCCGGATCGTCATCGAGCGAAAGCCCGGAGACCGGGGGGACCAGCGGCGGGGCACCGACCGCCGGCCGAAGCCCGGTGTGGCCGATGCACAGGAAGTCCAGCACCCCGTCGAGCTGGGCACGCTGCCGGACGCGCCAGGCCGAGGGCAAATGCGAGTCCAGCCGGACCGGGGCCGATTCCCGCGGCGGGACCAGGTACGTGCACAGGAGGGCTCGGGTCTCGGGCAGGTGGATGAAGACCACCGGCCAGCCGAGGGAATCGTGAGCCACATCGCACCGGAGGGCCGTGGCCGGGCCGGCGGCCGTGGACAGGCACGAGCCCGGCTCCAGGGCCCCAAGCAGGGCCCGCGGCAGGAGCCCGGTGTCGGCGCGGCTCAGCGGCGGCAGGAAGCGCACCAGCTGCAGGGACACGGTGGGCTGGTGGGGGCCCGGGACGAAGGACCAAAAGTCCGAGCCAAGGCTCGAAGCCTCGGACGCCGGGGCCGGATGGCCAAATGCCCCGGAGGGCGAGTGGCCGGCCGGGTGCCCGGGGCCCAGCGGCGGCGAGGGGGCGCCCCCCCCCTCGCGCGGGGACTGGTGCAATGGACTCCGGAGGAGGGCCGCCCGGGGGGGTGCCGGCACGGTGCCGGCCGGATGCCGGGCCAGCGGCGATCCGCCGACCGGCGACCGGGGCGATTGCAAGGGCAGCAGCCCCGGCCCGGGGGACAAGCGCCCGGCCGCGCGGCCGGGCGACCGAACCGGCGACCGGAGTGCCACCGGCCGGCCGGGACGCCAGCCCGGCGACCCGGCTCGCGCGTCAGCCCCGGCCCCTGCCCCCGGGGACCCGGGGCCAGCCACATCCACAAACAGGTCCTGGATGGAGGCCTCGAGCATGTCCAGCTGCGAGAGGTCCGGGTGCCCGGCGATGCCGGCGGCGGCGGCGGCCGCGGCGGCGGCCGCCGTGGCCGCGGCTGCCCCGTCCACCCGCGCGCTCCATGTCCACAGCCCCAGCTGGAAGTCGGCATCGGCGACCCCCCGGCGCCGGGGGCCCAGCCCGACGCCCACCACCACCGGGCAGTACCCGGCCCCGGGTGGCTGGGACAGGCCGCTATCGTGCACATGGAGGATGCGCCAAAGCCGCGACCCCTGGGGCAGATCCACCGGGACCGGGCGCGCCAGCGGATGGTCCAGCGAAAAGTAGAGCGCCCCGTCGGTCGGCGCGCGGCAGGCCAGATGTCCACACGGGCCGCCGGGCACCTCGCCGGGGGCACTGCCAGCCTGCAGGCAGGCCGTCGATCCCGGCAGGTGGCGCTCCAGCAGCAGGACGTCCCCCTGGTCCAGGGCCGGGGTAGCGCGCTGGCGAAGGATCCATGCCCGGCTCACGCGAAAGTCCAACGCCGACCGGAGGAACTCCTCGCGGCCGGGCACATACGCGTGGACGCTGTGCTGGCAGACAATCCACAGCCCGGGCCCGGGGTCAACTGGGCTGGCCGAGGGGGCCGGCGAGGCCGGGTGCCGGGGACCGCCGGTCGCGCTGGCCGGCCCCCACGACAGCGCCCCCCAAAAGCAGGCGAGTATCCGGCCCGAGGCGGGGGGAACCGTGTGCTGGCGCAGGAGCACGCCCCGTTCAAAGATCGACAGGCTCAGGCGGTCCTGGCTGATGTACACCTCCCCGTAGCCGCCGTCCGGGCATTGGTACGACACACACTCGCCGGGAAGGTGCGGCTGATGGGGGCGGCAGGAGTCAAGGGGAGGGCGAGGCAAGTCAGTGTGTGTGTGTGTGTGCGATGGGCTATTTCCTGGCGGACGGGGCGCGCGCCTCTGTGCGATGTGTGCACAGAGGCGGCCACGCGGGGCCACAGCGAAGGACGAACCGAGAGAGATGAGGGCGGGTGCCTCAGGCATAGAGGAGGCAGGGGACTAGGCATCCAGGAGCATCAGGTCGCGCAAATGGGCGGGGGCGAGGCAGGGGGTGCGGAGGGGGGGGGGGGGAGGGGGCAGGCGCGAGATGGGAGGAGGCTGATTGCCGGCGGCACTCGGGTGCAGCGCAGCCTGGCCGCGGGCTTTTCGGCAGGGAGCACGCCCGAGCCCGAGCCCGAGCCCCGGGTCTGGTGGCGATCTTGCCAGCCAGCCGGTCCCCTGGCCGGGCGCGGGGGAGGGGCGCCTAGTCGGCAGGGGGGGGGGGGGGGGACCCGGGCGGGCCGTGCACTCCCGCGGGGCCGGTGTTGCGAACGCGAGCCGCGGAACGGGAGGCATATTCAAATATTGCCGACCGTTGGGAGCTGTCAGGGGCGCGTCCCGGGCCCGCATCTACTTCGGGCGGCGGCCCGGCCGCGCGCCGATCGGGAGAGGCTGGGCCCCTCCCTTCTGGTTGATGCACACAAACGCTCGATTTTTCCGTCGCTCTCCCTCCCCCTCGCTGCCCGGATCCCTCGTCGCTGCTTGGCCGCCCTTTGCTGTGGACTGCCCCCCCCCCCTCCCCTGCCCGCCCGAAGCCATGAACCCCGCCGAGTCGGCCTTTGTCACGGTGCGTTGATGGGGCGCCCGGTCTCCCTGCCCCCATTGGCCCATGTGCCCTCTCTACCTTGTCGGCCACTGACGCCCGCCAGCACAGATTGTCAGCTCCGATGGTGTCCGATTCCAGGTGACCCGTGAGGCGGCCTGCTCCAGTGCCACCCTGGCCAGCATGCTGGGCGAGACCGGTGCGTGTGGCCTCCCCTCCCGGGCCCCTTGCCCTCCCGCG
>NW_009242974.1:899398-908666 GCF_000388065.1 Fonticula alba
CCTGCCCTTCCTTGAGCACCACACAAGCGAGATCTTCCTGCCGGACATTCCGTGCGTCCTGGCCTGCCTGCCTGCCATGTAATTGCCCGGGCTTTTCTCACCCCCGCCCGCTTCCCCCCTCGCCGCTGCGTGCCCGCGCTCTGCCCGGGCCGCGCACCGGCAGTGCGCACTCCCTGGTGACGGTCTTCCGTTTCGCGTATCAGAAAATGTCCTCCAACGTGGAGAGCGCCTCGGTGCCGAACCCGTCGCAGGCGTCGCGCTTTGCTTTCAGCCCGCCGGCGCAGGCGGCCGGCGCGGCGCCCTTCGAGGTCCCTGCCACCCGGCTCGGGTCGCTGATTCGGGCGGCGGACTTCCTGCAAATCTAGTCCCACGTGACCAGGTGGTCATGCCCCGGCCGTGCCTCGCGGCGGAATGGCACTTGTCGGGGGGCCCGCGCACCGACGGCGGCGGCGGCGGCGTGCGGCACAACACATGCGAGCGAGCCGGCACACGGCCGGGAGGGTGCATGCACCTTTTGCAAGGGGGAAGGCACGGACCGGCGAGAGAGTGGGCGCCGGCCGGTGGGGGCCTCTTTTGCCGGGGCATGGTGTTATGTAGTCGGTCAGGGATCTGCACCCCTTCTCGACAATCCCCCCCTCCTCCCCCCCCCCTCCTCCCCTCCGCCCCTGCCGCCTTCTCTCTCGCCCGCCGTTTTTCCCCCCGCGAGCACATGGTATTTCTGTCGCCCATCCTCCGTCAGGCCAGCAGTGCCTGGCCGCACCCGCCGCGTGTGATCCCGAGTTTGCTGTTCTTTGGCTCGGACAACTTCTCCGTGTCCTTCCTGCGCCGGATCATCGAAGATCGCGGTGCGCATATATGCACAAGTGAATGCACGCGCACATGGCGCGGGTATCTTTCCGCGCTGGGTCCCTCTAACTTTTGCCTCCCTTCCCCATGACGGATGGCCGAGCAGATGCGGGCCGGCTGCATATCGGCGAGATCCAGGTTGTCAGCCCGCCGGACAAGGCGTCATCGCGGAAGAACCGCACCAACAATGTGACCCCGCTGAAGCAGTTTGCCCTGGAGCACGGCCTGACCGTGTCCGATGCGCCACATCGCGAGAAGACCCTGCGCAATTGGACCCTACCGGCCCCGAGCGTGGCCGCCGGTGCCTTTTCCCTCGGCATTGTGGCCTCCTTCGACTACTTCATCACGCCGCCGGTGCTGGCCGGGCTCGAGCATGGAGCCATCAACATCCATCCGTCGCTGCTGCCCCAGTGGCGCGGCGCCTCGCCGCTGCAGGTACTCCACTGGCCTTCGGTCTACCTGGGCCCTCTTGTGCTTTGACTGACCATGGCTGCTTCCATGTGCCCGTCTCCCCTGGCCATCCAGCATGCGGTCATTTCCGGCGCCCGGTCCTCCGGCATCTCCATTCAGGAGGTGCACCCGCGGCGCTTCGACGCCGGCAATGTCCTGGCCGCGCGGCCCTTCGTACGTCCAATGTGCCCATCCTGTGTGCCCTCCTTCCCCCCTGCTGCTGCTGCCGCTGCTGCCGCTGCTGCCGCTGCTGCCGCTGCTGCCGCTGCTGCCGCTGCTGCCGCTGCTTCTTCCTTTCCTTCTGCCCCTCTGTACCTAACGGTCCCCTTTCGGTGTAGGATCTGCCCGGGGCGCGGCCCACCTTTGCTCAGGCGCTCGACCGGTCGATGGCGGCCGGGGTTCCCCTGCTGGCCGAGGTCCTGGCCGACTTTGGCACCTTCCGTCAGCGGTCCGTCGATCAGGACGACACGCAGGCATCCCTGGCACCGAAGTTCCCCCCCGGGACCGGGGCCCTGGCCTGGGACCGGCCGGCCACCCATTACGACCGCCTGGCCCGAGGGGTGGGGCACCAGCTTCCCCTGTGGTCGCACTTCCGCAATGACAAGGGGTCGCCCGAGCCACAGCGCGTGGTTTTCCATGGTGGCTTTGATGTGGTATTCTCCGGCCCCGGGGCCGAGGTCTTTGATGCGGAGTACCGCCAGCAGGAGGAGCCCGCTGGCGCGGAGGATGACGAGTCCCCGGTTCACTGGTCCTTGCCGGTGGCCGAGCGCCAGGAAATGGCCGCCTACCTGGCTGGGGTGGGCTCGCGCGGGGGTGGCTCCGGCGGGGCCCTGGTCCCCGGGTCGGCGGTGGGCTTCCGCTCGCGGACCAAGGGCAGCGAGTACCGGCTGGCCATTTGGTGCGGCCCTGCCGAGGGGGAGGCCTCCGTCGGGACGTGGCTCGTTCCCCGGGCGCTGGCTCCGGAGCGCCGGGCCAAGATGAGCCCGACGGTCTTCCGCAGTGCCGTGTCCACGGCGGCCCCCAACACCGGCTTCACGGGCGACCGGTTCCTCCTGCTGCAGCCCGAGGAGGGCGAGGTGGCCGCCACCCCGGCAACTGCCAATGCTTAGAGATAGACAGCCTCGTTGTTTCACATCGCCCTGGGCGTCGTGTGTTTGTGGGTGGGTGTTTGTGGGTGTGGGCAAGTGGTGTGGAGACGGTCTTTTCTTCCGAGCGCGGGGCATGCACCCGGCCAGGCCCCCGAGGTCTGGGGCTCCCCCCCCGGGCGCGTGTGGGGTGGGAGGGGGGCTTTTTCCGGGACCCGGCAGGCGGACGGGGGCGGTCGCGCCCGGGGGCAGCCAGCTCCCCCCCCCCCCCCCCCCCTCGCCCTCCCGTCTGTGTTGTTTGCCCTTCGCTGCTTCTGTCGCCCATTTCCTTTTGCCCTCGCACCCACGACGCACACAGGTGCCGCAATGTCTCGGACATCCTCTGGCCACGAGCCGGTCTCCCCGGTGGCCAGCGACGCGCCCCTCTTGGTGCAATCAGCCTCCTCGGCATCCCTCGAGTCCCCGGCCTCAGCTACGGAGGCGACTGATGGCGGCCCGGTCGACACGCATCACCAGCGCTTTTCGGGCACCGGGCATCTGCCAGACCACGGAGACAAGCCCTATGATCGGTCCTCAAGCATGCAGGGGAACCCCATGTTCGACCAGGCACACCTGCAGAGCCAACAGATGTTCCAAAACCAAGTGTACCAGTACCTGGCGATGCAGGAGGCCCTACAGCGCCAGCAATGGCAGCAGCACCCCCAGCATCCTGCCGGCACTGATGGATCGCTCTTTCTGACGTCGACGCACGAGGCCAGCGCCCAGCCAGACCAGTCGCCAGATCTGGTGGCCTATCCGGCGGCCTCCGGCATCCCGTACCCCTCCTTCCATGGGGCCTATCCCGATGACGAGCCCACGGTATGTACTTGGGCGAGGGGCTGGTTGGTGGTTGTTCTTCCCGGCTGCCTTGGTCTCTGGGTGTGGTCGTTCCCTCCTCTCACTCTCTTCCTCGGCAGTCTCCCCTGCTTGGCAGCCCGGCGCACCGGGGCCCCGGCGGCGATGCGCACTATGCCGACTCGGATGCCGGGGTACAGTACTATGACGCCTTCGACTCGGAGCCCGGGGCCGGCCTCGGCCCGGGGGAGGACATGTACGCTGCCCCGGGGACCGGCAGCAGCATCGGCTTCTTCGACCCCTCGATGCCCTTCTTCCAGGGGTGCCTGCTGCTGCTGATCGCCCTCCTGTCCATCGGTAACAGTTTCCTCTTCGACCTGCCGGCCGGCTTGGAGCAGTTCATCCTGCATGAGATGAATGTCCCCCGCTGGGGGTATGCCTTCTTGTACAGCGCCTACTCGCTGCCGGTGGCGCTGCTTTTCCTGGTGCTCGGTCGCCTGGCCGATCGTTACCTCGGCACGCGGAGGACCCTGCTCCTGGCGGCGGGGTTCCTGGTGGTCGGCCAGTCGATCTTCGTGCTTGGTGCCTACTTCCGGCTGTTTACCCTGGCCCTCCTGGCGCGCATCATGATTGGCCTCGGCAGTGAGACCATCTTCGTGGTGCAGCAGGCCCTGGTGACCTTGCACTTCGAAGGGCGCAAGCTGTCCATCTCGGCCTACCTGATCCTGGTGCTGAACCGCATCGGCGCGGTCTTTGGTCTGTATTCTTCCTTCGGCCTGGCCAATCGCTATGGCTATGTCTTTTCCCTGTCGGCCGGCGTGGTGGTCACCCTGTTGATCTTGCTGGCGGCCATCATCGTGGCCCTGATGGATCGGGCCGTGCACAATGTCATTGAGCTGCGTGCGTGCCGTGGTTTTTTTTTTTTTTTTCCCTCCCTCTCTTCGCTCGTTCTCTGACTGGGCCTGACCTGTGTACCGGGCACACGGGCGGGGACACTGTCTCCGCGCGCGCGCTGTCTCCCCGCCGCTCTCTCTGTCCCCATTCTCCAGCCGTCACCAAGATCAACATCACCTTCCGCAAGCAGCATGTGAAGGATCTGCCAGTGGTCTTCTGGGTGATTGCCATCATGTCGGCCCTCTACTATGCAACCTTCTACAGCTTCATCGCCTTTTCCAAGTGCGCTTCCAACTGCCCGGATCGTCCTTCCCTTTCAACCGGGCCGTCCTGACCCCGCTCCCGCTGTCTCGCTCCCCCTCCTGCCTGCAGTGGTTTCTTCAATGCCAAGTTCCCCCTGGAGAATATCGCCCTCATGACGAGCATCCCCTACATTGTGTCCATCCCGGCAGCTCCGCTGTTGGGATTCGTCATCAACCAGCTTGGCCGGCGCATTATGTGGACCACGGTCGCCGGGTTGCTGGCCCTGCCGGCCTTCTACATGCTGGCTCTGACGTCGCACTCCTCAAAGGTGTCCCTGGTACGCGTGGGCTTGCGCCGCATCTGTCCCTTTGCCTGGTTGTCCCCCTCGAGCATGGGCCTTTCCTCCCCCTTTTTGGGCCGGCACTCGCACCCCTCTCCCCCCCCCCCCCCCCCCCCCCCCAACACACGCACTCACACACGCCGTCGGCATAGATCATCCTCGGCACCTCGTTCTCCATTTTCCTGAGCACCATTTGGCCGATGATCGACATCATTGTCAGCCGGACCAATGTCCGGACCAGCTTCTGCCTGCTTCACATCATCCAGCACCTGACCTTCGCGGTGGTCTGCCCGCTGACCGGCTTGTCCATCGACAAGGTGGGCTATTCGTGGACCTTCATGACGCTGACATTCACCTTTGTCACGATCATTGTCCTGTCGCAGTCCCTCAGCATCATGAGTCTTCTCCGGCGGGACTTCCTCAACTCCCGCACCCAGGAGTACATTCGCAACCAGGTCAAGCAGCAACAGCTCATCCGCCGCCACGAGAACACGTACGTCTCCCTGGCTGTGTGTGTGTGTGTGTGTGTGTGTGTGTGTGTGTGTGTGTGTGTGTGTGTGTGTGTGTGTGGGCGCGCTATCTCCTCCTACCGCCGCGGAATCTGTGCTGACCCCCCTTTCCACCTCCTCTTGCTAGCCAATCGATTGCCAACACCTTCCGCGATTACAGCAGCTTCGGTACCAACCCCCCGCCCGGGCAGCACCTCCACGACGAAATTGTCTCCGGGGCTGGGCACTACCTTGCGACGCCGCACGTGCCGCACCACCGCGCCCCGGTCGACATGTCGTACTCCTCCTCTCACGAAGAGGGGACACACATTCACTCCTCGCCAGCCATGTCCATCAATACCTGATACGACCGGCCGCAATACACCACCTGCCCTTGTCCTCTTCTTTTTCCTCTTTTTCTACTTCTCCTTTTTGCCGACTGGTCAGCCACAGCACTTCGACTGCGCGAGGATGCTTTGGGGTCGGAAGCCAGACGCAGGGCTCCAAAATGAGCCAGGCTCACAGGCCTCATGTTTTCAAGGGGGGCGGGGGGCCCTCGCGTTCGGTGAAGGATGGCAACCGAGGCGAGCCGGGCGAGGCGGGACTCGAAGGCAGAGGACCGACTCGATCCGGGGCGTTGTCATCTCCCGTGTCCCAGGGGAAAGGACCGAGATCACGGACGGAGGCAAGGTCAGGCGAGGCATGGTTGTGGCGAGACCAGGAGACCAGCGCGACACTTCCCCCCAGGCCGAGGAGGCTGCAGGAAGACATCCACACGCAGCCAACCGGCGACGCCTGCAGGAACCACCCGAGAGACTCCCCACAACCTGGCCTCGCCCTGCCGCCCAGAGTGCAGGCTACAACGCCCCTCCGGGCATCGGTGAGGAAAGAGGGCAGGGCTTCGGCCGGCAGGGGGGGGGGGGGGGGCAGAGGGAGCCCCTGCCAGGCGTCGAGAGTGAATCAGGTGGTCGGGATGTCAGCCGAAATGGGTGAGCAGCACCCTGGTGTTTGATCGAGCAGAAGCCGGGACTTAGTTTGGCCCGGCTATCCTGGCGCCGCTCGGGCGGGGTCACGCCTGAAATCAGCGCGCACCGGCAGCGGCAAAGCCGTCGGTGAGGTTGATGGAGGCGCGGAAAAAAAAGAAGAAGAAAGAACGGAGCAACAAGCAGTCAGGACTGCTGGCCGTCCCCGCCCGAAAGGAGTCGACGGCCGCAGGGAGGCGTGACAGAGACAGCCTGCGGGGCGCCTGGCGCAACAAGTGCCTGAGAAAAGACCGGCATCCAAAGGGTTTGCCGAGCATGTCGCCGCCAGGGGAAGGCTGATATAATTCCAAAGGTGCGAGCAGTCACGGAAGAAGGGCTCCAGCCAAGTCAGCTCAGCACCCGTAGAGACATCAGGGAAAGATGTCGGTCGTGCGACAGGACGGATTCAGAGGCGGGGCCGTTTGATGCCCTCCCAGAACAGTCCCCGCCCTTGGGACCGAAGAGCAATCGAGCAGTAAAGGCAAAGAGGCGGAAAGAGGGGACACGGCCATCAGGAGAGGGGACATCCAAAAGAAGGAGGGCCCCACCAAGTGTGGTGCCTCGACTCGAGACGAGAGCGATCTCAATGGCCCGGGCAGGTATTAGACGGGATTGGCTGCGGTGTTCAGGAGCGAAGCATGCGGCCAGCCTTGGAACTCCGAGCAGAGTGGATCTGCCAGCGCATCGGTGAAAACTAAACAAGGGAACCTAAAGCACCAGGAAGGCTCACAATGTGTTACTTAAGCTACTTTATGAAAAAACTGAATAGGATGTAAAAAATAGAGACAAGATAGTTTTTAAACAAATGATTCAACTAAATGCACAAAAGCAGGGCTTTTCTGCCATATAATTGAGCAAGAATGTATGACTTTTGTGTAAATAATACGCATAATTTTATGGTGTCTCGGATTTATTTTGCCATTTTCTGTTTGGCAGGCTTCAAGTTGCCCTCCCCTACTGCTTCCCAGTCCGGTTTCTCAGTGCCTTCCTCACCTTCCTCCTCCCGGCCTGTTTTTTTTCTCCTCGCCCTCTCCGCCCTCGCAACAGGCGATCCTTTTCCTCGGCTCTCGCTTTCCCCCCACGCGCTGAGTACCGCTCGCGTATTGCCATGCCTGGCTCCCCTCACACCTATGACAATGAGTTTTGATGCCGATGCCCCTCCCGGCGAGCCGGCCTCCTGCCAGTGTGACTGGTTTTTCCGCTGCTCCTCCCTGGAGTCCAGTACGCAGTTGCTTGCGAGCCCCTTCGCCCCCTACTCTCGGCTGACCGCCCTTCTGACGACTTTCCTCCCTGCTGTTCGTACTTTCCCCCCCCCCCCCCCTGGCCAGAGCTCGTCCAGGCCGGTGAGCTTGGTTTGCAGTTGGTGGGCGACAATGAGACCCTGCGCCAGGAGAACCAGCAGCTCCTGGACCGGGTGAAGGCCCTGACCCTGTCGCAGGAGACCGGCGACAAGGAGGTCGCATCTCTGCGTGGGTCACTGCGCCTGTCGCAGGAATCGCTGACCGCCTACGCCGACCGGATTAACCAGCTGGAGACCGAGCTGGCCGAGGTCCGGCAAGCCGGCACCGAGGCCGCCAAACAGCAGCGCACCGAAGCCGCGGCCCTGGCCACGCAGCTGGCCCAAGTGGAGCGGGAGCGCTCGGCCCTGGAAGCCGAGTGCGCCTCTCTTCGTAGCCGGGCCGGGCAGCTGGAGCAGCGTCACACCGAGCAGCAAACCCTGCATCGGGACGCCGAAACCCAGATCTCCCTGTTGGAGGGAGATCTGGCGGCCGTGCGCGAGGACCGCGATCGGCAGGTTGCCCGACGGGACTTGCAGATCATGGAAGCCGAGTCCCGCCTGGCGCGAACATCACAAG
This sequence comes from Fonticula alba, assembly GCF_000388065.1. Lineage (NCBI taxonomy): Eukaryota > Rotosphaerida > Fonticulaceae > Fonticula > Fonticula alba. The sequence continues at coordinate 907,457 of NW_009242974.1, forward strand.
CAGATGCGGCTCTGATTGCGGCGCTGCAGGAGGAGCTGGCGGCCGTGCGTGAGGCGGCCGACGTGGCCGAGGGCCTGTGCGCCGAGCTGGACGCCGAGCTTCAAACCGCTCGTGACAGCCTCAGCCAGATGGCCGACTCGCAGGCAACCGCGCAGCTGGAACTCCTGGGCGAGCGCAATGGCATCGGCATCGTTGGCGGCGTGCAGGACGGCTTCAGCATCCTGGCCGATGTCGATGACCAGCGCCGGCAGGTGGCCGAGCAACTGTCGGAATTGGCGCAGAAGCACCGGACGCTGGCGGCCGGGCGTGCGCGCGACGCCGTCAAGCGCTCGGCCCTTCGCAAGCAACTGGCCACCGCACGGCAGCATGCGGCGGCGGCAGCGGCCGCCGCCGAGGAGGCCAACCACAACGCCGCCGCGGCCGGTGTGGCGGCTGCCTCCCTGTCAGCCGGCCCGACCAATGATCTGCTCGTCGAGGAGGCGGCCGCGCTGCGCCGCGAGCTTGACCGATATGTGCGCGAGTCGCGTGTTCTGCGCGCCGACAATGACTCCCTTCGTGCGGAGATGGCGGCCTTCCGGCGGTCGAGCGCCGCCGCTGGCGACATCCGGGTAGGCGGGTCGCTGTCGCCGCTGCGCCCGGCGCGGGTGCTCGCCCCGCGCCCCGGGCCACTCCCGGCGGAAGGCTACCCCGCCACCGGGTCGCCAGCCGTCGGCGGCACCTCCAACGCCCTGGACCACGAGTCGGCGGCATTTCGCCAGCTGGAGCGTGCCCTGCAGGCCGAGAAGAACCGCTCCACCTCGGCGCGCTTGGCCCTGGCCGCCGAGTCGCAGAAGGTCCGGAAATGCGCGAGAAAGAGGACCCCCGCCCTCACCTGCACCCTCTCCCCCTGCCAGCTCTGACACACGTGAACACCCTCGCTCCCCTCCGGCCCAGGTACGGTCCCTGATGAAGAAGCTTTCGCAGCTTGGCGGCGCTGGCCCGCTGCCGGGCACCCCGGTCGCGGCTGTCGCGACGCCCGGAACCCCGGGGCTCATGGCGCCCGGCACCCCGGCCACCGCCGGCAGTCTGTACCGGACTCCAGGGCTCCCGGCCAATCGGTCGGCCCTTGGGCATCGCATCCGGCCGGACGCCGGGGGCCCGACAGACTCGCCGTCCACCGCCCTGCGCGGTCTGAGTCTGGCCCCGGCAGACAGCCCACCGACCGGCGGGG
>NW_009242974.1:908676-909314 GCF_000388065.1 Fonticula alba
CATCCGGCCGGACGCCGGGGGCCCGACAGACTCGCCGTCCACCGCCCTGCGCGGTCTGAGTCTGGCCCCGGCAGACAGCCCACCGACCGGCGGGGAGGCAGAGTCGCCTCCCCTCCCGGCTGATGCCGACATGGCTGGAGCCTAGAGAGTGGCCCCCCCCCCCCCCCCCCCCCCCCCCCCCTTGTCTCGCCCTACCCTTCCCCGCCCTATAGACCTTCCCCCATGCGTCCCTGCCCGTCTCTGCTCTCCACTCGGACACCTTGGTCGCCCGCCACGCCCGGTCGAACATCCCCATCTTGCTGCGTCGTGCGAGAAATGGAGGTTTGCTATTTTGACTGGACCCGGTGTGGCCGGCCTGGGAGGAGAGCCGGGCACAGTTGGGGCATGGCCAGCGACGGGGCATGGCCAGTCTTCGCCCTAGCGATTGCCAGTGGTCGGAGCCTGCGCGGCCAGCGCGGCGTAGGCACCCTCGGCCTGGCGGAGCCGGCTGACGAGATCCTGCAGCTGAACCGGATCGGCGGTGAACGTGATGTTCTGGACGGAGGCCTCGTGCTCGGCGAAGGAGCCGCTCGGAGTCGTGGCCAGAAGGCTGATGTGGTAGCTGAGCCCGGCCTTGCTCTCAGTGTCGGGGGTGGTGT
>NW_009242974.1:909980-911100 GCF_000388065.1 Fonticula alba
GGGTTAGCGCAAGCGGGCGGACGGGAGGAGGGAAGGCAGAGATCTTGAGGGGAAAGACCAGGGGCAAGGGGGGGAGAGACTCGGGCAGGGTCTCTCCCCGCGATCCGGGAAGCCTGGGCGAACCTTCAGGTCGTACTGGAGCTTCCAGTCGACGTCCACCAGCTGGGCGGTGCCAGGCGAGCCGGCCCCGGTGATGGCAGCCAGGCGCTGGCGGATGACACGGAAGTGCGCCGCGTAGACCGACAGCAGGATGTTGACGATGGCCTGCTCGGAGACGCCGACCGAATCGAGGATAGATCTTTCAGGGCCCCAAGGAGAGAAGGGGGGAGGGGGCGATAGTTGGCGGAGAGAGGAGAGTGAGGAGGGTGTGCGAGGGGGCCCGGACTGAAGGGAAGGCTCGACGTACGGGAAGGAAGTGTCGGTGACGTTGCGCTTGGCACACTCGGTGAACAGGGCGGTGATGCCGTAGAGGGCCTCCTTCAGCGCGGCGGACATTAGCCCCGGCTTGCCGGAATCCTTGAGGAATGCGATGACCTCGGGCTCCTGGAGGGGATCTATGGAGGTGGGGGGCGGAGGCGCACATTCATGGTCAGTGGCCGGGCACCAGGGGACACATTCAAAGGGCAAACAGGGCAAGGGCCAGGACAGGCAGGGGGGAGGGACGAGGGGAACGAACCATTGGAAGCCAGCCCCTGCGCAGGGACGTCCGCCGAGAGGGAAGTCGCGGCATTGAGAGAAAGAATGTTGATGATGTGCGGCTGCTTCAGGAAGTAGCGGTCGTTCGTCAGGAGGTTGAGCCCGGAAAGGGCAAGCGAGGAGAACTCCATGGCGCCGCGGCGGGTGGGGCAGACAAAGAAAAGTAGGGGGGAGGGGGGGGGGAGAGGGGAAAGGTGGAGCGTGCTGCCCTCGCGCCCCGGCCCACGGCGGGCTGGGCTGCTGGCCCAAGAGGCCCCAACCGTGGACCGAACAAACACACGGACCGGCTCGCGGGCCCGGGGCCGCGAAGCAAAAACAATCGACTCCGGGTCACGAGAGTGCGAGGTGCCAACGGAAGGCAGTCTATTGTGGGCCGCAAGTCCGAGACCGACAAGGGGGAGGGAGGCGAGGTCTGGGGGGGGGG
>NW_009242974.1:911145-917356 GCF_000388065.1 Fonticula alba
CGGTCCTCCGTCCCCCTGTCTTTCCGCTCGGCGGGTAGCATGTGAAAGGCGATGGAAATGGCTTCTCGCCGCTTGTGCTGGTTGGCTTGCGCAGGAGAAGGCATGGGGCTGGCTGGCTGGATGGATGGATGGATGGATGGATGGAGTATATACATGGGGATGCTGGCAGGCAGGCCGGGATCCTGCTTTTGGTGGCCGGTGTGCGGCTGGCGCGTCAAGCGCGCGTCGCAGGATATGGCGGCCGGACGCGGAAGGGCAAGATTGCATCAGATCCGGCGGCTCGGACCGGTGGCCCATTGGCGAGTGCTGCCGGAGCCGGTGGGTGGGGATGGAGGGGCGCCGTCGGCGCTCTGCACGGTGGGAGGACGGTCGTCGGCGCCGAAGATGTCGCGGCTGGGGCGAGGAGGGTGCAGCGCGTGTGCGTGTGCATGTGCGGTTAGCGGGGGCCGGGGGGAGGGGGGGATCGGAGCTGCGCCGCGCTGCGCCGCGCTGTGTGAAGGGGCGCGAAACGGAAGGACGCACAAAATGCCCGGGGTCTGGAAGATGGGTGGGCGCCCGGAGGAGGTCGGCCACTCGAAGGTGGTGAAGTAGTATGCATGGCCGGCCACAATGCCGATGAACGAGGACAGTGGCGACACACCGGTCAGGATGTCAAAGGCGATGAAGGCCCACGGAAGCAGGGCAGCCTGGGGGGGGGGGGGGGGTGGGAGGGGGAAGACAGGGGAGGGGGAGGCAGGGGAGCATGGATATGGCTGGTGTCAGATCCGGGCGCGGGACGTGGCACACTGCACTCAATGGGCTCCGCTCGTACCTTGAAGTTGATGCCGAAGAAGAAGGTGACGATGACGTCGCGGTTGAGCTGAGACCAAATGTAGATGATGGCCTGCGTGAGGGAGGACCCGGTGATGCGGAGGTTGAAGAAGAAAGAAACGGCCTGTGGGGGTGGGGAAGGGCGTCAGCATGGGAGCCGGCAGGGGGAAAGGCCGGGCCAGGAGGAAATGGGAGAAGCGTCGCGAAAGGGGGCCCGGGGAAAGGACGCACAGAGATGACCGCCAGGAGCATGGTGATGGCGAAGACATAGTCGGCCCGGCGCCCGGCGAAGTTGGTCTCCTCCAGCCGGCGCCCATACGAGTAGAGCATGAACAGATGGCTGAGCAAGGCGAAGGAAGGGCCGCCATAGAAGAGGGCCGCGGTGATGAAGCGCCAGATCTGTGGCCCGGCCGGAGCGGGGCGGCGAGGCGGGGGCGGGGGGAGATGCAAGTCAGAACGGGCGAATGGTGCTGCCATTGGGGGAGGCGGCGCGGAGCCGGGCAACCGGGGCCGAGGGCAGGCGGCGGCGCACCTCGAGTTTCATGATGGCGCCAGACTCGAGCAGGAAGAGCGACAGCACGCGCCGGGGGAGGACCATCGGAGCGAGGGCGCTCAGAAGGAGTGTCCCGAAGAAGAAAAAGCGCGTCACCGGCGGAATGGACGTCGCCCACTCGACAATTTCATTCCTCATGATGGGGCAAAGGTAGGGCGGAACAGGGGAAGCAGCAGGGGGCGCAGAGCGAAGGGAAGGGCGCAGAAAGAGGGGGCAAAGGCGCGGCAGGGGTCGGGGACGAGGGGGCATGGGTCACGGACCGGGGACCGGCCCGGCCCGCAGGCTCTTGGGGCGCAGGGCCGGCCGTGTGGCCATTGTCCCCGGGAGGAGGCCTGCGGTGTTGCGCCCCGCCTGCTTCCCCGCCCGCTTTCTCCGTTCCCGGGCGGAGGGAAATTTCGAGAGATCCCCCTCCCCCGGGGGCCCCCGCAACCGGCGGCAGAAGGCCATGGAGAAAAATTAAGATGCCCTGCCTGCGGGGAATGGAATCGCTCGGTCCCAGCGGCCTTTGCCTGTTGCGCGCGGGGGCCGAAGGCGCGGGCATGTTTCAACGGGCATCGTCCGGCCGGGCAAGACACATGTGTCGGGAATGGGCAGGCGGATCCTGACGGGGCCGCACATCCCCACCCTCGGGCCGATCGTCGCCGCGAGATAAGCCCCCGCCCCCCCCCGCCCCCCCCACCAGTGTCCTCTCGGTGCCATTGGAGCATGGAAGAGACAAAGCAGGAAGAGCCCCGCCAGCTCGGAGGCCCGCCGCGAAGATACCCAGCCACTGGTCCCGGGCTCAGGGGCAGGAACGCGGGGCCGCCCCCTCCCCCCCCCCGCGCTCTTTCTCAACTCCATCGCCGGTGGGATGAGTGGGGCGCGTCAGGCCAATCCCTGCTAGTTTGGTCGCGTGATCTGGATGATGTCAGGTGCAGCAGCGGTCAGGAGGATCCCTCGCGCGCACGGCCCGATCGTGCCCGCCGCCGGAGAGGAAGGCGGGGGATCTAGCCCCCCTGGGGTGCGGAGGGGCACGGGGGAGGTGGGGCATTTTGGTGTATTTTCCATATGCGCGGACGTGTTTGCGTGCACCAAGAGAGAGGGAGAGGGAGAAAGAGTGGCAAGGAGATGCACGCACAGGAGCAGCACAGGGATGGGCAGGGCCCCCCGCCCCGCCCCGCCCCGCCGGGGCCCGGCGGCTAGCGCGAACCGTAGGCGGTGGCCGGGGCCGCGCCCCAGCCGCCGTCGGACCCGGGGGCCGCGATGTAGCCGAGGTCCTGCAGGACGCGGGTCTGGGCCTCGTGCGGCATGCGGCTCAGGCGCTCGAGGGCCGCCTCGAAGGAGGCATTGCCACCGGTGGCACTGCGCAGGGCGGTCGAGTAGCCGACCATGGTCCGCAGGGGAACCGAGGCCACGACAATGGAGCTGGTGTCGCCGGCGCCCTCGCCCTCCTCCACCTGGGTGGTGTAGGTGTCGCTGGCCGGCCCGGCGCCGGCGGCCTCGGACGCGGCCAGGTCCTGGGCAGCCGAGCGGATGTCCACGATGCGGCCATCCCGACGCCCGGTCAGGTCGCTGACCACCACGCCGACCAGGTCGCCGGAGCCGCTGGGGCCGCTGCCAGCATGGGAGGCCGCCTGGCTGCCGACGGTGACGGCCATGCGCATGACCGGCTCCAGGAGGAACCCCGGCCGGGCACGAGCCAGGTGCGAGACACCCTCGAGGATGCACCCGCGAGCCGCGTGCACCAGCGCGTCGCCCGGCAGCAGGAAGGTCGGCTCGGCATTGGGGAAGTGCCGGGCCACCTGGGCCTCGTCCAGGGCGAACCAGGGCTGGTCGATGATGAGGTGCACATGGGCCAGGGGGAAGTGGGCCTTGGTGCCGAGATCGGAAGAGCGTCGTGCGAGCCAGGTGCGAGACACCCTCGAGGATGCACCCGCGAGCCGCGTGCACCAGCGCGTCGCCCGGCAGCAGGAAGGTCGGCTCGGCATTGGGGAAGTGCCGGGCCACCTGGGCCTCGTCCAGGGCGAACCAGGGCTGGTCGATGATGAGGTGCACATGGGCCAGGGGGAAGTGGGCCTTGGTGCCGGAGCTGTGCAGGGCCGAGGTGGCCGCCTCGGCCAGCAGGCGCTGGTAGCCATACGACCGGATGGTGCTCGGGCAGCGCTCCAGCTCCTCCAGGGACAGGGGGGCCACCGAAATGCGATTGGCCTCGCAGCGGGTGGGCATCATGCGCAGGCGGAAGCCCACACGCGCGCGCTGGCCATTGATTTCCCGGTCGAAGACGTGGTATCGGGCCGGCAGGGCCCCGTCGAAGTCCCCGAGCGGTGAGGGGTCGCGCAGAGGCGGCGCCGTGGCCGCCGGGTCGATCATGTCCCCGCTGCCGGGCACCCCGTCGGCCTCATGCGGCGGGAGGAGGTGCTCGTTGAAGAGGTCGAACTCGTCGTCACTGTCCTCCCCATCGAAGGCCTGGCCCGAGAGGATGGCCTCGGCCTTGGCCTCGGCTCCATCGACGAAGGGCAGGCGCATGACGCCGGGGCCGCCCTGGCCGAAGTCCAGGCCCTCGCGATAGGCGATCAACACCGGGCCGAAGGAGGCGCCGACTTGGTAGTCGCGCCGGAGGCGGTCTTCGGCCACCTCCAGGTGAAGCTCGCCCAGGCCACAAAGGAGCGTCTGTCCGGTCTCGGCGTCGTGGCGAACCGTCAGCGACGGGTCCTCCAGGACCATGGAGGCGAGGGCCTCGCTGAGGGCCCCCTCGTCGGCCAGCGACAGGGGCTCCACCGAGCGGAAGAAAACTGCCGGCGGGGGGCTGACTCCGGGGAGGACGAAGCTACGTGTGTGTGTGTGTGTGTGTGTGTGTGTGTGTGTGTGTGTGTGTGTGTGTGTGTGTGTGTGCGTGTGTGTGTGTGTGTGTGTTGGTGCGTGGATGCGTGGATGCGCGGATGCGTGGATGCGTGGATGCGTGGATGCGTGGATGCGTGGATGCGTGGATGCGTGGATGCGTGAGTAAGTGTGTGCGAGGGTGTGGATGGGCATGTGCGGATGGATGGATGCACATCCAGGAGAGAAAGAGAGAAAGAGAAGACAAAAATAGGACGGCGAAGCGGGAGGATGGGGGTCAGCCGTGTTGCAACAGGGGAAGGGGAGAGCCGTGCGGAGGGAACAGCACACGCTGGTGCATGGCAGCGCGCGCGGGCCGGCCCGCGCGCCAGGGACGTACCGCTCCTTCGAGGTGCCGGAGAGGATGGTGTCACCCGTGCGGGTGGCCTTCATGCCGACGATGACACCGATATCACCGGCGGAAATGGCGTCCACCTCTTCCACCTTGTCGGCATACACGCGCAGCAGCTTGGACGGGCGCTCGCGCACGCCGGACCGGCCGATGAGCAGCTGCTCTCGGGCTTCCAGCCGACCGGAGTACACGCGAACGTGAACCAACGGGCCGCGCTGGCGATCGACCACCACCTTGAAGGCCATGGCGCAGAGGGGCGCCTCCGGGTCGGAGGTGAAGGACCGCGTGGTGTCCACCACCGGGGCCGGGGGCTCGGCCGAGGCGGCCTCCGAGGCCGGGCCGGCGCCACGCTTGCCGGACTTCTTGCCGGCGCCAGCGGCCTTCTTGGCCTGCATGGCAGCCGCATAGGCGGCGGCAGCGCGCGCGCGCTTGGACATCACCTCGGTCGAGGGAGCCGCCTCCATCGCCTGGATCTCGGCCAAAACCGGCGGCCGCTCCAACGGCGAGGGGAGGTAATCCACCACGGCATCGAGGACCGGCTGGACGCCGCGATTTTGCAGGGCCGACCCCACCAGCACCGGGGTCACCCGATTGGCCAGGGTCAGCCGGCGGATGGCGGCGGCCAGGGCGGCCGGAGGCACCAGCCGCGCCTGGGCCTCCGGCGTCAGGTCCTCCTCGCTGTCGTACGAGAGCAGGAGCTCCAGCAGGGTGTCATCCAGCCCGGCGACGGTTTCCACCAGCTCGGCGCGCTGGGCCAGGGCCAGGGCGATGTCGGCCGGGGTCAGGACCCCGGCAGCAGCGGCCCCCGGCGGCAGGGGGCTCGCCTCGGGCCGGGACTGGCCGGTGTAATCCAGCAGCCCGGGGACCAGGGCATGAGCGGCCATGCTGTGGCCGAGCTTGTCCTGCCAGGCCTGGTACTCGAGGCGCACCAGGTCGATGAGAGCCCCATCAAAGCCGGGCCCGGTGGCGTCATCCCCCCCGATGAGGGTTTGCAGGAGCAGGGTCCGCGCGCCGAGGCGGCTGCGAGCCGACGCCAGAGACCGGTCGATGCTTGCCCCGACGCGATCGAGCTTGTTGATGAACATGATGCGGGCCACGCCCCGGCGGGAGGCCTGGCGCCAGACGGTCACGGTCTGGGCCTGGACGCCGGCCACCGCGTCCAGCACGGTGACCGCGCCGTCCAGGACCCGGACGCTGCGCTCCACCTCGAAGCCGAAGTCCACATGCCCCGGGGTGTCGATGAGGTTCACCTGCTGGTCGCGCCAGCCGAGCGTGGTGGCGGCCGCCTGGATGGTGATGCCGCGCTCCTGCTCGGCCGGCAGGAAGTCCATGGTGGCCGCGCCATCGTGCACCTCCCCCGGGCGTGCCAGCTGCCCGGTGTACAGGAGGACACGCTCGGTGAAGGTGGTCTTGCCGGCATCGATGTGGGCGATGATGCCGATGTTGCGCACCTTCTCCAGGGCCTGCTGGTGGGTGTGGTAGGCGGCGACAGCCGCGGCCCGGGGGGGCCCGGTGGCCAGGGGCCGGGGGAGCCCGGCGGTCAGGGCCCGGCCAGGGCCGGCGCGGGACCACAGGGCGCGTAGCATGGCTTGTGAGGCGAGGAAAGAGAAAGGCCGAGGAGGGAGCAGCAGGGGGGGGGG
>NW_009242974.1:917533-918883 GCF_000388065.1 Fonticula alba
CTGGCCACAAGCTGGATGGAAAGGGGGGGGGGGGAGAGAGGCAGTGGCCAAGGAGGTGGGAGGTGTGGGCCCCTCCCCCGGGCGCGGTGGGGCCGGCGCCCGAAAAGGACGCGGCAGAGCCGACCGCGGGAGGGGGAGGCCTCCGGACGGAGACCCTGGCGACGCTAGCTCCCCCTCCGAAGGGGGGGGGGGGGCGCGGGCGGGCCTGGCGGCGGGGCGCCTCACGCGCGACGACACATCTCTGACTGGGGGCGGGATGACTTCCGGCGCAGGGAACGTGCCGGCCCGGCCCCGAGAGGGGGGCCCGGGCATCCTGCCCCCCTCCCCGCCGCAGGCATTGGTCCGCCGGCAATCGGAGCCCGGTCGGGATCTGGCCCTGGCACGCCGCACACAGGCGCAGAGGGGGGGGGGGCACACGCGCACGCACACGGACGCGCCAGCTCGCGCGCGATTCCTCGTGGAGGCGGGCCTCGGCCTGACCCGCGGGCGCCGCCCGTGATCAGTGGAAAGCCGGGAAATATCGCGCCCGTCGGGTCAATTGTGGTTCTGGTGTGTTGGCCCCATTTAGGATGTCGGTATTCGGCCTTCTGGTGGTGCGGTGCTCCCCCGGAACGGGCTTAGGTAGAAATGGCGAACTAATGGCCCACAGCCGCGGAGCTCACGTGCTCGGTGTTGAACTCAGTCAGTTACCCGTGGGGCGTGGCACCGGGGGGGTCAATTGTGGTTCTGGTGTGTTGGCCCCATTTAGGATGTCGGTATTCGGCCTTCTGGTGGTGCGGTGCTCCCCCGGAACGGGCTTAGGTAGAAATGGCGAACTAATGGCCCACAGCCGCGGAGCTCACGTGCTCGGTGTTGAACTCAGTCAGTTACCCGTGGGGCGTGGCACCGGGGGGGCGGGGGCTGTGGGGGTGCCGGGAAACGGGCGCCGCACCACGCCGCCCCTGTCCGAGCGGCAAGCAAAGTTACGCGCTGTGGCGGGCGTAATCTCCTGCGGACCACCGAGATCTACACTCTTCGCCGCCCCTGTCCGAGCGGCAAGCAAAGTTACGCGCTGTGGCGGGCGGCTTCTCCTGCGAGAACAAGGCGCAGGCCCCGCGAGAGGCCCCTCCTCGCGGGAGATGGACACTTGTGGGCGCGCGCGCGCCCGCACACGGGGCCGGTACAGTTGACTGTAACTCTGGCGGGTCCCCGGAGGCGGCGCGATCTTGTCGCCTTTTCAAACGGGCGCATTGGGCAGGGGCTGGCGCGGTGGTGTGCGGGGCCGGGTGGGGCAATGGCCGGAGGCCTGCCCACATGTACAGTTGTGGGTGAAACGCACGCCTAACGGGCACCCGGCCCTGATGGTGACCG
>NW_009242974.1:919284-926155 GCF_000388065.1 Fonticula alba
GGGGGGGGGGAGCCCGGCGCACAAGGAGCCACACCACATGGGCGTGCTCATTCTTGTGGCGCCGGAGGGGGAAGGGCCCTGTGGCCGCGCGAGGTGTCCCACACCATGGCGGCCTCCGCCGGGACGACACCTTCCGGGCCACCGTGCCGAGGCAAGCCGGGCCCTGTCTGTCGAGGCGTGACGCGCCAGGTCCCCGGCCTCGCCGGGCTGCGGGGGGAGCGGAGGGCGGGGAGAGCAGGGCCTCGGCGGACAAAGACCCGCGCACCACCACATCGCCCCGCGCCCATGGACATGCACGCGCCCGGGCTCCGCTAACACCCACGCCCCTTGCCGTGTGCCTTGGCAGCGCAATCATGACCGAGTCCGAGGAGATCCTCGAGTGCTTCTACGTCCTCCTCGCTGTGGGTGCGCTGGCCGGGTTTCTTCCCTTTCCTGCCCTTTGCGTGTGCCCACGCCGCGCCCCGTGCCTCGCCTTTGCGCCCGACCGCGGCACACTGACCGACGCATCCCGCCACCCACCCACCTACCCACACACACACACACACACACACACACACACACACACAGAGGACACGGCCACCGAGTCGGACATCCGGCAGGCCTACCGGAAGCTGGCGCTCCAGTACCACCCGGACAAGAACCCCGAGGGGCAGGAGCATTTCCTGAAAATCAAGGAAGGTGCGTGACACAGGCGCCCGGCGCAGAGGGTCGCAGGGCGGGCGTGCGGGCGGGGGGGGACACATTTGTCCCGGCGGCCGCCGGCTCCACAGGCCCGGGAGACTGACCCCCGTGAGCGGCCCCAACGCCGCAGCCTATGAGGTCCTGATCGACGCCGACCGGCGTCGTGAGTACGACGAAGTGCGCAACATGCCGGAGGACGTCTTCGAGCAGGAGTATGCCGCGCACGTGGGCCGGCCCCCTGGCCAGGGGCCCGCGCAGCCGCAGCACTCGCCGCCGCGCCACTCCCCGGGCTCCGGCCAGCGCAATGCGCACGCCCACCACCACCACCACCACCACCACCACGCCCACCACCACCACGCCCACCACCATGCCCACCACCACCATGCCCAGCAGCAGCAGCACCAGCAGCAGCAGCAGCAGCAACGGCACGGGTGGCAGCCGCCGCCCGGCCATGGCGGGCCGGACCCCGAGCAGGCGTACTTCTTCTCGGGCTTCCAGTTCAAGTGGGGCCGCAGGCCGTCGGACGCCGGCCCGGACCCCGGGGCCCGGACCCCCTCCGACGACAGCCTCCTGAGCAGCGAGGAGGAGCCGGCCGCCCGGCCGGAGGGCGGGTTCGCCGGGGCCCGGCCCCGGGGGCGGCCGGAGCCCAGCTGGCGCGGCCGCGGCGACGACCGGCCCTACTCGCCGGAGGGGGGCTGGCCGCCGGCGGGCCCGGCCCCGGGCCGGTCGCCAGGCCCCGGGTCGCCGGCAGCCCGGCCTGGCACCCGGCCAGCCGCCACCGGCGGCACGTCGTACGCCTTCACGCACGGCGCCCGGCCGGGGGGGCCCGGCCCGGGGGAGCGCTCCCCGCCGTCGCCGGCCCCGGCCCCGGCCCCGGCCCCGGCCCCGCCACCGATGGCGACCACGACAGCGACAGCCGCGGCCGGGCCGCACAGCCCGCCGGCGGCTGGCGGCCCCCACGCCGGCCGCCACCACGGGGCGCCCCACATGAGGTGGTCCGCCTGGACGGAGGCCGGCCCGGCCCCGGGCGAGGCCCCTGGCGAGTGGTTCACCCATGCCCGGGCACCGGCCGGTGGCTGGTATGGCGCCAGCCGGGGGGCCGCCGGCCCGGCCGGGCCGTCGGTCCCGCCGCCGCCCATGCAGGCGGTCGACCCGCCGGCGAGTGGGCCGCGCGTGCGGGACGGCCCCTTCGCCTGGGCCGGCGCCATGCCGGCGGCCGGCGCATACGTGCCCTTCCGGCCGGCGGCCGGCCCGCCACCGGGCGCACACACCCGCCACCCGGCCAAAGACCCCTCCCGGCCGGGGGAGGCGCCCTTCGCGCGGGGCGGCCCGGGGGGCTATGCCCAGGGCCCGGTGTCGCCGTCGACGCTGTGCGCATCGCCCCGGATGGCGGGGTCGCCGTCGCCGCCGCCGCCGCCGCCGCCGCCGCCGTCACCGCCGCCACTTGGGCCCTCGATGGCGGCGGGCGCCAGCTTCGCCATGCCGTGGACCGCGCGGGCCACCGGGCCGGCTGGGGCCAGCGCGCGGGTCCCGCCGCCGCCCATGCAGAGCATCGACCCGCCGGGGGGGAGGATGGCGGCCGGCCGTGGGCCGGCATACGGGCCGGCCATCCCCGGGGCCGGCCTGCGCGCGGCCTTTGACCGCTTGAATGTCTGGTCGGGCGCCGGGCCCGGGGGGGCATCATCCTCGTCGGAGGCCCTGGGCCCGGACTCGGCGGGGCCCTCCAGCGGCGAGTCCTCCAGCGAGTGGCTGCCGTGGGCCGCCGCGGGCCCCGGCCGGGGGAGCGCCCTGTCCTCGGGCCAGGCGACCCCCCGGCGCGGGCCCGGCGGCAGCATGACCAGCCGCTGGGGGGTGGCCGGGCGCGGGGCCGGGGGCCCGCCAACCGGCGGGCTCTTCCAGAAGCCCGGCGCCTGGAAGGCGGCCGCCGCCGCCGCGGAGCCGGAGCCCTCGTCCTCCACCTCCTCGACGGGGTTCTTTTCGACGATGGCGCGGGAGCGGCGGCGCGCGGCGGCGGCCGCCGCCGCCGCCGCGGCCGCCACCATGCCCGGCGACCGGCCCGGCGATACTGAAGTCCTCCGGCCCGGCGGCCGGTGGGTCGCCGACGCCGCGGCCGACAACGACTCGGACCTGATCGAGCTCCAGGTGAAGATCAGCCTGCGGGACTTGGCCTCGGCCGGGGGGGGGCCCGGCGGCGGCGGCGGCGGCGGCGGCGGCGGCGGCGGGGCCGCCCCCCGGCGGGTGGGCTACCACCGGCGGTCGGCGTGCAGCGAGTGCTCCGGCCGCGGCCGGGTGTTCGACCTGCCGGGGCTGGACCGGCTGCCCTTGGCCCGGGGCCAGCGTGCGGCCGGATCGACCGGTGCCGCCGCCGCCGCCGCCGCCGCCACCACCACCACCGATAGCGAGCTTCGCCGGCGCATGGCCCGGCAGCGGTGCGAGGAGTGCGCCGGCACCGGGACCGTCCTGGAGCAGGCCACCCTCTGCCTGGGGCCCGGGGCCGAGGAGCTGCTCCGGCCGGCTGGCCCCGGCGCCGGCGTGCGCTTCCACGGCATCGGGCACATTCGCCTGCTCGGGGCCGAGGGGCCCGGGCAGCCGGGCGGCCAGTCGCGACCCGGCCCGGACCCGGGGGCCGCCGCCGGCCGGAGCGCCGGCCGCGGCGACGTCCTGGTCCAGTGTGTGGAGGTGCCGGACCCGGTGTTCCGCCGGGTGCCCGGCCAGCCGGGCGACCTGGAGGCCGACGTCGAGTGGACCGACCCGGAGCGCTGGCTGCGCCGGGCCGAGCGCGAGGCGGCCAAGCGGGCGGCCGGCCGCCGCCGAGCCGGGAATGGCTCGCTGGCCGGGCGGTCACGCGCCGGTGGCCAGGCCGCCGCCGCCGCCGCCGCCGTGGCCGAAGCCGCCGCCGCCACCGAGACCTGCACCATCACGCGGACCTTTCGCCTGCGGCGCCCGGCCGACGGGTCGGACTTGGAAATCCCCATGTGCGTGACGACCGACGTCCTGGCGGCGGCGCTGCGCCGGCGCGACGAGCAGCCACCCGACCCGGAGCAGGACGGCCCGGCGGCCGACCGCCGGCGCCTGATCGACGTGCTGGTCCTGCCGGGGGAGGGCCTGCCGCGGGGGGGCGCGCCCGGCGCCGGCCGGGGGGCCTTGCGCCTGCGGGTCCTGGTCCCGGCGGCGCCCGGGCCCGCGTCCGGCCCCGGCGCCGGGCGCAACAGCGTCCTGGCCGCGGCGGCCATGGCCGCGCGCAGCTGGCGGCAGTACCGCCAATCGCGCGCCGAGACCGGCCCCCGGCCGGCCGACGTGGTCGATGTCGAGGATGACGAAGACCACGAGGGGGAGGGCGGCGGGCCGCCCGGCGCCCGGGCTCGGGCCCGGGCCGGCGACCCCACCGACCTGGCCAGCCGCCGGGTGCCGGTGGCGACGGCCATCAGCCGGGCCGGCCGCGGCCCCCCCGGGCCCGGGTCGGCCACCGCCGGCAGCCTCGGGTCCTTCGGCCAGGCGGTGCGATCGCTGCTGTCGCTGGCCGGCCTGCGCCGGGCCCTGCGGCCGCACGCGGCTGACCGGGCCCCGGGCGCGAGCCCGGCCCCGGCCCCGGCCAACCCCATGGACGCGGCCCACCGGGCCACGGCGGCCTTCACGCAAACGCGCGCGGCCGGCTCCGGCTCCGGCTCCGGCGGGTGGTCGGGCATCTCGCGCACCCACGCCTCCATGCGGGCCTATGCCAAGGAGCAGCAGCGCCAAGAGAAGGAGCGCCGGCGCCAGGAGCAGGAGGCCCGGCGCCAGGAGCAGTATCGCCAGCGCCAGGACGCGCAGGCGCGCCACCGCGAGGAGCATCTCCGGCAGGTGCAGGACCGCGAGCAGCGCCGGGCCGGCGGGCGCTCCTGGTTCGGCCCGGGGCCCGGGGCCGCCGGCAAGCCGGCGGCCGCGCCCGGCTCGACGACGCCGCCGCCGCCGCCCCTTCACGCGGCCGACGGGCCCGGCCCGCAGCAGCCGGTGCGGGCGCACATGGCCGCGCCCGCGGTGCCGCCCCGCCCGGCCGAGCAGCCGCCGATGCCAGCCTCGCCGGGGGCCTCGCACGGCGGCCTGGCCGACATGGTGTCCGATGCGTCGACCGCGGCCCTGCCCTCGGCGAACCACAGCTCGCACGGCATCAACCGGGGCGAGGCCCATGCACGGGGCCCCGGCGACCCGGTGCCTTCGATGGCCGCTGGAGGGGGGGGCCTGGCCGAGGCGGCCCCGGTCCCCGGCGAGGATCCCCTGCTGGAGGACGACCTGTCGGGGTTCTTCCGGACCCTGCGCACGACCGCCGCCCCGGGCCCGGCCAAGCCGCCGCCGGTGGCGGCACCCGGGGCCAAGCTCAACAACCCCTTCCAGGAGGAGTACCACCGCATCCATGGCGACGGGATGCCGGCGACGGCACCGACGCTGCCCCCGCGCCCGGGCACCGAGGCCGAGCAGGCCGGCCGGTACTTCCACGCGCGCGCGGCGGCCGCCGGCCGGCAGCCGTGAGCCCAGCCGGCGGCGCGGGGGGGGGCACCCACATGCCGAGCATGTGTGTGCGCGCGCGAAAGGAAGAACGCGCGACAAAGGGTGCTGGTGCATGTTTTTTGTGTTGTTGCTTTTTTTTTCAGGGGACACCGAGAGAAGCATGTGGTGTGTCCCCCCCCCCCCTTCTGCGGGAGACAGGAACATGGAAGCATGTCGACAGGAGGAAAATACACACGCATGCCGCGATGCTGGCCAGGGTGCAGGCGGGAGGGAGAGAGAGAGAGGGAGAGAGAGGCGGAGGGGGTATTTGATGCCGGTGGGGGCAGGGCACCCGGCCAGGGGGAGAGGATCTACAGGGGGACGTCCGGCAGGAGGAGGGAGGAGGGGGGGGGGGACACACAAGGACGGTCGGGGCGCGTCAGGCGCATCCTAGCCGGAGGAGGCGCGGCAGCACTCGTTCCAGTCGGGCCAGTACATGTCGCGGATGCTGCGTGGTGGTGATGGGGGGAAAGGGGGGGAGGGGGGGGGGGGGGAGCGCAATAAGCAAAAGACGGGAAGGACGGGGGCCAAGGGCAGCGGGAGGGGCCGCGGCACGCACCGGAGGAGGTAGACGTGGAGGTTCATGATGGACGGCTGGAAGAGCATGTACTCGCGGATGGGCGAGTCGAAGGGGCCGAAGAAGATGGGGGCCAGGGTGCCGAAGACCACGGCATCGGCCGAGGTGGGGCGGCTGGGGTGGAGGAAGAACTGCGGCGGCCGGGGTCGGGGACAGGTGAGCGAGCGAGCGAGCGAGCGAGCGAGCGGAGGGGGGGGGGCAAGCGAGAACACACCTTCTTGTCGCCGAGGATGCTGCTGAGCGATTGGCAGACCACGCGGCAGACCTGCTTGATCTCGTCCTCCGAAGAGGAGGCGATGCCGAGGCTGGCGAGGCGGGGGCCGAGCTGCAGGCCGGGCGGGGCCGGGACCGGGGGAGAGAGAGGGCGGGGGGCGCGCGCGCGCGCGCGAAGAGGAGGGTGAGTACGGGCGCGGGTGCGCCGGCGGCGGGGCGCACGCAGGGAGAGGGACGAACCTTGAGGTTGACGCGCATCTTGGCCAGGATGGTCCCGAAGGGCTCGGGCCAGCCGACCAGGTGGAGCCCGGCGAGCTCGGGCCTGCGGGCGGGGATGCGAGCATGTCAGCTGAGCAGCGGCGTGGGGCGGGCCGGGGGGGCCGGGGGGGGGGGGGGGGAGGCACGCACTGGCGGACCCACTGGTAGTAGGAGAAAATGTGGATGAGCTTGCCGCGGAGGCACTGGTCGATGAAGAAGGACGTGGACATGGCCGCGTCGTCCAGGCCGAGGTCCAGGTCCACGGCGTTGGTCACCCCGCGCAGGGCGTGCGACAGGAAGGGGGCCGACGAGGAGATGCGGATGCCATTCTGCATGACATAGGCGTCATGACCTGTGTGTGGAGGTGTGAGAGGCGGGAGCCGGGCGTGTGCGAGGCGAAGGGCCCAGAGAGGGGGGGGGGAGAGACAAAGGGGGCGGGGGGACTGCCGGCGCGCAGGACGCGCACGCACCCTTGGAGTCGATGTCCTGCACGGGCACCGTGCGGTAGGGAACGCCCACCATACGGAGGTAGGTCTCCAGGATCATGGACCCCGGGGTGAGGGAGGGGGCAAACATGGACCGCGGCGAGCGGTACAGGATGACCAGCTCGCTCTGTCG
>NW_009242974.1:926317-927598 GCF_000388065.1 Fonticula alba
GGGGGTTGGGGCCTTCCCCCCCCCCCCCCTGGCGCCCCTCCGGCCGTCTTTCCCCGCGCGCCCTGCGGCGGGGGGAGGTGCGCGGGCTGGCGGGGCCTGCCCGCCGGGGGCGGCCTCGCCCCCGGGGGCCCCTTCAGCTGAGAGCAGGCACCGCGGGCCCTCTGCTGAGCGAGGGCCGACGACGGCCCCTCGGGGCAGGCCCGGGCCGCACGCATGCCGGACCGTGGAACCCAGGGGGCGACGGGGGGGGGGGGGGGCGCGGGGGCGGTGGAGGCGGCGCGGCGCCGGGCCCGCTGTCGGGCGCGCCAGCCCGCCACCTCCCAATCTACCTCGCCCCCCTCCCCGGGGGGACGGACGGGGAACGGGCCGGCGGGGGGCGCGCGCGTGCGCGCGCCAAGCCCGCGATCCCCAGGCCGGCGGTGAGCGGAGCGACGCGCGCGCCAGCCAGGCGTGTCACACGCACGCCGGGCGTGAATATGCCCCTTAGTGTTTGCCGGCGCGGCGAGCACCCGGTGAGTATGTGCGCCAGGAGAGAAACCCCGGGGGCTCACGCGAGCCGGCGCCGGCCGGGGGAGGGGGGGGGCCACGGCGGCCGGGCAGGACACGACTCACCGGCGCTGGGGGGGGGGGGGCGACTCGGCGCAACCGTGCGTGGGTGTCTGTGCGCCGATGGGCCAACAGGCGGCAGGGGCTGGGGGAAGTCTCACGGGCGCCGACAGTGCGGGTGGCGGCGGCGGCGGCGGCGGCGGCGGCGGCGGCGGCGTGCCCCCCCCCCTTTCGGGCGGCGCCTTCCCGGTGGCCGGAGTCGTGGTTCCCCGAGCGCCGGGGGAGGGGGGAGGGGGCGCCGGCGCGCTGCGCACCCCATGGGGGGGTTGGGCGCGCGGCTTGGTCGCGTAATTACCATTGCCGGGGCCCGAATGTGGCCGGCGCGAACAGGCGTGTTCGCCTGGCGGGCCGTTTCCCCCCTTCCCCCCCCGGTGGCGGCGGGCTCGCCTGTGCCTTTTCCCTGCCCCGGGTCTTGTGGCGGCGGCGGCGGCGGCGCGAGGTCTCTGCCTGGGAGGCGCGGCATCTCTCTCTTTCCCTACCTCTCTCTCTCTCTCTCTCTTTCTCTCTCTCTCTTTCCCTCGGTCTCAGCCCCCGGCCCGTCCTCCCGCAGGGGTAATCAGCGGACCGTGCGCCTTCTTCTGGCCCTGCCTCGAACTGCCCCCCCCAACCCGCTGAGCGGCGCATGCTCCCCGGGCGGCGGTTGTTTGTCGCCCCACCGGCGCCCCTGGCCTGGGG
>NW_009242974.1:927608-929577 GCF_000388065.1 Fonticula alba
GGGGGTGCTGGCCGGCATTGGCCGGGTGTCTCTGTATACGTGTGAGCCCGCTGCCCGCCGGCTGGGGGCCCCTGGCCGGCGGCCGTCTGTCAGTCCCAGTGTCCGGTCGGCGTGCTTGCGGGGGGGGGGGGGCCGGGGCGGCGCGGAGTTTCTGGGAATCCCCGTGTGTAGAGTTGAGGCGTGTGTACGTGTGTACCGGTGTGCGTGCGTGCGTGCGTGCGTGTGTGTTTGTTGTGTGCGCGCTCGGGGCATGCGGTCTCCCGCACCCGGCGGCGGGGGCGAGGTCCCCCCGGTCGGCGGCTGGGTGTGTACCTGCGGGGATGGGCGCGCGTGAGCGGGGGCGTGCGTTGGCGCCTGCCGGTTGGCCGGGCGAGATCCGCGTTTCCTCATTTTCCGCCGCGGGCTGTCTGGCGATTTCCCCCCTCGGGTGTCTTGTGTGGGCGCGTGCGCTGGTGGGGGGTGGCCGGGCGGGCGGCCGCTTGACAACTCCCCCACGAGCGGGGCTTTGCCCGGCTCGGGGCGGAAAACCGGCGCCCCGGGCGGGCGGCCGGGCGGCCGCAGCGCGGCCCAGCGCGGGGACGCTCATCTCGCGGGGGGTTGCGTGCGCCGGCGCCGGTGTGCACATGCATGCGACGCCGCGGGTGCGGGGCCCCTCGCCCTTGGGCCGGGCCCAGTGCGAGGAGGGGGCACGAGGGCCCAGAGATTAATCCCCCCCCTGTGCGCCTTCCCCGATGAGGGCGCGCTGGGCCGGGTCGTGGCTCGGAGGGCGGCGGTGCGCTCCGGGCCGCGGCCTGCCGGTCCGCCCTCCTCCGGGGGGGGGGTGAGCTGTCTGCATGACGCGGCCGGCGGCGGCCGGCGGTTGTGCGGCCGCATCATCGGGCGCGAGCCTGGCGCCGGCCGAGGCGGCGGGGATTGCTCGTGCCTCGAGGGCGCCGGCGGCTTCATTCGGGGCGGCGGGGGGGGCCTCCGCCGGGTGTTCCCGCCGCCCCCGGGGCTGTGCGGGAAGGCCGGCGTGCTCGGCGGCACCGGGCTTGGTGCATTGCGGCGGTCATTGCCATGCCCCCTGCGTGTGTGCGCCGGGCGCGCCCAGGCTCCCCGGCCGGCGGTGAGACAGCCCGGCCGGGGGGACGGCAGGGCGCCCCTGATTAAGGACCTGCTGCGCGGGCGGCCCCGGGACGCGGTGCCGCCGGGGCACGGCCGGCGCCCGGAGGGGCGTATTAATCAGCGGGGACCGGCGCGCCCGGTGGTGGCCCCCCCCCCCACCCCCCAGGACGAGCATGGACGCCGAGATGTGTGCGTCTGCCTTTTGAGGTGTTTGCCGGCAAGGGAAGGCCGGGCGGGGGGGGGGGAGGAGGGGGGCGAGCGCATTCCCCACCGTGGGGGAACGACCCGGACCGGGGGAAGGCCGGGGGGCCCGAGAGAGAGAGAGACGGGTAGACCAGCTGCCCGGGAAATCCCGCCGGTCTCTGCGGCGGGCGCCCCCGCACCCGGGCGCGTCACACACAATAACAACAACAGTTGGGCGGCGCCCGGGCCGGAGCGCGCCCGGGGTGGGGGGAGGGGCAGGGTGTATGTTTTTTCTTACCTGCCGGGCCGCGGGCGACGCCGGCCAGAGCACGCGAGTTCTTTTTAGGGGGGGGGGGGGCGATGTGCCCTGCTTCGGTGCCCGGCCTCCGGCGGCGGCGGTGGGCGTGTGCGGGCGCGCGCGCCCGGGGGCCGAGCCCTTTCGGTTTGTGCGTGTGTGATGTTATCGCCGCGGAGGGGGGGGGGGGGGGCGACGGCGCAAACACCGGCCGGCGGGATATTGCCCCGGGGTCTGTTTATTTGTGTCGACCGTTTGGGGCCTCGGGCAGGAGGGCGAGATGGGCGGGGGGGCGCACATGAAACTGGCAGTCGCCGGTCCGGGGTGGGCTGCGCGTGCGCGCGCGCGCGCGGGGGAAGCCATGCCAGCGGCCTGGTGAGGAGAGGG
>NW_009242974.1:929587-930654 GCF_000388065.1 Fonticula alba
CCCCCCCCCCCCTCCTGCGGTTCTCAATGTGCGCGCCCGTGTGAGGGGGACGCGCGTGTTTGTACCGGGAGCCTCTCGTTCCCGGCAAACTGAGGGCAGATGCTGGGAAAAGCGTCGCGCGCCGTCCCTCTTACTTCTGCCCCGCCCTCTATCCTCTGCCGTGCGCGCGCGGGGGGGGGGGAGGAAGACGCGCGCGCGCGCCGCCGGCCACGCCCCGCCAGCCGTAAATATATGCCGCCGCCGCCGCCGCACACATGGCAGGGGGGCACGAGAGAGAGAGCGCAGGAAGACACCCGCACCCTCTCGGGGGGGATATGAGAATGAAAGTGGATTCGATTATTTGGAGGAAAGAGGAGAGAGAGATGACTGGTCAGATGGCTACTAGGCCGTAATTATCGCGTAACAAGAAGGTTGGGGGAACGACCTTCAGCATTGCATTGCTGCCTGGGCACGACCACTCTTCATTCCAGCTTTATACCAGGAAGGTATCATCTGTCGGGACTCCGGCGGCCAGCGGAGCGCCGGCAGCCGGGGGCCCTCTTGAACGGGGGCCCGGCCCCGCCCGCGGCCGTGTCCCGAGCTGGGTCCTCTGACAAATGTCATTCCGCGAGGGAGGGATCATGCCCTCGGGCCCGCCGGGCGTGATCTCGGGTTCATGGGGCTGGCAGCCGGCCGCCGAGCGAGCCGGCAGGGGGGGGGGGGGGGGGCGACGGCGGAGGCCCGGGGGGAGCGACCCCAAGGCCGGGCGGGTATTGTCCGGGCATGCGCGGCGGCAACGGGGGCCCCCGGAAAGTGGGGCGATATATGCCAAGTATAAAAAATAGTCCTGCCTTCCACCATTGGCCTGGCAAAATGGAGCTGCCTCTGTGAGCACATCGGCGCCCCGGGCCGCGGCGGCCGCGGCGAGCAGTTAATGAGGACCTCTCCGATTGGGTGTTGCCCCACCAGGGAGGGCCGAGGGGGAGGAGGGCCGGGGGGGGGGGGGCGGGGGAGGGGCGTACAATGTGCCGGCAATGTTGCGTACGCATGAGCGGTGCATGAGTGAGTATTCTCGCCGGCCCCGTGAG
>NW_009242974.1:935689-940411 GCF_000388065.1 Fonticula alba
CCCCCCCCCCCCCCCCCCCCCTCGCCGCCGACCCAGTCTCCGCGCTACGCACGCACAGAGGCATGTCCGCGCGGCTTTTCTCCATTCTCTGTTGCGGAGGCAGTTCGGAAAGCAGCCAATCTACCAGATCCCACACCACCCCCCACGGCAAGGCCGGCGGGACAGCATCCTCGGCATCGGCCAGCTCGGCCGGCCAGCACATCCCCCTGAGCGAGCAGCCCGGCGCCCCGAAGACGGCGGCCCACCTCCCCCCCCACACGCCGGCCAGCCCGGAGCACCACCCCCCGCAGCAGGCCCAACACCAAGCCAAGGGCGCCATGGCGACGCCTGACGGCACGAACCCCGGCGGGGCGGCCCCCCCGGCCGCCGGGTCACCCATTTACTCCGCGGCCGCCGGTCCCGGCAGCAGCAGCAACCCGCTGGCCAGTGTCGGGTACAGCGCGGCGGCGGTGTCCGGCACGGCCGGGGCCGGCGGGCCGGCCGACGGCGAGTGTCTGGCCACGTCGCTGAACCTGCTGGGGGATGTGCCGGCCCACCGGGCCGGGCGCAAGGTCCTGGTCCTGGACCTGGACGAGACGCTGGTGCACTCGTCCTTCCGGCCGGTCGACCGGCCGGACTTCAGCGTGCCCGTGGAGATCGAGGGCCAGACGCACCGGGTCCATGTGCGCAAGCGCCCGTATGTCGATGCCTTCCTGCTGGCCGTGGCCAAGCACTATGAGGTTGTGGTCTACACGGCCAGCCTGGCCAAGGTGCGTCGCTGTTGGGGTGTTCCTTGGCTGGGCATTCGGCGCGCGCGCGGGTGCGTATGCTTGTGCATGTCTCTGACTTGATGATGCTGTGTCTTTCCGTTTTGCCTTGCGGTGTGTGCGCCCGTGTGTGTCTCCGTGTGTGTCTCCGTGCGTGTCTCCGTGCGTGTCTCCGTGCGTGTCTTCGCATGTGACTCCGTACATGTCTGTGCATGTCCGTGCATGTCTCCGTATGTGACCCCGTGCATGCCCGTGCATGCCCGTGCATGTCCGTACGCGACTCCATGCGTGCCGCCGCCCGCCCGCGCGATGGCTCTCCTTTCTCGCGCACACACATACACACAGTACGCCGACCCGGTGCTCGACCGGCTGGACCCCACCGGGGTCATCACGTCGCGGCTCTTCCGCGAGGCATGCTCCCTCTACCGGGACCAGTATGTGAAGGACCTGTCACGGCTGGGCCGGCCGCTGGGGGATTGCATTTTGATCGACAACTCCCCGGCCTCGTATGCCTTCCACCCGGCCTACTCGATCCCCATCACCACCTGGCTGGAGGACCACCGCTGCTCGGAGCTCCTGGAGCTCCTGCCGCTGCTGATCGAGGACAGCGTGCACATTGCCGCCGGGGGGCCGGGCGGCAAGCCGGGCGAGTCCCACACCGCCGGCGGTGGGGGACCGGGCAGCAGCGGCGGCGGCGGCGGCGGCGGCGGCAAGGCCGATGACCCCCAGCAGCAGCAGCAGCACGGCGCCGACCCGGACGCCGGGCCGGCGGGGCTCCCCTGCGAGTGTGGCCGGGCCACGGCCGGGGCCGGGGCCCTCCCCGGGGCCGGGGGCTCCGGCTGCGGCGATGTCACCGTGCCGATGTCCAATGCGGCCGGCATGACGGCCGAGAATTACCGGCGGTGGGTGCGCCGGCGAGCGGAGATCGCCGCGGTGGCGGAGCTGGCCCGGCCGACCTTCGCCCGGCCGGACGCCACGGCCTTCCCCCCGAAGGAGTCGACCGTGGAGCCGGACGGCGGCCGGTCCGATGCCCTGGTGGACCTGCTCCTGCGGCGGTACCTGACCCCGGCGGAGCTGGCGTGCCTGGCGCGGGCCGAAACCCGGACCCGGGCCCGGTGGCCCGGCGGCCAGGCGCCCCCGCACCTGCCGGCCACGCAGTACTCGCAGGCTGTGCCGGAGACGGACCTGACCCCGGAGGCGGCGCTGGCCCTGCCCCGGCCGGAGGAGAACCCGCCCATGGCCGACATCGAGGCGGACATCATGCTTTGCGGCCCGGACCCGGCGCCCTTCGGGCAGAATGACGAGTACCTGCGCCTGGCGGCGCTGGCCCTGGCCGGGGTAGACCCGGGGCCAGTGCCGCAGGGCGCGGCCATGGGCCCGGTCCGCGCCCTGGCCCTGGCTGGCCCGGCCCGGCCGGATGAGCTGGCCGCGGCGCAGGCGGCCGTCGCCGCGCGCGCTGCCAGCCGCGCCGCCGGCAGCGGCAGCGGCAGCACCTCGCCCACTTCGGCCGAGGCCGCGGCGCAGGCGCCGCCCTCGCCCACGGCCACCGCGGCGACGGCGGCCCTGCCGCCGGCCTCCTCGGAGGAGGGCGGCCCCTCGCCGGCGGGCGAGGCGCTGCCGGTTGCCCCGGCGTCCAAGCAGCTGGCCGCCGAGGCGGACCGCCCCCTGCCGGCTGGCGACCGGGCCGACGATGACCCGGCCACCGCCGGCTGCCAGGAGGCCTTCGCGCGCATGGAGGTCTCGGCCCCGGCGTCCTGAGGGGGGCGACATGCGCGCCGGCCCCCGTGTATCGGCGGGGGCCGCTCGCCCCCCCCCTCCCCCTGTGTATCTCTGCCCCGTCTCCCTCGGCCATATGTGTGAGACGCGCAAGCCTCCAACCGCGTGCTGCGTGCCCCCCCCCCCCCCCCATACGCGCACATGCTCCCTCCTGGCAGTACCCGAGCCGCGGTGTCCGCGCCTGTGTCCGTGCCTGTGTTTGTGTGTGCGCGCGCGCGTGTCTGCATGCTCCTTGGCGCCGCGCCCCCTTCCGTCGCTCTCCCTTTCCGTCCTTTCTGTGTCCTGCCAGGCCCACGCCCCTGCGTGCGCGGGGGCCGTGCGGCCTCGCGCGCGCGTGTGCCGCCGAGACAAGAAAGAAAGTAGGCAGGGAGACGGCCGTGCCTGTCAGTGTCGGCCGGCCGTCGCCTGCCTGTTCGCCTTCCTCCCCTCCCTCTTCCCTCCCTTTTCACATATGCCCCGGCTGCGCTCGCGGTGTGCGTTGCCCTGCGCGCGCGCGCGCCCACACACGTGCACATCGCGCCGGGGGCGGAAGGGGCGGCGCGGGGGCCGGGGTCGAGGAGCATCCGCGTGCTGCCTCTCCTGCTCCCCCTCCCCCCTGAGAACCGTTCTTCAGTCTGCCCTCCCCTCCGCCATCTTCCTGCGGTGTGTGTGTGTGTGTGTGTGGGCTGCTTCCTCCCTCCCCCCTCCCCCAATATAGACCCCGTCTCACTTGCCGCCGACAGCCAGGAGTGTGTGCGTGTGTGTGTGTGTGTGTGGGTGGGCGGGTGGGTGTGCACTGGCGCGAGGAAGCCGGGCCATGCACGGGTCCACACAGGCAGCCGGGCCATGCACGGGGCCACACAGGCAGCCGGGCCATGCACGGGGCCACACAGGCAGCCGCATGCAAGCGCCCGGTGGTGACGCGCTTCCCGAAGGCAGGAGGCCAAACAATGGCCGGCAACACAACGACCCACGGCGGGGAGGAGGGCATTTCCATTGGATGGCCGGCGCCGGCTCAATGCCCGGCACGGCGCCGGGGGGCGGACAGGCCGACCGCCGGGCCCTGGGACAGGACGGCCGGGGGGCGGGGGCCGGCGTCGGCCGGGCCGATGGCCGGCGTCGGCGGCGTGCCAGTCCCGCCGCCCCCGAGGGACCCGCGCACCAGGCTGGCCATTTCGGCCTGGGCCTGGCGCATCTCCTCCACATCCATGGAGTTGAAGATGAGCGAGCTGAGCCACATCATGCCCAGGGGCAGGCCCAGGGACAGCATGAGCGGGTGCGTGGCAATCCCGTACAGGGTCCAGGAGGAGGTGCGCGCACGGAAGGGCCGGAAGAGCCCGGTCGGCCGGAGCTGCACCACCATCGGCGCCGCGTCCAGGGCCTGCGCATCGGGGAACACCCGCCAGGGGGGGTACAGGCACCCGGCCCCCTGGACCTCGAGAATGTATGCGGCCTGGCGATCGAGCGAGTCGCTGGCCGGGGGGCAGGGGCGCAGGGGGGCGAGGACAGGCGCGAGTCAGCCCCGGGGCGCGCGAGCAGGCGAGGAGGAGGGCGGGGAGGGGGGTCCGGCAGGAGGAGCCCCATGGGCAAGGGGGAGACGCACAAGACGAAGCTCCCGTCGCGCCGGACAGGGGTCACAATGGCCGGCCGGGCGGGGGCCGCGGTGGGGCCGGCCGGCCCGGGTACCGGCGTGGCGCGGACGTGGGCCGCGGCCGTGATCGGGCCGCACATGTCTGTGCGCATGTGCGTGCGTGTGTGTGTGTGTGTGTGCGGATGTCAGCAGGTGGCCAGCCGGGGCGCATGCAACGGCAACAAGGGCGCATACCCTCGCGAAGGAGCTTGCCGGAGAAGGCTCGCCGCGAGGCGGGATCGGTGTTTGGCCGGAGGAACACCACCTCGGTGCTGGGACCGGGGGAAGAGCACACCCAGGGGAGGGGGAGGGGGGAGGGAGGGGGAGGGTACGTGGAGTGGCGGGGGGTCAGCAGCGCGCATCGGGGTCACGGTGCCGGGGGATGCCAGCTACGGGGCGCGCACGTTTCGGTGGCGGCGCCAGCGGCGGCCGGCCCGGGCAGGTGCGCCAGCGACAGAAGGGCCAAGAGCAGGGCCAGGACCAGCAGGCAGGCCGGGCGCTGCGCCCGTTGCCCAGGCAGGCGCGTGTATGTCATGGGAAGGGAGGCGAGCGGGGAAGGGAAATGCGCGGTGGAGGAGGGGGGGGGGGGGG
>NW_009242974.1:940536-941211 GCF_000388065.1 Fonticula alba
GGGGGGGGGGGGGGGGGGACGCACGCCTAAACGCCCAGGCGCCCCGGGACGGGTGCGGTGGCTTGGTCTCCCCTCTCGGAGGCTGTCCGGCGGCCCCCGGCGGCAGGGAGCAATATCGTTGGCAGCAGGGGCACAATGCCCGGGCGTGGTCACGGCGCCGCTGGCTCCCACGCGCAGGGGCTGCTCACGCGAGTCCGCGGGCCTTGGGGGCTCGTTGCTTTGGGGTCATGTGGACGCGGAGCACCACCACCCGGGACGTTCTGGTGTGTGTGTCTGTGTGAAGCAGGGTCTGTCCGTGGACTTTGCAGGCCCACCGCCAGCCGGAGGCATGGGGCAGGCGGCCTCCCTCCGACGAGGATATACGCCTATTAAAATGGACAACTTGCTGCTTGTTTGGCTCTCTTGCGTGCTGGTGGTGGTGGCGGTGGCGGCGATCGGCCAGGAGCCTGGCGGCCTCTCCTCTCCCGGCCGGCTGGGGCCTGGGTCCCGGCGGGGACGTCTCGCGAAAGGCACCCGGAGGCATGTGACCCGGGCGCGCCAACATGATCGGACAATGGGCAGCACGTCCTGACACCCGGGCCTCGCTCAAAGCAGGCTTCTGTCAGAGGCGCCTCCTTCTCGACAAGCGGGGGATTAATATGAACGCGGCGGTGTGCCGCCCGGCGAGGGGGGGGG
>NW_009242974.1:941787-943942 GCF_000388065.1 Fonticula alba
ACCCGCTCCCCTCCAGTTGCCATGTCCTCCCTCGAGAACGCCCTCGTGGAGAACGAGATCTCCCCGGAGATCCTCGCCATGACCGACGGCGAGCTCCGTCGCCGGATCAACGACATCGATGACGCCACGCAGGTGCGTGGGCTCCGGCCGACTGCCTTCCCTTGTTGCTCTGCTCGTCCCCCTGCTCTCGTCCATCCGCTCGCGCCACCCTCCCCCTAACGCCCCCGATTGCCTCTGTGGCCCTGGCGGCCGGCGCTTCCTTCCCCCCTTCCTGCTCTCGCTCTTGGCCCTCCCGCTGCCCTGCTCTTCCCCCCCCCCCCCGGCCCCGCTCGGGCCCGCCACAGTCCATGCAGAACCAAATCAATGCCATGGACAACGAGCGTAGCGGCAAGATGGAGATCCTGAACGCCAACCGGTCGCGCATCCGCGTGAACAAGCAGATGCCCTACCTGGTGGCCAACGTGGTGGAGGTCCTGTCGCCGGCCGACCTGGCCGCGGCCGCCGACGAGATCGACGGCGAGGCGGACGGCCCGGACGACGGGGCGCACGTCAACGAGGATGACAACCGCGACCACAAGTCGGCCGTGGTCAAGACCAGCACCCGGCAGACGGTGTTCCTGCCGATCGCCGGGCTGGTGGACCCGGAGTCTCTGCGCCCGGGCGACCTGGTCGGCGTCAACAAGGACAGCTTCCTCATCCTGGACACGCTGCCGCCCGAGTATGACCCCCGTGTGAAGGCCATGGAGGTGGATGAGAAGCCGACTGAGGACTACAGGTGCGTGTGTCTGCTGGCTTGGGCTTGCCTTGTGTCCGGGGCACATATGCTGACTCTCTCTCTCTCTCTCTCTCCCCCTCCCCCTGTGTGTGCGTGTGCTGTGCGACTCGAATGGGGGCGGTGGGCTGCCGCATGGGGCTGCTTCTGTGTCTCCTGCTCCACTTCGCCGCCGTCATTTTTCTGCTGCTGCCCTCGGCGCTTGTCTTCCATCTGTCCCCCCTCCTGTCGCGCTCTCTTTTTGCGTTTTTTTCCATTGTCGCCTGCTGCCATCTGCTCCCCTTCCCCCCCCGCCCCCCCGTCCTTCGCTCTCGTCCCCCCTCTCGGCCCGGGCTGCTCGGCACATGCAGCGATGTCGGCGGCCTCGAGAAGCAGATCGAGGAGCTGGTCGAGGCGGTGGTCCTGCCAATCACGCACAAGGACCGCTTCGAGAAGCTGGGCATTCGGCCGCCCAAGGGCTGCCTGCTGTACGGGCCGCCCGGGACCGGGAAGACGCTGATGGCGCGCGCGTGTGCGGCCCAGACGAACTCCTGCTTCTTGAAGCTGGCCGCGCCGCAGCTGGTGCAGATGTTCATCGGTGATGGCGCGAAGCTGGTGCGCGATGCCTTCGCCCTGGCCAAGGAGAAGGCCCCGGCCATCATCTTCATCGATGAGCTGGATGCCATCGGTACCAAGCGCTTCGACTCCGACAAGTCCGGCGACCGTGAAGTCCAGCGGACCATGTTGGAGTTGCTCAACCAGCTGGACGGCTTCAGCAGCAATGACCAGGTGAAGGTGATCGCCGCCACCAACCGCATTGACATCCTGGATCCGGCGCTCCTGCGCTCCGGGCGTTTGGACCGGAAGATCGAGTTCCCCCACCCGAACGGTGCGTCTGCCTCCTGTGCCTGCCCTTGCCGGCGGTTGCACGTTCCCCTCCCCCCCGTCCGAGCTCGAGGAGGGCGGGGAGCGGGGGGAGGAACAACTCGTGTATGCTTGTGCGATCGAAGATCTGGCCCCCGATCTGACACCTACTGACCTGCCTGGTGGTGCGCATTGTCCGTCGTCCGCCTCCCCGCAACCCCTGGCTCAATATCATGGTGCATACATGCAGAGGAGGCCCGTGCGCAGATTCTCAAGATCCACTCGCGGAAAATGACCGTCCACCCGGGGGTCAACTACGAGGAGCTGGCCCGGTCGACGGAGGACTTCAACGGCGCCACCCTGAAGGCCGTGTGCGTGGAGGCCGGCATGATCGCCCTGCGGAGGGGCGCCTCCGAGATCCACCACGAGGACTTCATGCAGGGTGTCCAGGAGGTCCAGGCCAAGAAGAAGGCCACGCTCAACTACTTTGCTTGAGCGCGGTGGCGCGCAGCCTTGGCCGAGGCCGATCCCCCCCCCCCC
>NW_009242974.1:943952-945197 GCF_000388065.1 Fonticula alba
CGCAGCCTTGGCCGAGGCCGATCCCCCCCCCCCCCCCCCCCCCCCCGGGGCCGCGAGGCCGGCGCGTGGTCCCCCTGCTCTTTCCCCCGGCGGGCCGCCCCCCCCCCCCCCCGCCCCGCCCCCCCACCCCCCCCCCCCCCCCCCTCCGGGGGAGTGGTGCCGGCGCTGTGTTGCCGGTGTCTTTTGCCGGGGGTGTGGCCCCCCCCCCCGCCCGGGGGCCGCCCCCCCGGCCCCCGGGCCCCCCCCCCCCCCCCGGGAGGGCGGCCCCGTTCCCGGCGCCCGGGGCACAGCGGCCAGCCGCATCGGCGCCCTGCCGGAATGTGCGCATCTCCCTTTCTGCTCCTGCTCCTGTCCCATTTTGAGTCAGTGCTCCTGGGGGGCGCTCTGGGGGAGGGGGCAGGAGGAAGAGGAGCGAAGCGGGGGCCTCTTTCTCGGCCGTATCCGGTTGCGCACGCGGCGCCGTGTGCTTTGCCTGCCCTTTGCCCCCCCCCCCCCTCGTCTTCTCCCTTTCTCTCGATAAAAAATACTACACAATTCACATTTCCCTACTGACACCAATATATGAATGTGACCAAATGGCCGTGTGGCATGAGGGGCGTGGGGTTCCTCTGTGTCCTTCGTGAGCGTGAGTCCGTTTTCTTCCGCGCATCAGGCACACTTCGCCCGCATCGGTGTGTTGATACCGCGTCTCTCGAATTGTCGGGGGCGGGGTCGATCGCGCAGGCGGTCACGCCCTTCTAGATCACGCGTATGTTTCTCCCCCAGCAGAATCGCCAGAACCTGCCGTGAGGGGCAGGAGCTGGTGCCCCCCATGCCCTGTGGTGTTTCCCCGAAGGTCGGACGGCGGGCGGGGGGCGTGGAGTGAACATGGCCCGGCTGGCGCCGGGATGGGGGGGGGGGGTCTGCTTCGTGCGGCTCACAGCGCGCGGAGGCGGCGGCCGCGGGGATCGGTGTGGCCGTGGGTGCCTGGCACATCCGAGGCTGGTCGGCCGCGAGGGGAGCCTCAGGCCCCCGGCTCCGCGGCGTTGCCCTCCTGCCCCTTGAGACCCTCGGGGGGCTGGATTGGTCTGGGCATCCCCGTCTCCTCCCCCCCCCCCGGCGTCCAGGGCGGGCGCTATCCCATCCGAGCACATGGGGACCTGGGGCACCAATCGGGAAGGGGGCACGGGGGCTGACGATCTGTCACCGCACCGCCGGCCCGGTTCTCTGCCCGCGGTGTGGTTGTTCCGGGCGCCCCTTCCGGCC
>NW_009242974.1:947257-951594 GCF_000388065.1 Fonticula alba
CCCCCCCCTTCCTCCCGACGCCATGAGCTCCTCCCGCTCCGGCCCTCAGGACGAGCGGGCGCCCGGGGCCAATGACGACGTCCCGCGCCGGCCCCTCCCCCCGATGCAATTCCGCCTGTTCCTGCCGCGTTGGCCTCCGGGATCGCCGGAGTCGCCGCCCTCGCCGGAGGCCCGGGCGATGGCCGGGGCCCCCCCCCCGGCCACCGGGGAGGAAGACCACCTGCAGCAGGTCCTACGCCGGGTGCCGCGGATGGTGTCCTTCCTGCTTGACTGCCCGAGCCTCGGGGCCCTGGCCCACGAGGCGGCCCTGAGCATTGTGATTTGCTCGTACTCGGAGACGCTGCATCCGCCGGATTTGGCCTCCTTCAGCCGCGATGACCGGGTGACCATCCTGGACACGGCCAATCAGCTGGCCCGGCGGATGTCCTTCTTCTACCTGCCGCCGGCCACGAGCTGGTCGATGGCGGTGTCCTGCCGGGTGCAGGTGTTCGACGAGACCGGCTTCAGTACCATTGTCTGCGGGGCCAGCCCATCGGAGATGGTCAGCGGCGTGGCCATCCTGGGCGTGCCGCTGGATGCGTCGCCGCCGCTGTCGCCCCGGGGATCGGGCTCCGGTGGTGCATCGGTCCCCGGAGCCGCCCTTTGCGAGGCCCCCGAGGACATTGTGGTTGAGCATGTGCGTGGCTGCTTTGTCTTGCTTTTTTTTCCCCCCCCGCCCCCCTACCCATCCTCCCCTTGTCTCCCCTGTATCCTGCCCTGACCCTCTGTTCTGCTCTCCTGCCACGGTCTCCTGCCACGGTCTCCTGCCACGGTGTCCCATTCTTGCTTGCAACTTCGGGGCCCCGCCTTTCCCTGGGGCTGGTTTCTCCCCCGGGCCGCCTGTCTGCCCGACAGCTGGTAGCCTTCTTCCGGGAGCTGCTGGACAACCCGGTGACCGGGCACCCGGAGGGGGCCTTCCACCCGGGGCAGTCGCTGGACCACATCCCAAGCGCGGTGTATCAGCCGGCCGGGGCCGGGGCGCTGCAGGGCACCGGCCCGATGGGCTTCATCCGCCAGCGCATCGATGACCTGATGCGGCTGCTGTCCGGGCTGGGAGAGGCCCTGCAGCTGTCCATGCGCCAGCTCTTCCTGTCGACGGAGCGTGCCCTGGGGATTGTGTTTTCGGTGCCGGAGCCCGGGACCGCGGCCGGGGCCGCCGCCGGCGCCGCCGGCACCGGCCCGGTGGCCACCACCTCGCTGCTGGACACCCTGGTCGCGCTGCCGCGCCACATTGCCCTCTTCATGCAGGAGCTTGGCCAGCGAATCTTCCTGGACTTCCGGTCCTTCTTCTCGGAGATGGCCAATGCGGTGCAGCCGCCGGTGCAGGTGCCCCCCATGGCAGCTGGCGGCGGTGCCTCGGGCGAGGCGTCAGCCGCCCCCATCCCATCGATGCCCCCGCATGTGGCCTTTCATGTGGCCTCGGCCCCGGGGGAGGTTTCCTCGGCCGCGATGCCGGCGGCGGCCCTTCCCCTGGTGGTGTCTGGTGATGGGGGGCCGGACTTCTCGGCGGCCGAGCCGACCGAGCCCCATCAGCCGGGGGGCGTTGGCCTGCCGGCCGGGGCCCCGAGCACCCCGACCCCCTCTTCGCTGGCCGTGGAGTGCTCCTCCTCGCTGGCTTCCTCGCTGTCGTCATCGGCCTGCCTGGCCGCCGTGGATGGCTCCATTCGCGAGGAGTCTGCTCCGGTGACCGGTACCCTGGTGGAGTATGCGCGCAGCATCGACTCGCCGACCGCCAGCCCCGGGTCGTGTGGTATGCTTTCTCCCCCCTTTCCTCGAGCACTCTTTTTTTTTTTTCGCACGCTTGCTGGCCTTCTTCTTGTATCTGACCTTTCGGTAAAAAAAAATAAAATGCATGTGCCCTCCCTCTCCCTGGCGCAACAGCCCCCTCGGATGGCCAAGATCCGAGCTCGGATTCGGACGCCTGCTCTTCCAACTCGGAGACCAGCTCCTCCGACTCGGAGACCAGCTCCTCGGATTCCGACACCAGCTCCTCGGATTCCGACACCAGCTCCTCGGACTCTGGGACCAGCTCCTCCGACTCGTCCCCCGACTCCTCGCCGGAGCTCACCCCAGCGCCCTCCCCGCCTTTGACTCCACACCCCGAGCCTGAGCCTGCTCCTGAGCCTGCTCCTGAGCCCGCTCCTGAGCCTGCTCCTGAGCCTGCTCCTGAGCCCGCTCCTGAGCCTGGGCCCGAGCCTGCTCCTGAGCCTGAGCCCGAGCCCGAGCCCGAGCCCGAGCCCGAGCCCGAGCCCGAGCCCGAGCCCGAGCCCGCTCCTGAGCCCGAGCCCGAGCCCGAGCCCGAGCCCGCTCCTGAGCCCGAGCCCGAGCCCGAGCCCGAGCCCGAGCCTGCCCCTCAGCCTGGCGCCCCCAGCGACTCGGAGAGCAGTGTCCACCATGCTGACGGGTCTAGCGACTCGTCTGGGGCCTCCTCCCGGGCCTCGTCTGCCCTGTCGTCGCCCCGGGCTCCTCCGAGCGGCGACCGGGACCTCCTGCTCGATGAGGACTTCATTCTGGTGGACTTCGACGCGGCGGTCAGCCTGCCGGCCACGGCCACCGACCCGTCCATCCAGATGGCCCCGCTTAGTGCGCCGATCTCCTTCAGCGTCAGCAACAGCAGCAGTGGGATATCCTCCCCGACCGGCGGCGCGGGCACCGATGCCGCCTCCCGGTCTAGTTCCGACTTCTCGGACAGCGACTTCAAGTGACAGTGTGCGGCCGGAGCCGGGGGGTTCTTTCCCCCTTTTTTTCTCTGCCGCGTGTACGCGAGGGCGCGGTGGTGTGTGCGGCAGGTGGAATGTTCCCTCTCCCCCCCCCCCCTGTTTGTTGGTGCGCAGGCGCTGTGCGCGCGCACATGCACTCTGCCCATGTGTGGAAGGAAATACACGCGCTCTATTTTTGTTTTGTTTGCCCCGCTGGTGCTGTGTATGTCCGGGCGCCCAGATTGGGTTTCGCACGCGACTCGCGGCAGAGAAGGGCAAGGAGGAGGGGGGGGGGGGCGGAAGCAGGAGGCGCTGCGCGTGCGGGTCTCTGCGCCGGGGCGCCTGCGTGGGCGTTTGCATGGGGGCGGGATCGCCAAAGATCCAGTGACAGGGGGGGTGGGGACCGGGGGAGGGCTGTCTCGCGGGAGAGGGCATCGCGCCGTCGCGAGGGCGGCCTCTTCGGGTCGGGTCTCTTCCTCGGGGGGCATGGTCTCTTGGGCTGGTCTTGTCTGCGGGCGTCTGGCCAGATCGGCGGCCGGTCCGGTGAGCGGGGCGCAGGGGCACCTGTCGAGCGTCGGGCCCCTCCGGTAACTGGAGGCCAGCTGCGGAGGCGGCGTGTTATGGTTAATGGCTTAACCGACCGGCGGCCGGAGATTCGCCCTCCCGGCGGTTGTGGACGAGAGCGGGAGCGGGCGAGAGGGGGGGGGGGGGGGGGGAGTTGCCACATCCCAGCCGGGGCGGTGTGCGGGCAGAGGGAAGTCCGTGGGGATACTTCCTGCATGTCTCGGGCGGCACGCCCGGCATCATGGAAGTTCAGCAGGTTGCGCGCTCCCGCGCGCGGCGGCGTCTGTCCGCCGGCGCGGCCCCCACGGGGCCCCTCCTCGCGTCTTTCCCCAACGTACCAGGCGTTATGCGCCGGGGGGCCGGGAGGAGGGGGGGGGGGGGTGCGCGGAGTTGCCACCGCGCCTCGTAGGGCAGCAGCCGGTCACGCGTGTGGCAGGGGTGGGAACGGCAGTGTTCACTTCGTCCCGCCCCCCCCCCAATGGCGGCTGAGAACCGATCGGCTGCCCCGGGGGCCTCCCGGCGGACGGCGGCCAATCTCGGTCATTTGGTCCTGTCCGCCACACATCGTACTTGCTGGCCTCCAGGGGGGGAAAGGGGGGGGGTCAGGGCCTCCGACCGTCGGGCGGGGCTGGCACACTGGCTCGGTGGCCGTTGTGTCCCAGCGGGGCAGTCCTGCCGCCCTGGCGATCGGGGCGATCTTTTCGGCGGGGCCCAAGTGCCAGGGCGTTTCGTCGGTGGCGGGGGCCGGCGGGCGGGGGCCCCTCCCTCCCCCGGCGCACATAAAAGGTTTAGTGGCTGCTGCCTCGTCTCCGGCGTTCGGTAGACCTCTTTGTTGGAATTGCCCAGCTCCCCCTCTCTCTTCTCCTTGCCCTTTGTTTCGCCCTCCTGCCGCCTCTACCCCGGCTCCACACACACACACACACATATCCAGCCATGACTGCCCCCCTGCCGGATCTCTTCACGCGGCACAGCCTGCCGAAGGACGCCCTTGCGGATAACAAGGTCGAGGAGCTGTTTAGCGTCCGGGACCGTGTG